>NW_012137191.1:11006899-11053931 GCF_000956105.1 Propithecus coquereli | reverse complement strand
CCAGCTACTAGGGAGGCTGAGGCAGAAGGATGGCTTGAGCCCAGGAGTCTGAGGTTGCTGCGAGCTAGGCTGACGCCATGGCACTCTAGCCCGGGCAACAGAGCCAGACTCTGTCTCGAAAAAAAAAAAAAAAAAAGGTGAGTGTGATGTTTGGTTTTGGAAATCATAGTTGAATTCTTGAAGAGCTGCAGGTAGAAATTTTTAGGAGTTAGTTGAAAATTCAGGATTGCAATTCAGGAAAATAATCCAATCTGGAGAGAGTCATTATCTTCTATTTCTTTCTTCCAGTCACATTTGTTTTTCCAAATTCCCTCCTTTTACCTCCTCACGCCTCTATTTAGATTCTTCCTCTTAGAAGGTCATTCTTTCAATCAAGTTTCTCCATCAGTATACCTTCTTCTTGGCTCATTAAGAATGCAATATCTTCTTTCTTCCTTAATAGCTGAGTATTGGTATAGTGACTTGTAGCTTTTGGTAGGAAAAGGTCTAGATGACAGGACAATAAACCAGGAAGATACTGTGGTATGTGGGAAGTCAGGAGACACCAGTACCAGCTGACTTCTTCTGGTGGAATGAGCTCTTTACATTCTTTTTAAAAATTGGTGGCTTTTTGTTGGTTTGTTTTGAGTTACAAAGAACTAACAACATGACAGGTGCTTCAAAACTATCCCTCATTTAAACCTTATGATAGCTATGAGATATAGGTTTTTATCCCTATTTTACAGCTATTTTGGTCTTTTTTTTTGGTCCACTGATATATCCCAAGTGATTAAAACAGTTCCTGGCACATGGTAGATGGTCAAAAAATTCTCTTTGAAAGAGAAAACAGCTCTGAGAGGTGAATTTACTTACCTGCATCCTATTCTGAAGTGATGGAGTTGGAATCCAGTACCAAGTCATGTGAATTTCAGAGGTTCTGTGTGTTGCATGATCCCACATTGTCTCCCACTTTCTTATCACTCAGATGAAGGGAAAATACCAGGTCAAAGTTTCCAGTGTTCTACCTGCACAACTTGATTCATCTGTGGGCTCCTCGATGCTTTGCTCTCCTAAGTTCAGAAATGCTGAGACACTTAAGTTAAAGCAGTTTCTTTACTTTGGTGCTTCTCAAAGCCTTTTATATGTTAAGGTACATTGAAAATCATCAAGAAGAACAAGGAGCACATTTGTCTATAGGGTACTCCCAAACCTTCACCCTTATGTGTGGTGTGTGTGTGTGTGTGTGTGTGTGTGTGTGTGTGCATGTGCATATGAAGTATTTATTAACGTCTCCAAAACACGCAGTTTTAGAGTAAATTGTCTCCATTTCTTGAGTTCCTTTTGATTGGTTCCTCCTAACCCTGTAGTTTGTTGACTTGAATTGTGGTAAAAGAACAAATTAAGGTCAAATCTTATTATAGCAAATATGGTTAGAAAATTATTACTATAACAAAAATATTTTAAAGACCTGGCCATAAGCCTAGTGTAATAGAGGCTTGCTTTTTCTTTAGAGTGAAAATGACTGCTCCAAATAATTGAGTACAATAAATGCTTTTCTTGTGCTTCATTTTTACAATAGAGGGGAAAAAAAAAAACAAAAACTAGCACCTTATTGTGTGGTATTTACTCTTCCAGGGAGTATTCATTGATTTCCTCCCAAGCACTACAGTTCTCTGTGGTGGGTACCAAGGCAATCTGGCCAGGATTCCAGATCTTCAGGTATTCATAATTCGCTGGAGCGATGGGAAGAATATAGAATCATACTATTAGTGGCAGGGCAGGCAATAAAATCTCTACACCAGACACACAATAAGAAGAAATTATTCATATTGAAGACAACAAATTAAAAGGTATAACAAGATTGTTTGGACTTCAAGACCAAGAACACTAGGTCACAAGCTTTCTGAGGGCAGCACCTGGGTGGCCGTTGTGCACCCCCATGCTTGGCCTGGAGTCTGGCAGAGAGTGGGTTGGAGGGAGATAGCACTGTGTGCATTACCACTCCGTGTCCTTGTACATCCTCCTTTCGCTTCGGATCAAGCATCTTCAACTGCTCCCCCTCCCTTGAGTTCTGAGTCTTGAGGGAAACGATGTGTGGGCTCTGCAGTCCAACACAGCAGGGCCTCAATCCTGGCACCACTCTCCATCTCAGCCTCCCTAAACCTCCTTTTCTTTTCTTGTGAAATATATGTAATATACTTGAAAGTTTCATGGTAATGATTAAATGAGACGATACATGGAAAGCCCCCAGTCCAGTGCCTGTCCATGATTGACAGTTGGTTTTACTATTAGGATATATCTTTAGACTCCACCATGGCTGCTGGCTTCTCTCTGCCCAGTCTCCTCTCCTGTCTAACCTGCTGTGACAGAGCAGGAGTCAGAGTTGGCACTTCTGAATCACAGCCCTTCTGGCAGGGTCTTTTTGGTGCATCAGACTTCTACCTGTCTTTCCTTCTTTAGTTTCTTTGCAGTTACCCTGCGAGGACCTCAGCCCTTCCGGACTAGAGTTCTCTGCCATGTATGGGTTAGAGCATTTGCATTAGGCAGGGCTCTTTGCTGCAGGTGACAGAAACCAAATTAGCTTAAGAAAATCGTGATCATAGTAATAATGATGCCGCTGCTGCTAACACAGGAAATTGTAGACTCATGAAACTGGGAAATCATGGCTACATTTAGGGTTGAAAATAGATCAGAAAAACTCTGTGTCTCTATACTTTTCAGCTCTGTTGTTTTCTGTTGGCTTCCTGCTGAGATTCATTCTTTCCCCTATGGCTGCAAAGATCACGTATGTTAGCTCCAAGATTATAACATTTCATCCAATAGTAATACCAGAGAAAATAATGTTGTTTTCTCTTCCCCATAATCTACATCAATCTGCTAAAACTAATTGGCCCAACGTGGGTCCCCCTTTCATTAGATTCTCAGGCATATCTAGGATCCAACATGTGTAAGAAATGGTGACCTAGAAAGTAAGTCTACTTATGAATCCATAAACACAATGTGCCAAGTTTGTTCCAAGGCACTGGGGTGCGACATGGCACAAGGCAACATTTAAGGGGTTCTCAGCCTAGTGGAAGTTTTCCTTCCCAGCTGAGCTCCTGATGCTGGTATCTGGCCAGTGGGAGACATGAGGGCAAAGTTGGCTTTAGGGAGGCAGAAGGGAATTTGACTCAAGGTTAGAAAGTCCAGTGGGACTTTGTGGCCAAAGGAGATAGCCAATGAAATGAATTAAGAGGTGAATGAGGGGAGGGAAGCAAGTGATGTTGGAGGGAGGGGCAGGTGGACTTTTGTCTTATTGTTGGAAACTTCAATGCCACATAAAGGGCTCATGGGATCACTGAATGTCAGAGCTGTGAAGGTCCTTAGACATCACACGGGAAAAACATGAGGTGCAAGAAGGTTAAATGACTTACTGAGGACTGACAGGGCCAGAAAGGCAGAAATAAAACCAGAATTCTTGTCTCTTGCAGATCAACTCTCTTTCTGCTGTACGATGCTGCATTGGATCTCCTGGCAAAAGTCTCCAAGAGCCACTGGGTACCTGGTGAAAGACCATTGTTCTTCACTTTTCCTTGCATTAACCTTCCCTCTGTGTGGCCAGCTCTTGGGAGAATGAGTGGACTCAGTAGAAGCGAATGACCCAGGAGTGCAGGTGTAGATGTCACTGAGGAGCGGACCAGGACACCAAGGGCTCAGTGAAGCTGGACCGCTGTGTCCTGGCTCTGCCCACAGGCCCCCCATCTGGCAAAACTCCCCATTGCCCCTCCCATCAAGGGAAACCCTCTCTGGGCATATTTCCTCCAGGGTCCTCTAAGGGAGTCAGAAAGAAACAGCACACATTTTTGCTGGTCCTGGTCTTGTTCCAAATGAGAACGCCAGCTGTAGAGAAATGCAGATGCCTTCTCTGCCTATTTGTGCCAAAAAGGTACTCTCCGCCTACAAAATTACACAATTATTAGTTCTTGAAAATGCACTGCCTCTACCCCTTCCACTGAAATTCAATCCAACTCAATTAAAACATCGTGGCAGCCTCCACAAGGGCACAGATGCCCTGGAAAATGATTTTGGGGTGTTTTCCCTGGCTGTGAATGGTTCCTCAATGTGGAGGCGACCACCCATGAGCTTAAAAATGAAAACAGTCCTGATGGTAATGGAGCAATTCAATAATACTAACTTGCATTTACAGAGCAACTTTCTTTTAAGGTTGAATTTTGATTGAGTTGATCATGAATAGAATATAACCTGGGCTTTGTCTCAGCTGTAAGCACTCTCTTTCTCTTTGCTCACTTTTCTTTCCTGATGCCTGTCCTCCTCGATTTGCCTCTGTTTCTCTCTTGGTTTTTAAGGTCTACATGCTGTTGACTCACAAATAAGCCACTCTGATGGCACGATGACTGATGCTGTAGAAATTCTGTGTCCAGGCAGTGCTTCAAAGGCACAATGGACCATGCTGGTGATCTCACACTTGTGTCTACGCTAAGACCCATTGGATTAAGGCTCTATCTTCTTAACAGGATGAACTACTTATCATAGAGCAGAGTGCCATTTCCTATCTGGGACTTTTGGGTCCCCCACACTCACCATCCTGTGTCCCAACACTTCAACCAATCCTGGCCTTTCCTGCCTTCACTCTGGACTCATAACCCGAGTAACCCTGTGGTCTCTTCCCATCTATTAAAATCCTTCCTACTGACCACAACCATGTGCATCCACCTTATCTTCGTCCTGAGCCCTTTCTGAAGTTTCTATAATTCCTCACCATCTATTACCGACTGCTCCATATTACTGGGTTTGTTTTCCTGTTGGACAGCGTGCCTTGCTTCCAGCTGCGTATAAGATCCCTTGAGTTAGGGATAGTTTATTATATGACCTGATATTTTTCTCCCTTATGTTTTATGCACAGTAGGTGCTAATGATCATTTGTTAATTCCTGGATTTTTATGAACTAAAACTCTCACCTCAGTAAGCAAAGCTTTTTGGAAGTAGATTTAGTTTTCATAGGAGGTTATGTGACTTAATAAAACACCCACAAGGCCAAAAATCCACTTGAAGGGCCATGGGAAGGGCATGGGCCCTGGAGCCTGCAGGTTGGGGCTTGTAGCTGTGCTCTGACATAAAGTAGCCATGGGATGCTGGTGAAGGCACTTCTCTTTAAACTCATTTGCACATCTATGAAATGAGATAGCAACAATAAAATGCCTACCTCGGGTTGATTGTGAGGATTTAATGAAAGCAAAAGCAGTCTCTCAAGAGAGCATGAAGTCTGAAGCTAACTGCCTGGGACCATCTCTGCCACTTTCTGGCTATGTAACCTTGGATAAGTTACTTAACCTCTTTGTGTCATAGTTTCTTCATTTTCAAAATACTCACGCTTTTAGGACTTTTATGAAGATTGAATGACAATAATTTGTAAAGTGATAAGAATGATGCTTCGCATATAACTTGTTAAGTAAATAGATGACTAAATAAGACATATAAATCACTTGTCTTGTACAGGCTAAGAGATTAGGCACTCAGTTACTATTAAGCTCTGTTGCTTCCACAAGAAATCTGCTGCTGCCATCATTGCTAATAATGCTGCTGCTAATGACAACCCTTGAATTAGCTTGTATAGTTCAACATGCTCAAATCCCACGTTCAACTTCTAGATGTCCATGTGACAAAGTTTAGGTCTTTTTGGTTTTCCTGTACTATTAAAATTGATTCAGCTCTTTAACAGTTTTTTCTTCATTTTCTTTTGTTGTGGGTATTCCTTCCATTTTATCCATTTCCCATATAGACTATTTTCTGGTTATCTTCACCCACTACTAGAAAAAACTTGGCATAGTTCTGGATTCTATTCAATGTTGGGGTTTTTCAACTTCTCACCACGGCAGTTGCGGGTTTCCATACATTTGCAATGCCATTTCTCTTCCAGAAAAGCCATCTCTGCCCCTTATCTGCCTACGAATTTCTACCTGTCATTCAAGACAGCTCAAACATTTTGCCAATTATTCCTTCCACTCCCTGCAGAATAATTTCTCCCTTATCTACTCATTGTTGTGTGATATTTTTATATGGCATTGACTGAAACTCCAAGAGTAATGGGGCCATTGTTTACCATTGTGCTTTCTGCCCCTGTAAAAGGCCTGGCGTAAGTACATGTATTAGTTGAGAGAGTCTACGATGTGCTAGGTAACAGCCCCAGATTTCTGTGACTTTTCACAACAATCTGTTTCTCACCTTTGTTAATGTGACAGGAGTGACAGAAAGAGGCATTTCTCCACACAGTCACTTAGGGATCCAAGCTGAGGGAGTTTGAGCATCTGCTATATGTATGATCTGGAATTCACAATCTCTTCAGTGCTATGTTAGTCAAATAGACAGATTCAAGATTTGTGAATAGTGACATCAGCAAGATGGTGGAATAGGAGGTCACCTGCTTTTATCTCCCTGACAACAATAAGAATTCTTTACCTATCTACAGACAAAAGACTCCTTGTGGTAGCCTTGGGATTCAGGTAGGAGGTTGTGAAACTCCGTGGAGCCCAAGACCTAGGAGAGTTGTTTTGAGAGTGCAGATCCACACCCAGGCTCAGACATGAATATGGACCTGATCCCTGCAGGGCTTGGCTACAGCCCTGTTTGACCTGGAGTCTACTACCAAAACCGTCTCCCGGAGGAATCACACATGTTAGTGCTTTGACAGGCAACCAGTGGACACTAAAGTTATCCTCTAACTCAGCTTCAACCCCAGTCAGCTGTGGTCTCAGCTTAGTACTGCTCAAACAAGGATCCAGAGGGAGACTTGCCTATTTGTCCCACCAGGACAGGCATGCTGGCCTCGGTCCCACAACAGATTCTGAAGGGGCCCTGCCTTGGCTCCAGCTCCATTCAGCTGTGGTCAGCAAGCAATCCTGCCCACATAGGGAACTGCTGGGAGTTCATCTGCCAGTGCTACTGAGTCGAGCTTGCTAACACTGGTCCCACAGAAGATTTGGATTTATCCCTGAAGCTGTTTCAGCCCTTCCCAGCTGTGATCTGGGAGCAGTTCTGCCCAGCTGGGGTCCCACTGGGAGATTCCCCCATCTGTTGCACCATGACAGGCTAGCCAATCTCCATTCCACATTTGATACTCAGGGGTTTTGAAGCTTATCTCCAACCTCTCTTGGGTGCAGTCTGGGAGCAATCCAATGACACAGGGAACAGTTGGGCAATGGCAACATGCCTATATGTGCCAATTGGGTAGATTTGCCCACTTCCATCCTACAGTGTGTATCCTTAAGGGGCCCTGTTTCTCTCTTGCAGACCCAGAGTTACCTCACCTGTGCAAGAAACTCCCGGGAGACACACCCAGACAGGCACGCTTGTCTCTGTTCCGCAGCAGTTCTTGAAGGGGTCCCAGATCTGTTCTAGCCCCTCCCAGCTGTGGTCTGGAGCAATTCTGCCCAACTGGGGTCCCACCGGGAGATGTACCCATGAGTCCCTATGGCAGGCTTGTGAACCTCCTTCCCTCAGCAGATCCTCCAAAGGCTCTGGATCTTGGTCCCAGTCCTTCTCAGCTTTTGACAGAGAGCTGTTCTGCCCACCTGAGGACCTGGACAGAGGCACATCCTACAGATTGACAACCTGAGCTCGGCCTTTGTGGAACTTGAAATAGCCATATAAATTGGCTCCAGCCCTTCTCAATCACAGTGTTAGAGCAGGTCTGTTCAATCAAGAATCTACTGGGAGACATGTCTGTTCATGACCATGGAGTTAGGCCTGAAGATATCAGTCTCAGTTGTGGACTCTAAACGATCCTATATCTCAGTTCCATCATCTCAGCCACAGACCAGGGTAGTACACTTAGCCCAGGGACCCACCCAGTGATCCAATGGGAACCCTCCCAGAGACCCTGAGGAAGCCATATCCATCAGTGCTCCTGGTAACAGGCCCACTCTCTGTGCACCCTGAAATGGACCCTTATCCCAGCCCCACAGACCAAGTTCTTGGAGATAGTAAAGTCCACCCAGGAACCATACATGACCCACCCAGGAACCATACATGACCCATGTCCACTAGAGTCCTGAGAATAGGCCCACCAACTGTGGTCTCTACTGCAGACCCAGCATCAACCACTTGACTTAGATCTAACCCCACTCAGCTGCAATCCTAGAAGCAATCCTGTCATTCCAGAAATTTAACAGGAAAAGACTTTAACTTGCTGAAACCAGTCTAAGACTGGTCTAAGTCTAAGAGGGGTTTGTTCCTTCAAATGCACAGACACCAATGTAAGGTTACATGGATAACAAACAATCAGGCAAACATGACGCCACCAAAGGGACCCAGTAAATTTCCAATAGCCAACCCTAAAGAAATGAAGATATACAAATTACCTGAAAAAGAATCCAAAATAATCATCTTAAAGAAACTCAATGAGATGAAAGAAAATACAGACAACTAACTTAAATTAAAATAAATGGATGAAGAAAATGAAAAGTTTAATAAAGAAATAGAAACCATAAAAAATAACCAAACAGAAATCTTGAAGCTGAAGAATATAATGACAGAACTGAAAAATTCAGACATTTCAATAGCAGATTAGATCATGCAGAAGAATTAGTGAACTTGAAGACATGTCATTTGGAATTACCCAATTAGAGGAATAAAAAGAAAAAAAATGAAAGAGAGTAAAAAAAGCATGAGGGATCTATGGAATACCATCAAAGATGTGAATATATAAATTGTGGAAGTTCCTAAAGGAGAAGAGAGAAACAATGAGTAGAGTGATTATTTTAAGAAATTTTGTTTGAAAATTTCCCAAATTTTGGAAGGAATACAAACATACAGATTCAGAAAGCTCAAAGGAAACCAAGGAAGATAAATTCAAAAAAAGCATACTCCACGATACATTATAATTAAATTGTCAAAAGTCAAAGACAAAGAAACAGACTTGAAAGTAGCAAGAGAAAAGAAACTTGTTACATTAAAAGGATTTCTCATAAAGCTATCAGTGAACCTTTTAAAAGAAAATCTTGCAAGCCAGAAGGGAGTGGAAATATATGTTCAAAATCTTAAAAAGAAAGAATTGGCAACAAAGAATACTATACCCAGAAATCTAATCTACAGAAATGAAGGAGAGATAAAGATATTCCAAGATGAATAAAAGCTGAGGGAGTTTATCACTGTGAGACTGGTCTTACAAGAAATGCTAAATGGATTTCTTTTAGTTGAATGAAAAGGATGAAGTGAAAACATATAAAAGTATAAAACTCACTGGTAAAGGTAAATATATGGTTAAATTCAGAATATTCTAATATTGTGAAGGTGGCATGTAAATCATTTTTAACTCTAGCATAAGATTTAAAAGACAAATGTATTAAAAACTACTATAGCTATAAACAATAGGTTAACAGATGCACAATAAAAATCAGTATAAAGTATGGCATCAATAGTATAAAATGTGGAGGCAGGAAGAATTAGAAGTGTAGAGTTTTTGTATGCAATTGAAGTTAAGGTATTATTATCTTAATTTAGAATATTATAACTATAAGATGTTTCCCCCCACACAACAACCTTTAGTAGACACAAAAAAAGAAAAAGAAAGGAATCGAAGCACATCACTATAATAATACAACAAACCACAAAGTAAAACAAGACTAAAAGAGAACAAAAGAACTATAAAACAGTGAGTAAAATATTAATAAAATGGCACTACAGGTCCTTACCTATCCATAATTACTTTAAATGTAAATAGATTAAGATCTCCAATCAAAAGACACAGAGTGGCTGAATGGAATTAAAAAAAAAATCAAGATCCAGCTCTATGCTGCCTACAAGAAACTCACTTTAGCCTTAAGGACACACATAGACTGCGAGTAAAGGGTTGGAAAAAATATATTCCACACAAATGATAACCAAAAGAGAGTAGAGTCGGCTATACTTATCAGACAAAATCTATACTATAGTATAGGAAATCTATAGTATAGGCAATACTATATCAGATAAAATAGACTTTAAGTCAAAAATTGTTTTAAAAAAGACCAAAAACATCATTATATTATGATAAAGGACTCAGTTCATCAGGAGGATATATAATCTTAAATGTAAATATACATGCATTTAATACTGGAGCATCTACGTATATAAAGCAAATGTTAATATATCTAAATAGTGAATAGAGTGTAACACGATAATAGTAGGGGACCTCAATAATACACTTTCGACAATGGACAGATCATCCAGACATAAAATCAATAAGAAAATGGTAGATTTGAACAAGAACAACACTTTAGACCAAATGGATCTAACAAACATGCATAGAACATTCCATCCAGCAGTAGCAGAATACACATTCCTCTCAAGCACATAAGGAACATTCTCCAGGATAAATAATATGTTAGGCCACAAAACAAGTCTCAACAAATTTAAGAAGATTGAAACCATATTAAGTATATTCTCTGATCATAATGGAATGAGACTAGAAATCAATAACAGGAAGAATTTCAGAAAATTCACAAATATTTGGAAATTAAACAGTATGTTCCTGAACAACTAATAGGTCAAAGAAGAAATAAAAAGAGAAATTAAAAAATACCTTGAGACAAATGATAATGGAAATACAACATACCAAAGAGTATGGGATGAAGCAAAAACAGTTATAAAAGGGAAGTTTATAACAATAAGTGCCTAAATCAAAAAAGATCTCAGATAAATAACTTAATGTTACAGCCCAAGGGACAAATAAAAAAAAAATCAAACTAAGCCCCAAATCAGGGAAAATTCTCCATGACATTGGTCTTGGCAAAGATTTCTTGAATATGACCCCAGAAGCACAGGCAACAAAAGCAAAAAGAAATGAATAGGATTGCATCAAACTACAAAGCTTCTACACAGCAAAGGAAACAATAGAGTGAAGAGACATCCCACTGATTAGGAGAAAATATTTTCAAACCTTACATCTGATAACAGGCTAATATCCAAAATATATAAAGAACTCAAACAACTCAATAGCAAGAAAACAATTAACTCATTTAAAAAGTGAGCAAAGGACCTAAATAGACACTACTTAAAAGAAGACATACAAATGGCCAACAGATACATGAAAAAAATACTCATCATTACTAACCAAGGAAATGCAAAATAAAATCACAATAAAATATCTCCTCACACCTGTTAGCATAGCTTTATCAAAAAGACAGACAATAACATGTGTTGGCAAGGGTGTGGAGAAAAGGGAATGCTTCTGCACTGTTGGCGGGAATGTAAATTAATACGGCCAAATTATGGAATGCAGCATGAAGGTTCTTCAGAAAACTAAAAATGAAATTACCATATGATCCAGCAATCCCACTACTGGGTAGATATTCAAAGAAGTTGAAATCAGTATGTCAAAAGATATCTACACTTCCATGTTCATTGAAGCATTATTCACAATAGCTAAGATATGGAAGCAACCTAAGTGGCCATCCACTAATGAGTGGATAAAGAATATATACATATACACACACACACACACACACACACATATATATATACAATGAATACTATTATTTACACAATAGAAGCCTTAAAGAAGTGGGAAATCTTTTCATTCGTGGCAACATGGTTAAATCTGGAGGACGTTATGCTAAGTGAAATAAGCCAGGCACAGAAACACAAAGATCATATAATCTTATATGTAGAATCTAAAAAAGTTAAACTAGTACAAGCAGAGAATATAACAATGGTTACCAGATGCTGGAGGAAGAAGGTGGATGGGGAAAAGGGAGATATTGATCAAAGGGTGCAAAGTTTCGTTTAGACAGGAAGAATAAGCTTTAATGATCTATTGCACAGAATGGTGACTAATAAATAATAATGCATTATATATTTCAAAATTACTGAAAGACTAAATTTTAAATGTTTTCGCCACAAAAAAATGATAAGTATATTAGGTGATGGATTTGTTAATTAGCCTGATTTAATCATTCCACATTGTAAACATATATCAAAACATCATAAATATGTAAATTATTATTTAGCAATATAAAATTTTTAAAAATAAAGAAGATCTGAAGAAAAGATTTATGTATAACCTTTTCATAATCTCAACCTGGAAGTGATCCACGTAACTTCCTCTCATGTTTCATTGGTCATAACTAGCCTCATGGCTGCAACTAACTTCAAGGAGGATGGGAAATACAAGGAGAAAACTTAATATTTGGTGAACATTACTGTTTCTGCTACAGCACTTAATAAATGTTTGTTGACTATATGAAGGGGGCATTATGGCCCAATGGAAAGTGCGCTTTTGGCAAGACTAGGCTCGAAAGTGCAGGCTCGGAAAAGCAATTTGAGCTCTTGAAGTCTCAGTGTCCTCTTCTGAGATGTGTGGAAGAAAAAATAACTACCTTATTTTCAGTTTGTTTTGAATAAAAGAGATGACTTATGCAAAGTAACTAGCACAGCCGCTGATATACAGTAAGATGACGGTGGTTTGTTCCTTATGCCAATTATTCTCCATTCTCCTTACCTCTCTCCACTGTCCCCTTTTTTCCTCTTCTCTGCCCCAGAAGGTTGACTCTCTAAGAGCTGCTCCATTCAGGCTCCTTTGCTTTCTATCTTCTAGTTGGGTTCCACTCATGGGAAGCACAGAGGGGTAGGATAGAGAGAGCAGGGGGTGGTTGATGTGTTTATTTCTCCCATTTCTCCCTTCCCGATTCAGGATGCATCGGCCAGTGTCAGACAACCCGCTTTTCAGGGCCCTAATCAGCTGGTAACAATGTTTCCTCTCTTGCCCCTTCGGGCCTGTATACAGGTACAGCTTCCTGCTGTTACTGCTCTCTGGGTGCTTCAGCATCCCATGTGGATTTCTTTAGCCCTGCCAGTGCTTCTGCGCTTCTATCAATAGTCTCTTCTTTAAAGTCGACTGATAAACCCCACGAAGGGTGCTGTCTACTTGCTGCTGTGATCCTGGCTGATCTTTACCATTCTGGACTCTGAGCTCCTTGGAGGCACGGGGAGTGACTCATTTTTCTTTATAATTTCCAAAGCCAGCACAGTATCCAAGAGAGAGTATATATTTAATTTTTTTAAATAAACTATTAATTTCATTAATTTAGGTCCAGGGAGGTTGAGTTCTCTGACTTGTGTCATCATCCAGGTATGGAGTGTGGGCCTGGGACTTGAACCTCAGATGCCTGACTGAGGGTCCCCTGCTCATAATCCCCTATCCTGAATCAGTTGCTAGCTCTTAAAGGGAAGTTAAAATGTTATGGCAACATCTCTAGGTTTCCAAGATTTTTTGGGTAGACAGCACAAAGACTTACATTGACAATCATTCAGAAAGCATGGGAAATAAGGCCACCTTTGTTCCTTGTGAGGTTCTAGGTCTCTGGTTTAATTGACATGCAAATGAAATTTCTATGAAAGCACGGGGCAAGTTTGCCCAAGGCTTTTCCTATGCCTTCTCCAAGGTGCTGCCTGGTTAATAAGGCTATTGAAAGTAGGTAAGGCCCTAAGTTTGTGGGTGGGATTTGCAGGGTATGGGCCATAGTTCATAATGGACATCTGTGTCTGCAGCTTTCAAGGGTTGGGGCCAGGGGTGGAGTGTGGTCATTACAGCCAAAATGAAAGAGCTAAAGACAGGAGAATTATCCGCATGGCGTAGGAATAGAGATGCAATCTGGAGTCTGCAAAATGCGTCGAGACCCCTTTTCTTTCCCAAACTCAAGTCTGTCCTTCAGTTTGCTGCTAGAGTGAGTTCCCTGCGACATCACGCTACTCACATCACTTCCTGCAAATCTTCTCTCAGTATCTGTCCTACTCCTCATTCCCATGCCCAAGCAGACCCAGGTGTTCCTCTCCTTCCTATTCCCCGAGCTTTCTCTAAATACCCCCATCAGAACTACTGCTACCCTGCGTCGTACATACCTGCTCTGCTCCTGCCTCCTCTGCTCCAGACTGGGACCCCATGAGAGAAATGACTTTGTTTTATTCATCACGAGTACCTAGCACACAGTTTGGCACAAATTAGTATTAATTCCACCTTGTAGATGAGATACCTGAGATTCAGAGGCGTAAAATGTCCAGTCTTTACAAAATTAACAAGTGGTAAAGAAGGATGGGAACCCAGATATGTCTGCTACCAAGTACCCATACTACCTTTCTGGAAACAGAATTATTTTACAAAAGAAATCATGTTTTGTTAATCTCACTTTCTTGTTTGATGGGATCACTGGACTGATTTGAAGGGAATATGATGGGTATTTTGAAACTGAACATCAGGTTTGGGTCTTTCGTGATATCCTTTCATCTGAGATGGAGATACATTGCCAAATCATGTTAGCACAGCTACACAGAAGAATTTTTGGTAGAACAGCCACATCCAGAAATCGTGTGTGTGTGTGTGTGTGTGTGTGTGTGTGTGTGTGTGTGTAAGAGAGAGAGAGACAGAGACAGAGAGCCAGACAAAGAGATACGGGGGGGGGGGAAGAGAGAAACAGAGAGAGAGAGAAGCTCTGCTGCCATCTTCAGAGAGGAGAACAATTTGAATTATCAGAAACATATATATCAAGACAGGAAGAATTATACAATATCAGCTACATAAATTACTAAATATAAGTCATAGCTCTGTTTTTTTCCCCTGGTTATGCAAAAGCAGTAATTGTTTCATCAAAATAGAAAAAGGAAAGAAAAATTAAAAGCAAAGAGAGAGTTCATGTACGAGTCATCTAATACTGCAGGTTTTAAAATAAAATCCTTCTCTAATGCTCGTTTGTAGTTGGAACAGCACAACCCAAGAAGGCTTCTGCTCTTGAAACAAATGAATAATGAAACCTGTGAATACAAATAAGCTACTAGATCATCTCCTTAGAGGATCATTCAGTCATTCAACAAATATGTAGTGAATGGCTACATTGTGTCATGTGCCACATGGCGCTGGAGAGGTGTCAGTAAACAATGTAGCTCAGTATTCCACCTTCCAGCTGAGATAGTCAATACCTATAAAAGATGTAAATTTGGTCTTATGTCAGAAGGAGAGAGAGAAATGAATCAAGATATAATGTTAGGGAGTATTATGAGGGTGTGACTTTACCTGGGTTGGCCAAGAAAGTTCACAATGAACAGGTAACATTGAAATGACTTGAGGAGGTGAGGGAGTGAGCCCTGGGCTTTCTGGTGGAAGAACTGGAAGGAAGTGTACGTGCAAAGGCCCTGAGGTCAGAGTTTATGTGGTGTGTTTGGAGATCAGCAGGCTTGCAGTTTGGCTGAACAGAGTGGTAGGAGGTGAGGACAGAGAGGGGAGGGGGTTGAATGGTACACTTTGTTGGCCATTGAAAGGGCTTTGACTTTTATCAAGATGGCATTGGAAGGCAATTACAGAGTTGTTAGAGGAAGTGTAGGTGACATGACTTGGCTTTAACAGAACCTCTCTGGCTGCAGTGCTGAGTATAGACTAAACAAGGGCAGAGGCAGGCAGAAAGATTAAGCTCTGTTTTTGCATTAATCCTATTGACAGATGATGATAGCTTGGATGAAAGTAGTGAAGGCACAAGTTATGCGTGAAGGGGGCACACCCTGAAAATTTTCTTGCAGTGCCCTGGAGCTCTGTCCTTGTCTTCACTAACACTGACATCAGCAGCAAGAAATCTGCTAAACACATAGGTTCATGAGACCTCTGGAGGATATGGTATAAGTTGGAAGGTTGCATGACAGAACAGGGATCTGTGATTGTTAAAATTGGAGCAGTGGGATCAAGATAGATTATTCTGTGGCAAACGGCTGGCTTCCCCAAACCAATCACGTAGATAGATGAGTATGTTATCATTGGCATTCTAAATAATTTAGGTTAGGGGTTAACACAATAGGTATGATGTGGCTCTCAAAAAAGTAAATGCTATATTAATAAACTGTAGTACCTAGAAAAAGGGAGGAGAAAGCTCATTTCTTCTCTACTCTAACTAAACCATGTCTCATATATTGCATTGTTATGGTTTCCATATTCTCAAAAGGGTAGGCAAACTGAACAGGATTAAGAAAAAGTGAACAGAATGATAATTATAATGTGATTATAATTGCATACAACCATGTAGCATAAAACATGATTCAAGGAATTAGAGGTATCGTGTCTGAAAAAGAGAAGAATTTTACATAATTGATGCCTAGCGTGACTAGCAGAGAACACTCAGATTTTCCTGTGAGATTTCATTGTACACCTATTTGCAGAAACCACAACTATACAGATTTCAATTTTGTGTATAAAATGTCTGCCATCCAGAGTTGTTAAAAAAAACCAAAATGGTTTGACATAATAAGTCATGAGTTATCTGGAGGTGCTCAAAATCAGGCTGTTACACTGGATGATCTTTCAGAAACTTTCCAGCCCAGAGATCCTATTCTTCTGTCATTCTAGTTTGCTGGACCCACAGCACTTGTATCTTATTTCCTGAGCTGGATTGTAAATTCCATAAAGGAGTACACATTATTCATCTTTGTTTTTTTTTCCACAGCACCCAGAACAATGTTTTACTTATTTTTGATGCTAAAAAGAATTCTTGGAGAAAGAACAAGCACGTGGTTTGTGAAACTGTTATAGATTGTATTTCAACGCTATTTTAGACTCACACTAGATTTGTCCAGGAGTGGCATAAGAACATACTACTTCTATTTTTGAGTTAAATATACCAGGAAGGGGAAACAGGGTTCATTTTTAATTTTAATCTCATAGTCGAATTTTTTTAAGCCTCTATTTGCTTTCCTTGTGACCACAGCCCTGCTTCTGGAGGGTGTGCCCAAGCAGGGAGCCAGATAGCTGAGGAGCCAGTCAGTGCAAGGGTGTGGTGGTCTTACCCAGGCATCCAGGAGTGGGGAGGAGGGGGAAGAACAGCGCTCAAGCTACAGGTCTTAGGGCCTGCAGAGGCTCAGGGATGCGTGACACAAGTCAAGGGCCCAATTTATGAAGCTGGAGCAGGGCCCCAGCTGGAAGATAGATCCAAGGGTGATGCATCAGGTGGACCTTGCTCAGAAAGGGCATAAACTAAAGAGGGATCTGCAATTGTTGGGGACATCTGTCAGCAGTGTATGGGGGATCAGACTGACTATGAGTCATCTTTGATATGAGCCACTTTGTCTAGTTGACCTAGGGCCACGCACGGGCCTGGAGTGACCTCATGCTGCTCAGAATGGGACACAGTCTTATTCTGTGTTCTCTCCATCTTGCTGTTTCTTCCAGGAGGCAACAAAAGCAGACCAATTTTGCTATCATACTTTCTCTAGTTTAGAGAGAGGACAGATGCAACGCTATATCCAGGATCCAAAATGCTGTCCCTTTGTGTTTCTTTCTTCTTTTGTTCATGAGCATAATGAGAACCAGGGACAAGTGGAGGGCTGTCTTCTCGGTTCTGTCTTGCCAGAACTTGCACCCAAGCTTGCATGCTTGCTGCAGTTCAGGCATCTGCCATCCCTTAGAAATGTATAAAAGAGTATCTCCAAAATTCTGGGGCCATGCAGTCATGATCTTCTCAGCCCTCATAGGGCAACTGGGAAAAAACCATTTCTGTGACAGTCTCATTGCTAAGGCTGGGGCATGAGGGTTGCCGCCAGGTGTCCAGAGCCCCATTATCACCACAGACCGTGTCTGCCATCAGGGAATGTTCTGTTTATTTTTCATTGAGTATGTTTGAATGATTCCCTTCCGTTGTTGCACCATTTCCCTTAAGTTGAATGATGGACCCTGAGAAGGCCTACTATTCATCCAACATCTGTTTCTCTGATTTTCCAGGCTGCTTGTTGTTTTGAAGTGCTCAGAATCAGTATTTTAAGTGCATCTGGGCATAATATTCAGTATATTAATACACACTAGAGACAGTCCTGCCTACTAGAAAGCCAGGTACTACAGGGTTATAAAAGTCATTTGATACCTTGTAAAGCCCAAGAAACCTCGCCAATGCCCAGGCCCCGTTTCTTGATGTAGTCAGGTGATAACACGTGTATACTTGTACAGCCTCCTCCAGCAAGTGCCAAAAGTTCATGCTAAGTACTACATAAATTATCACCTAATTAAGTACTGTTATGGTTTGGATGAGGGGGGAAGTGTAAACTCGATTCTCCTTGGAGAGCAATACACAGAAATATGATGTGGAATTAATTGTATGGGTCCAGGTCAAAGATCAAAGTACAAGTGGAATTGCCTTTGCAAAGGGAGAATTTGTGAAGGATTTTTGTTGGCATCTCAATAATTTCATTTTTTGTTATTTGATTTCTGCCAGCCTGCAACCCTTTCCCCCGCCTCTAAACCTCTTCCTCTCTATCTTTCCAAACTACTTTACATAGCATTTTACATGCTAAATAACATCAATTGTCTGACAGAGGATAAGTTATTTGTGTGCAATTCTCTATTACCATGACATTTTCTTCTAGTTCTTCAAATGTAATTTCATGCATTGCAATTCAAAGCCTCTGTGCTTTGCACATTTTCTTCTCTCAAATGAAAACCCACTCTTCTCCTTCTCTCACTGGCATTCTGGGGCATTCTTAACGTTCAATTTAAAGGGATTTTCATCTGCAAATCATTTCCGGAATTGGCTTGAGGTCTGAGTTAGGTGCCACCTTTGTATTCCTGAAACACAGTATGTTCCCACTAATCCGTGATTTTTACAGGTTCAATGTAGCAAATGTTATGATTTATTATATATTATTGTGTATTCACTGATTTAATTGTCAACTTTTCTATGCTATATACTGTTTGAGAGAAAGGATTTTGTGTTCCTGGCACTAAATACGCTGTTTGAATACTAGTAAATATTTGTGGAATGAATGAATAAGTGAATAAATGAATGAAGTTAGATCCAGGGACTATGCTGAGTAGAGATAATATTCATTTTTCCTGTCTGAATCTTTTCAGAATTCATCTGGTTTCACTGCAGTACTTTTCTCATCTTGAAATTCAGCTCCATTAGAAAAATTATATGTATGTTGTCAGTCTGACCCACCTTATGTGCTATAATGCCCTCAGGGACAGTGGTGGAAATACTTCACTCAATTGGCAGAGCAAGAAGAACAGGATTGGAGAACACATCAAACATCAGCAGATCAACTGAGGGAGCTGGAGTCTTTATTTCCAGTCCAAGAACTGGATATGTTCTCAGGGTGGGAAGAACAGCGTGTAATAATCTTGTGTGAGACTCTCAGCTGGCAACACTAATGAGGAATGGCCTTGCTCAGGTTTGAATGGCGTGAGCTCAGGAAAGGCGCTGTGAGGTTGAGTCTGTTTTAAATATCTCTCTGCTTGAATCATCTTGGTACCAGCTTTTTCAAACTCATGGTGCCTTGGACAGTTTCCTCTCTCAAGAATTAAGTGTGTATGTTGGCTGGGGTAGGCCAGGCAATAGCAATCTTGGCTGAGCTGATTCCTGGAGGAATGTTATAGTTAATTGGGTAAGAAAGTTTGAAAGAAGTGACTCAGAAAAACAACAAGATGCTGCCTTCAAATACATTATCTTCAAATAAAGTTACCTTCATTTACCTAGAAGCCATCTTTTGAGTTGTCTAAAGAAGCTTGGGCTGAGGTGTACAGTGCAAAGGAACTCTAATAGCCTATTACAGAAAAATGAAAGCTGGACGGACATATTGGGGTTCACAAGATGGCCAGGAACCATAAATAGCACCACCTTTCCCTATTCTGGCTCCCTGATCTGGGCTGGAAAGTAAGACAAAAGAGTAAGCAATTAGGGTCAAAGTATTACTTCTTGATTAATAGCAGCAAGATTGGAGGACATAGCTTAGTGAAGTAGTCAGAAAGACTGCCCAAGTCATAGGCAATGCTGGATACTTGGGTAAAGAGCAACAGAGACAAACAAATATACTCGATGGGCAACTTGCTCCCAAGAGGGAGAGGAAAGCAGGACTGGTGTCGGCATGCCTCTCTTCATTGTCTCTGAAGCTGACCCATTATGTATGTCTCTCCTCTGCTGCTACGGCGTAGTGTGCAAGGGGCCAGGGAGTTCAAGAACATTACATTGCTAGGTCTCTTTCCATGTGGAAGGAAAGATGGGAAATGGGAATGAAGTCTCCTCCCCTGCCCCAGTACATTGACGCGGACCTTGTGTTCCATATGTTGCTTACATGATCCGACGTGGCCCCCACTACAACCCAGTGTGTGCTGGGTACCATTCATATTCTCAGATTCAGGCACTAATCTGGGTCCAGATTATCTAGGTTTGTAATTCAGCATCACCATTTGCTGGCTCTGTGATCAAAGACAAATGAGATAACTCCCTGAGAATGAGTTGCTTAAAGTGCAAAGTGGAGATAATAGCAGTACCTATCTCACCGAGTGTCATGGGGATTAATTTAATTAGGGTGTGCAATCTAGAACTTAGTCTATGTTTTACTCAACTTAACAAGCAGTCTAAGTGTGTGATATATTGTTATTTTTACAGATTAAAAAACAGAAACAAAACTAATCTCAGAGAGATTGAGTAATTTGCTCATAGTGCCACAGATAATAAACGGGATTATAGAGTTTTCTGGCATTTGGGTCTGTCTAACCCTAACTCTGATGTCTTTTTTTTTTTTTTTTTTGCTTCATTGTGCATCTCTCAAATGTTTCAAAATTGTTGTGACTGTATGAGGTAAGAGTGAAGTCCAAACGAGATAGATATGCTATACTTAATGAACTGATTAAATTGATTCTCCACCCACACCCTCAGAGATCAATGCATTAGTTACAGAGAAGGTACTGGAGTTCTGTAAATGCATACATTATATCATATCCATTACTTTTTTCTATATGCCCTCTGAGCAGAAGAAATTCTAGAAGCCAGAGTGCCTGACGAAAGACCTTTGTGGGATTTTTCGATGGCGAGTAGCCAAACCTATCGTTCCCTTTCAATTTGTTGGGCCTATCTGTATCTTAAAATTATGGCCCTTAATATTTTCACATACCAGGCCCATTGGGAATGTGTTGGAAGCTATGACCCCTCTCCTGCACACATATAAAAATATGCATATATATCTGGGAGGAATTCAAAATCCCCCAGGGTTAAGAATCATTCTTATATGCGGTCCTTTCTTCTCTGCCTCTGCTCAACTGACCCAAATGATATCTTCCCTGTCAAATCCCATCAGCTCTGGTTCTCCTGGAAATTCTTCCCTATCCTCCAGGTCACAATGGTCTCACCAGTCTCTGTCCCTGGAAGCTCATGGAGTCTGTACCACAGGATCTGGTCCATGATATGTTGTTTGATCCTTCTTGAAGGCAATTTTAGAATTGATTTCTCTATTAAAGCAAATGATTTAGTGCTGTGAACATAACAGGTCCTGCAAATGTGAATGTGGAATGAATAAATGAAAGTGTTATGAAATAATGTAATGAGGAGTGTGGGATATGTAACGTATGAGCGTGTGGTGCTCTTCCATCTTTTGTGCACTATATCACTGTTTGTATCTCTCTCCTTTTTTTCTACTACTCTTTCTAACCATCCACCAACCAGCTTCTCTCCTTTGAGTAGCCCTGGGACTTACCAGCTCATATGGAAGAATGAGGTCAAATTAACATTGACAAGCATATTTCGTTGGTTTAAAGTCCCACATTCATACCTTCATGACTGTAGATCCCTCATCAGGAGCCTTCCAGTTACTTCCAGCAGTCACGATAGGTTGTGAGATGTGTGCTCGAAAACACACCTACTCATAGTCCTTGTCTCCATGCTCCTTCTTGGGATCTGGTGAGAGGACCACCGCACCACTGCTCTGCTGTCTGTGAGACTGCAGCTGGGCTAGGTGCCCTGCTTACTCCCACCGCCTAGCACTTCTCTGCCGGTGGAAACTCTGCAAAGTGAGAATGACCTTGCCCCGACTCTGTGTCCTGCTTCAACACTTGGATCCTAGAGCAGCTCAAGATTTCATAAAATCCCCCTTAACTGCTACTTCTTTTTTATTTTAATATGAAACACTTTATAAATTTGCATGCTATCCTTGTGCAGGGGCCATGTTCATCTCTGCATTGTTCAAATTTTAGTGTATGGGCTGCTGAAGCCAGCACGCCCTAAATCACTTCTTAGCTTCGTGGCTCTGGCTGCCTTTTATATAGGGGCTATGATTCAGTTCATGGGATTGATTGAGGAGCAGACAACTTTTCATTCTCTTCACAATTCTCATCTTCTACCACGCTCCTCTTCCTTACACACCCATGGTCAAAAATTCTTTCCTTCTCCCTCAGAAAAACCTAAGTAATGATGACAGCCACTATTTAGTGAATGTAAAGTATAAACCAGATATTTTCCTGTGTTTTACATGTATTAAAGCATGTTGTCCTCAAAACCATTTGAAGTACACAATATTATTTTTCCTTATTTTACAAATAAGATAAAAGAGGCATGGAAATGTTAGGGAACTTGCCCAGAGTTTTGTAGCTAGGAAGCAGTGGAGCTGAACTATAAACCCAGGCTGGTTGGCTTCAGTTTGCAAGCTCTTAGCTACTGGCTATTCTGCCTTTTGTGGGTTACTAACTTGAGTCACATTAGCAAATTCCTGTGCCCCAGAAGCACAATCCCCAATTTGGGTTTTGTTCTCCATGTCACATACAATCTCCACTGATATTTCAAGACTCAGATCTCATTTTTATCTCCAGGACCCGCCGACTACTTCCTTCAAGATGCCACTGTTGCCCCTGTCAGCCATTTCTACTATGGCACATGGTACCCTAGGACACCTTTTATTAATAAGATGCCATATTTTATAAAGGTATAATTTATATTCAATAAAATATAAAGATTATAGGTATACAGTTTAATCAGTTTTGACAAATGCATATAATCTGTATAACCCACATCCCTATAAGATATGGAATAGTTCCATCACCCCAGGAAGTTTTCTCACACCCTTCCAGCCAATTCCTGCACATCTTTCTCCCCTAAAGCAGCCGCTGCTCTGATTTCTTTCACCCTTGGTTTAGCTTTGCCCAGAACTTCACAATAAATGGACTTATAGAGTACATACCCTTTGTGTTTGTTCTTATTTCACCAAGCACAATATTTTGGAGATTCATCCATATTGTTACATGTATCACTAGTGTATTCATTTTATTGCTACCATGGAATAATATTCCATCACATAAATATACTGGAATTTGTTTATTCAATGAATATCATGAAATTTATTTTTCTGTTGGGACATTTGAATTTCTTTTTTTTTTTTTTCTCAGTTTTTGCCTTTCATGAATAAAGATCTCTTAACTATTCTTGGGCAAATATTTTTGTGCACCTGGAACTCAAGTGTTTATTTGTCTTAGGTAAATACAGAGAAGTGGAATTCATGGATCAGAGAGTACAGTGTATGTTTAGTTTTACAAAAAAACTGCCAAACCATTTTCCAAAGTGGCTGTACCATTTTACACATGCACCAACAATGCATGAGAGTTCCAGTTGCTCCCTATCTTCATCAGTACTTATTATTTCCAGTTTTTTAGATTTTATCCATTTTAGCAGATATACGGTGTTATTACTATGTGGTTTTAATTTTCATTTCCTTGATGAGTAATGATGTTGAGCACTTTGTTATGTACTTTTAGCCATTCACATATCTTCCTTTATGAGATGTCTGTTCCAGTATTTTTCTTTCTATCTACCTCCTCTCCCATTTTTATGTAGTTTGACTTTTTACTTTTGAGTTGTAGGTGTTCTCTATATATTCTGGGTATGGTTCTGTGTGATATTAATACTGTAAATATTTTTCTATCATTGAGTGTCTTACTAGTCATTTTTAAGCGTGTGTTTTGAAGAATAGATGTTTTAAATTTTGATGAAGTCAAATTTATCATTTTTTTCTTTTATGGCTAACACTTCCAGGATTCTGCCCAGAAAATCTTGACTACACCAATGTCATGAAGATATTCTCCTATACTTCATAGTTTGCCTTTTACATTTAGGTGTATAATCTATTTTGAACTATTTTTTTTTGTGTGTAGTGTGAGGTAAGCATTTATATAATAGCCTGTATAGTCACCATTATGGTACTTACTCTTTGTGTGCATGTATGTGTGTACACACTCTATGTGTGTAGATCTGAGTATTCATCTGATAAAAATTCTCTTTAGCCTGAAGAACTTTCTTTAATTATTTTTTGGAGAATTTTTTTCATGGTTAAGAATATAACATGAGGTCTATTCTCTTAACAAAATTTTAAGTGCACAGTACAGTATTGTTAACTATTATTTGACTATTTCAGGTGCCTCATATAAATGGAAATGTTCAGGATTTATACTTCTATTACTGACTTACTTCACTTAGCATAATATTCTCCAGGTTCATTTATATCGTTAAATGTGGCAGAATTTCCTTCTTTTTAAAGGCTGAGTAATAACCCATTGTATGTATATTCCATGTTTTCCTTATTTATTCATCTGTCAAAGGACATTTGTTTCCATAGCTTGGCTATTATGAATAATGCTGCAGTGAGTATAGGCGTACAGGTATTTCTTTGAGATGCTGACTTTATTTCCCTTGGATGTACATCCAGAAGTAGGATTGCTGGATCATACGGTAGTTCCATTTACAATTTTTTGAGAAAAATCAGCACTGTTTTCATAGTGAATATACTGATTCTACAGTTCCACCATCAGTGTGCAAAAGTTCCAATTTCTCAACATTCTCACCTACACTGATTATCTTTTCTTTTTTTGGTAATAACATACTAACAGTTGTGAGGTGATATCTCATTGTGGTTTTGATTTGCATTTTCTGATGATGAGTGATGTTGAACATTTTTTTCATTTACCTTTAGCCATTTGTATGTCTTCCTTGGAGAAATGTCTCTTCAAGTCCTTTGGCCATTTTCAAATTGGGTTATTTGTCTTTTTGGTTACTGAGTTGTAGGTGTTCCTTGTATATTTAGGACATTAATCACTTATTAAATATATGGTTTGTAAATATTTTCTCCCATTCTGTAGGTTACCTTTTACTCTGCTGATTATTTCCTATGCTGTACAGAAGCTTTTTAATTTGGTGTAGTCCCACTTGCCTATTTTTGCTTTTGTTACTTGTGCTTTTGATATCATATCCAAGAAACCATTGCCAAGATCAATGTTATGAAGCTTTTCTTCTATGCTTTCTTCTAGGAGTTTTACAGTTTTATATCATATGTTTAAGCTTTTAATCCATTTTAAATTTTTCAAGATAAGAGTCCAATTCATTCATTTAAATGGCGATAGCCAGTTTCCCCAACACTAGTTCTTGAAAAGACTATTCTTTCTGCATTGTGCATTCTTGGCACTTTGTTGAAGATCAATTGACTGAATATCCATCAGTTTTTCTGTTCCATTAGTCCACTTATATAATTTTATGTCAGACCCATACTGTTTTGATTACTGTAGGTTTATAATATAGTTTGAAATTAGGAAGTGTGATGCCTCAAGATTTGTTCTTCTTATTCAAGATTGCTTTGGCTATTCAGGGTCTTTTCCAGTTCCATATAGATTTTAGGTTTGTTTTTTCTATTACTGTAAAAATGCCATTGGAATTTTGATAGGGATTGTATTGAATTTGTAGATTGCTTTAGGAAGTATAGAAGTTTCAATAATATTAAGTTTTCAAATCCATGGATATGGGATATTTTTCCATATATTTGTGTCTTTAATTTCTTTTGTAAATGTTATATCATTTCTGTGTATAAGTTCTTTACCTCTTTGTTTAAATTTATGCCTAAATATTTTATTCTTTTTGGTGCTGTCATAAATGGGATTGTTTTCCTAATTTCATTTTTGGATAGTTTATTCTTAGTGTGTAGAAACAACTGATTTTTGTGGGGTTTTTTTGGTGTGAAACCTCTTAACTAGATTCTGGACTTCTAAGAAAGGTATTTTGGTACATATATAATTGTTAAATTGGTGCTTCTGTGGGAGAACCAGGGATGGTACTTCCTCTTCTGTTATTTTGCTGACATTACTTTCCCCTATATGTTCATGAATTTAGGTCTCCTGGTGATGAATGCTCTTAATTTTGTTTATCCAGAAAGTCCCTATTTTTTACCTTTATTTTTGAAGTAAATTTTGTTGGAGATAGAATTCTAGGGTCGAAATAAAAATAAGAACCCTAAGCATGTGATTTCATTGCCTTCTGGCTAGCTTTGTTCCTGATGAAACCTCAATAGTCATTCTTATTTTTCCCTTGTAGACAATGTGTCCCATATCTACAACTGATTTTAAGTTAAGATGTTCTTTTTGTCTTTGGGTTTTAGCAATTTGATTATGATATCCCTAGATGTATTTATCCTTTTTTTAGGTCTGATGATGTATTTAGTTTATATTTATTTTAGTCTGTTTGTGCTGCTATAACAAAATACTTGAGACTGGAGAATTTATAAAAAATCAGAAATTTATTTCTCACAGTTCTGCAGGTTTGGAGTCAAAGATAAAGGCACCAGCAGATTTGGTATCTGATAAAAGTCTGCTCTCCACTTCCAAGATGGTGCCTTATTGCTGCATCCTTCAGAGAGGAGGACTGCTGTGATCTCACATGGCAGAAGGGACGCAAGGGGAGAAGAGGAGCAAATTCCCTCTGTCAAGCCCTTTTATTTTTTGTACCTAATCCCATTCGTGAGGGTGAAACCCCTAAAACTCAATCACTTCTCTAAGACCACACCTCCCAACACTGTTGCATCGGGGATTAAGTTTCAACATAAATTTTGGACGGGACAAAACATTCATACCACAGCAATATTTTTCTTTAAATTTGTAAAATATGTGACCAATATTTGGTCAATTTTTTTTTGTCCAAATTTCTGTGACCTACTTTTATGGGAGATTTAATTACACATTTCTTAGATTACTTGTCATTGTCCCACTGAGGTTCTGCTCACTTTTTTTTTCTTTGTGCTTCAGTTTGAGTTGTTTTTATTGTCCTATTTTTAAGTCACTAATATGTTCTTGGATAGTATACAATCTGTTATTAAAATACTCTATCAAATTTGTAACTTCAGATATTGTACATTTGTAGGTCTAGGATTTTTATTTAGATTGTTTTTATAGTTTCAATTCATCTCTTTATATTTCTATTTCTGTTACCTTGCCATGCTATGTTTCCTTTAATATTTTTGAACATATTTTATAATAGTTGTTTAAATGTTCCCTTTAAAGTCTGCTAAACTTAATATCACTTAGGGGCCTATCTCTATTGACTTGTTTTTATCTTCTTTGTGAGTCACTTTTTCCTGCTTCTCTGCATTTCTAGTAACATTTTCTTTTGTGTTTGAGATTGAAATTATACACAGTTGAATGTTTCAATGTTGTTATCTTCCTTTAAGGATTGTTGAGTTTTGGTCTGGTAGCCAGTTAATTTACTTGCAGATCTGCTTGATCTTCTTTGAGAATTTTTTAAAGCTTTGTTAGAGCGAGTGAGAGGAGTTCATACTCTGGGCTCAGAGGAGAACTACTCCTCAGCATAGCCTTTTTGGTGTCTCAGCAGAAGGCCTTACTTATTTGGTAAGTCTGCCTACTCTGTATGCCTGGAGATCCAACATGGCTCGGGTCTTTGCTATCCCCAGAATTTATTCTGTTCACAATTCCCTGGCCGCTATTCTTTGTCAGAAGTTAGGGGTTGAATTGTATCTCCCCAGAATTTATATGTTGAATTACTAACCTCCATTACCTCAGAATGTGAGCTTATTTGGAAATAGGGTCATCACATGTGTAATTAGCTAAGCTGAGGTCACGTTGGAGTAGCATGGGACCCTAAGCCAATATGACTGGTGTCCTTATGAAAAAGGGAAATTTGGATGTAGACATGCACACAGGGAGGGCACCATGTTATGATGAAGGCACAGATTGGAGTGATGTGTTCACAAGCCCTCAAATGCCAAAGATTGCCAGAAACCATCAGTAGCTAGTGGAGAGGCCTGGAATACTCTTTCCTCTTAGACTTCTAGCTTGTAGGACTCTGAGACACATTTCTGTTGTTTAAGCCACCAAGTTGGTGGTACTTTGTTACGGCAGCCTTAGGAAACTAACATACCAGGATCTGTAAGTATTTTCCATATAGTATACAGATTAATTATTGGCCTAGGACTCAAGAAGGCCTCTAAGAATATTTCTGGATCTCCTTCTCTGCATAGTTTCCTCCTTTTTAATATTCTGCCTCAAAAATTCCTGCTGCCTTATCTGTCATTTCATCTCTGCCTCTTCAACTTAGTAAGATCTGTTTAAACTTCATCTCCCTGCAGTGCAGGCAAGAGCACTTCCCCAGGAAGGGTGACTCCTCCTGCATTCCTCTTATCTCAGGCAGGGCAGTCCTACAATGCCTATTGCCCAATGTCTGAATTGTTTCATGTGTCTCACACATACAAACACATAAAGTTTATGTTAGGAGGGTACTACTGTAATAATTACTCTCTCTGAGCATCTAGGGTACACACACACACACACACATACACACACACACACACACACACGGCTACCCCTTTGGACAACTCCATGAGAAGTGATGCTTGTTATGTTCTCCTCTTTCAAAATTGTCCAACATAGGAAAAAATGTATTAATTCAATTGATTCTTCTTTCCTTCCTTCTGTGCGTGACTCTTCTAGGCACTTAGAAAAGAAAATAATATCTGTTCTTTACTAGTGCAAAGCAAAGATAAGTAAAATTACAATTGCAATATGGTTTAATATGTCCTTTAGAAGAGTAAGATAGGACATTATGGAAGCACCGATGAGAAGTGCCTCCCAGTATCACTTGGTATTCAGCAAGTGCTCAATAAATGCTTGTTAAAGTGCAAATGCCACGATTTGTTCTATAGGATTTCAAAATACATCATTAATTTGTTCATTTAACAAATATTTACTCAGTACCTGCTATGTGATAAGCTCCATTCCAGTAATATAAAAAACGGATGCAAACAAAAGAGTCAAAAGTATTTCATAAGCAAATCTATAAATTCAAAATACCTTATTAATAAATTTATTTCATAGACATTTATTAGGTGCCTACTATGTTGCAGGTACAGTTCTAGAAGTCTTATCTATTACTTAAAGCAATTAGTGAAAATGGTCTATCACTAAAATTATTTGGAAACAATTTTAAAACTCAGGTTCTGATTAAGGCACATGAATATAATAAATGTGGTCAAATTTACATAATAAAGTAAATATGAAGCAGACCACCCAGGGAGGATTATCAAAGGAGATGATTAGGAAATAATTGCCTGATTATTGTATTCTTTCACCTACTTTGAGAATACAGAAGTTTAGGGAAAAGTAGAGAAAGAATTATGAGCGTTTTTCTTTGTAGAGAGTTTCTCCTGAACATGACTCTCAACCCTTTATCCTTTACATCTTTCTCATGCTTGGAGGACTTCAATAGAACCATTCATAAAGCTTCAGTTATGTTTCCTGAAGCTGGTTGATACCAAAAACTGAGACAGACTATCACCCAGGAAAGTTATTGCAACCCACGACAAGTCAGAGAAAATAGAGTACAGAGCCGGGGAAGTAACCAATGGAGGAAGAAGAAACACAAGAGCATTTCTCACAGACCAGATGATGATAGAACAAGGCTGGAGCCATTTCACGTTCTGCCCAAGAACACTGCCTGGGAGTCCATTTGGACTCAAATGACACCATGGATGTGGAGCTTATCTTTGGGGAATTAGGATGCAGAAAGCAACCAGCTGAAGCAGGAGTGTTGCCTATGTCAGAAGAGTTGTAGGTCCAGGAGGGAAGCTTCCAAACAACACTCAAAGCACTCATGAAAAAGAGTTAGTTTTACTCATTTTCTAGGTCCAGAGAGCATAGAGCCACCCACACAAGAAAAACTGCCCTTTCTCTTCTTCTTTTCCTTCATAGCCCTCTCTCTTTGACTTCTATGGGGTGTAGAATAGTAGGCAGTAAGTAGGGGAGTTGATGAAAGAGAAACAGAACAGAAGCCAAACACACACTTCTCCAAGGACAGCTGCTTACCTGGCCTAAGGTGGAGTTGGGAGGTAGGAGAAGTCCAAACATGAATAAGGATTGAAGTATTAAACAGTGTCTTGACCAGATATTTTCAGTAACCAAATTGAGATTGTGTTTTACAACTTGGTATGACTGGGGAACTACGAGAATAAAACGAAAAGCTATGTTTCTTGACAATTTTTTACTTTATATCCTTCTGAATAAGTTTGAAAAAGGCAATAAGAGACAAAAATTCAATTTTTTAAAAAAATTACATCCAATGAATGATGCTTGTCTAATTGACTGGCTGCACTTTGAAAATGCTCTTTTCAGTTATTACCAGTGATTTCATGAATTCCTTCTTCAATCTCAGACCAGAGGAATTTTGTCAATATTGTCCATAGACCAGCACAATTTTAAAGCCTGTCACACTTGGAAAGTCAAGGATTTTCTAACCTGTTTGCCATAAGGCTTGAGTCTGGGTGTTGAGGGATCTGAGTGTCAGGGAATCATTTTCTCTGCTCCAAGACGTTTGGTCAGAGACCTTGAGAGGGATTATGATGTTGGTTTGGGGTGGGGGGGTTCACTTAAATGAAATGGAAGTTTTCTTTCAATGTTGAGACTTTTTATTCCGCAAGGACAAGGATGGGAAATGGAAGCAGTAACTGAAAAGCACACTAATTATGATGGACAGGCATGAGGGCTACACCAGAAACTATTTTTGGTGACTCCTGTTTCACAAACTGCCTCTCTTGGCTATTTCTTGGGTAAATCTCCCCAGTTCCACTTGGAAAGACAAACAGCACTAAAACTAAAGAAAGTTCCACAGCTGACTCTGTGGCATTCGAATTATCACCCAACAAAATTGCTATCTGCAGCCAAAGGACACCTTGTCACAGCATCAGAGCAAGTGTGGCCAAAAGCACCCTGGGGAAAAAGAGAAGCCTGTCTAGACACTTTGGAACATCTCGTGTGCCTAATTAAACAGTCTCTCTTCACAAAGCTGGTGCTGTGTGAAAAGTTTGCTTGTTTATTAATTACTTGTGGAACACGCCTTTAAAGAGCTATCCTGCACTTTATCCCCTTCCATGGGTTCACAGAAATTGGGGTCCCAAAGGGGTGGTGGTAGGGATCAAACAATCCAATCCTGTAAGTTTCCAGAAGAGAAAAACTGAAGATCAAAGAGATAAAGTGACAAGGCTGAGCAGTGAGTTGATGGCAATGACAGCATTAGAATCCAGGTTTCTGACATCTGGTCCAGAGCCTTTTCCACCATGCCAGCCTGCCTGTCACGTAGACAGACAACCTGGCCACCCTAGAGATGCTTCTGGGCAAGCTCTTGGCTGCAATTTCTTTCCCCTACATGACTATCTTATTTATTAACATTCCCCCATTCCTGGTTTATCGTTTTGGGCTGTTAGTCTGGCTGTCTGATTTAAACACTTAAATGCTCCTGAATGCAGTCACACAGCCTAGGCTTAGCTTCTGCTAGAAGCAAACTCTGAGACAAAGATTTGAGGGCAAGTAGTTTATTTTAGGGGTGATCCTGTGAAAACTTATGTCTGAGTCCATTTGTGCAGCTCTAACAAGGTACCTGAGGCTGGGTAATTTATAAATGATAGAAATTTATTTCTCACAGTTCAGGAAGCCGAGAAGACCAAGATGAAGGTTCTGGCAGGTTTGGTGTCTGGCGAGGGCCTTCTTGCCCTGTCTTCATGTGGAAGAAGGCAGAAGGGCAAGAAGGGCTGACACTAGTTCCCTCCAGCCCTTTTATAAGACACTAATCCATTCATGAGGATAGAACCTTCATGACTTAATCACTTCCCAAGGGGCCCCACCTCTTAACAACACCACAGTGAGGATTAAGTTTCAACATGAATTTGGGAGGGAACATATTCAGCCATAGCAACTGGCATGGGAGACGGCAAAGACAGGAAGGATATGCTGTTGAAAAGATAACTGCTATGGGTAACCAAGGCTCATACCTTTAGGGAACTCTAAGAGGAAACGTCAAATGTGCTCCAGAATTGTCCCACTGGAAGGGTGAGAAAGTTAGGGTACTTATCCCCCAACTCCCATATGCTGTTGGTTGAGAGCTTTTCCCAGGCGACATTGATCGTATCTCTTTTTCTTTTGTCTGACATGCTTGGGCCAAGCCTTCAGGCAGAGAGTCAACTATGTTTGTAGAGGGTCTCCATGGGCATGCTGTGGAACACAGGATAAGCATGAAGTTCAGAGAGAACCTGCTACTGTGTTGCAGTCTATCGGTCCTTCCCAGTTTAGCACAAACTAGACTGTCTGAATGCTTTCATCGATGATATCTGATTGACCATAGACCAGTAAGGAAAATGGTAGACTTACTGGGAGTGGGAGGAATCATGGTGGAAAGGTTGGGTAAACAGAACACTGCCGAGAGGCCATGGGCTCACATGGTTGAGATGAATTTACAATGCAGAGTTCTGGAGACCTGACCTGTTTATAGTTGCTTGGAACACCTTAATGAACTACAACCAGAGATTTATAGTCACCAGCCTCCCACCACCTTCCTCCCCACTTCTACTCCCACTCCCAATTTTAGGAAAAAAAGTGGGGGGACTAGGGAGTAAAAGACACCATAACACTCAATTTAATTTAAATGATCTCAATCTCAATCTCTATATAAGTTCACTTCAAGCCAAACCTTTCCATTCTATTTTATTTCATGTGATTCAATTCAATAAAATCAAACATTTGTTGATTATTTTTTATGTGTTCAATAGATGGATCTTCTAAGACTTTTCTCTGAGTCAATCACCTTGAGGTCGCTTTGTTAAAAGACTGGGGCATCTTTTGTCTGTATACTGATCTCAATCTCCAAATATGCTCCTAGCCTGCGCATAGATTGGTATTGCTTCGGAGAAAGCGAATTGGACTTGAAAGCGCTCTAGCCCTGAGACGCTGCTCTGTGCTTATTTAGTAAGTAAATCATTGGGGTAGTCAGTCTGCACTGGCAAGCCTTTGTTTCTGAAAAATGGGGTAGTCATTCCTAGTCTATGTGCCTCTCTATATTCTATAAGAGCTACATAAAATAATAGATAGGAAAGCACTTTGTAGCCTGCAAAGCACTTACGCTTATTCCAAAAACACTTACTCAGTGTCTGTTATATATCAGGTATTGGTGTGTATTGTATATCATATATGGTATATGTGATAATTGCTGGATATACGGTGATGAAAAATACTGATCTCCCTTTCATGGAGCTTACAGTCTAGAGATATTAATTGATATTCCTACTAATTCCAACACAATGAAGTTATGCAACATACCATCTCTGTTTTTACGGAGTTTCCAATCTAGGGAAGTAAAGGAAAAATTAATGAAAAATATGAAGGCAGTATATATGGTTCTAGCATAGTGCTAAGGTACACAGGGAAGGAATTATTTGAAGAATGGATACAATTTCAATAAAATAAACTGGGAAAAATCTGGTACAACAGACACTGTTGGAACTCCACCCAGACATCCATTACTGGCTCTCCATCTCTCTCTCTCTCAGCTTCCATGTTCTTTTGCCTCTAAAGCCTGCACCTGTATCTCTTCTTTGGCGGCCTGATCTTGGCTCTCCCCTTGCTTGCAGACAGCTGGAAGTACCTGGGAGTTTACATCCCTGGGGCAGCCCTTAGTCGATGACTAATTAGTCTGGGAATATGAAAGCTCAACTCTTTTGCCTAGGATTGGGACAAACTTGGAGGCATAATTTTCACTTAAGAGCTCTCCAGGGGGTTTAAACTGGAGTTACCCTCTCTGGGACTTTGCCTGAAATCACACCTTTGCCTGGCTCCTTCTCCTGTCATGCTCTCCACTCTTCCTAGTTTCTCTTGGGTTCACTTTCTTAATAAATTGCTTGCACACAAATTCTTGTCTCAGATTCTGCTTCTGGGAAATGCAACCTAAAATACATGGCATTTTAGGTAGAATTAATATCCTGGGGCTAACTGAGTTTAGGAAAGTGGAAGGAGTGATTGACGAACAATACATCTCATGGTTTATATAATAGCTTGTAGATAGAAAGTTTGAATTTGACTTTGAAACAAGTTAAATTCATTAATTCAAGAAACATTTATTAGAGAATTTATATGTGCCTAGCACTCGTTTTAGTCCTTAAGATATATGATCGGAAAATAAAACAAAATTCCTACCCTAGTGGAGCTTCTATTCTAATGGAAAGGGAAGAAAATAAAGAATAAATATAATAAGTACATTTTCTATAAATTGTGTTAGAAGAAAACGGCTGCATAAATACTATGGAGGATCATTGATTTTATACAACTTTGGGGAAGATTTTGCCAATGAGTCATGGTAAGGTGATTTGTGATCGTGGATTTTCAGTTGTTCTTTATCAATGATCTTATTCCAACAGCTAGAGTTTTAGGGTATACCTTAGCAATGACTTTGGGAAAAACTATCTTAAGAAGAAGATTATTATATTATGTTTTTTACATGATGTTGTATAACAAATTTATCCCAAAACTTAGAAGCTTCAAAGAATATTTATTGTCTCATGGTTCCTATGAGTGAGTGAATTTGAGTATTCAATGGCTCAGGGTCTCTCGCAGACTGCGGTCAAGGTGTTGGCTGGGGCTGCAGTCAACTCTAGGTTTGATTGGGGGAGGATCTGATTCCAAGCTCAATCACTCACTGACTGTTGTTAATCCTTGCTGGCTGTTGGTCAGAGATACTGATTTCTTTTCTTGTGGCTCTAGCCTTAGAGTAACTCACAACATAGCAGCTTATATCCCACAGAGTAAGGGTTCTAGTAGAGAGAGACAGAGAGTGAGAGGAGAGAGGACACAAGATGTTATAGGGTTTTTTTTTTTTTGACCTAATCTTTTTGACCTAATCTGGATGTGACATCCCATCACATTTGCTATATGCTTTTCAATAGAAGCAAATAACTGGGTATAGCCACAGATAGAGGATTATAGAAAGTGGTGAATACCAAGATGTAAGCATCCCTGGGGGCCATTTTATGGGCTGCCTATCATAATGATACTTTGTTTATGTTTTGAACATTAGAACTTTTACTAGATCCTTGCCTTCTGAGAAATGGGGACATCTCATCAAGGGGTCAAATCACATGATGAAATATTTTGACACAAAAGTTACCAGGCAAGTTAGCACAATTCAAACTCCTTATCTTATAATGTAATAATACTATATTCCAGGAAACCTATTTATTCTCTAAATATTTATCATATGTATACCTTACATGTATTAAGCATACAAAGTTGATTATTTAATATAAAATTTAAAAAATCATGATAAGTTATTTTGGAAATTTCTGCAAATTATTTTGGAGGCTATATTGGTGCTGCTTCTTAAAATCAGCAGATAACAAAGTTTAGACTAAAAGTAGATTTTTTTTCTTTCTTAATGAATATTGCTGTTCTTCTTTGCGATCTTCTGCCCCAGTGTTTTAATGAGGTCAGAGTTTTAATGAAGTCATATAAAGCTCTCATCCCTGCCTCCTTTGGATTGTAGTTGTGATGATGAACTCGGTGTGAGCTTTAGAAACAGGGTCAGCAATAGTTCCAGCTATTAGATGGTTTTAAAAAGGTCATTGAATTTGAGTCATTTCTATGGAAGTCTTATTTATAATAAAAATTATTATGAAAGCTAAGAGTTGAAAAATAAGGCATTGAGAATCAGTGCTTGCTGAACCCCACAATCTTGCTTTGAGACTTGTAAAGATTTAATGATGAACATCACTTCTTCCTGAGTGTCTTACACTCTGGCTTGAGCTCTGGAATTCAGTCTTCTCACTGGTAGGGCCCTCACAATGAGGACTGAGTATCACAGCCTGTTGCTCTAGAACACTTGGTTTATTGCTGTTATCACAGTGCATTGTGACTGCTAATTTAAATATGTTTCTCTCTTTCCATTTTAGGTTTCCTACACATGAAATCAGACCTCATCAACTTCTATATCCCCTTAGTTCCTAGTAGAGTGTCTGCATTATATTAAAAATAACAAATACATTTAAGTGAATAAAAAACAAACAGACATGTGAAGAGGAGACCCGGGAGATCGCTAGGTAGGTAAGTTTGATCACCACACAGGATTCATCCTGTAGGAAAATGGGAATAGGGAGATGTCCAAGGAAGAAGAAAACAAGGAGGGATTTATATCTCATGATCCCTCTGCCTTCCTTTTCTCATTGACCAAAGTTCATCCCGAGGAGGAGCTAACACATTCTCCCTCTTTCGTATTTTGTCATCTGGCCTGTTAGTGACTGACCAGATCTTTATCCCCAGTGTAGGATTTTACCAGAGTCCAGAAGCAGAGGCACAATAGGTACATCTTGAGCGCTGCCCAGGAGAGAGGAAGAAGGGGGTGGTGGAGGGAATCTAAGAAAGTATGCACAGTTTGTATTTCATGCAATAGTTCTTTTCCCCATAATCCAATTTGGGCACATCATAAATGGGATTTTCTTCCGATCTTTCCTCAAGGACTGTGGCCACAGGTCTCTTTGGCACCTTCTCAGCTCCTACCATTCAGGGGCACAGTATACTCCATTTCTTATCCCATGAATAGCAATTTCCCACTTCTCTGATGTTGTGGAATATGGCAACTTCCTTGCTCTATAAGGGCTCCCCTGCCTCAGATGAATGATTAGGGTCTTTTCCTTGAACAAATCTTTTCTCTTTAAGAAAAATAAAAAAGTTGGCCATTAAGAAAATAGACTTATCCCTTCTTCATCACCCAAGTGACCTACCTTGGGCTGCTAGTTACCTTTACTTTGGAAATTTCTCTCCTTTCCCGCATTTACACAGATAGAAATAACTTCAAGTTGTGGAGCAGCTCTGAGCCACAGATTTTGAGAGAAGGATTTAAGATTGGGAACTATGTTCCTACTTAACCTTCCTCTTAATAAATACATGTTTGGAACTAGTGGCCAGTTGAGGGGTTGTGTAAACGAAAGTGAAATATCAGGGTAGGCAAGGAAAACATGGCAGCACGAAGTAGAAAGTCAGGGAGCATTTCTGAAGGGAGGATATAAATCAAGGGCTTCCTTTTTTCCTTTTATGAGAGGCCACCCGGATGGAGAGAGTGCCGACACTGGCCATGATGTTGTGAGAAATAACAATGGAGACTGCAGGATGTCATAATACAAACAGCAACTCAAATGGGAGGCAAGGCTGCTTCGGAGCCAGTCCTCACACCCTGCCTGGCCTCTCGCTGTCCTCTCTCTCCTTCCCCACACTCCCCCTTGGCCAGTTTCTTCACATGATCTGGGTTGAGCCCGGATGGCCCCCAAACACCTGGTTGAACAATAAACACTAATGACTGTGGTGGTCCTGTCAGCCCCAGCTCTTTGTAAAATAACCGCTGATCTACAGCCCTGGCTGGAATTGATTTCCCAGACCAGCCCACATCTTTACATTGACAGGCACCGAAGTCTGCCTTACACTGTCCTTCCCCCATGATTGTAAGTTCTTATGTACCCAAGAGTTGCAAGGAACATATCTCAGCATTGCCTCTGGAGTCAGTTACAAATCAAACACTGTGCTTACAAACTCTTATATTTTGAAAAGAACACTTTGCAGTGATTAAATATTTATGCATGGCACACAGTTGTAGTTTTGGTGATTTATTTGGACTTTATAACTTATAGTAAAATATGAATTCTTTCCCAGTGTGACACACACACACACACACATACACACACACATTTAAAATATACTTATATGTAATTTCTTTTCCCTGAATATGGGGCATCCAAAATGCTGGATGAAAAAAATGCATCTGTTTTCCTGCTTTTTTTTTTTTTTCTTTTAGTGGTCTCTATAAATCTAGGGAGCTCCTTCTTGGACCACTAGCCTCTTTCAATAGAAGCATGTTTTCACTGGGATTTCCACATTTATAATTATTCCTCTCATTTCTCTGCTGTGAGAAGACAAACTGGTGTTTCATTGCTTTGGGGAAGTTAATAATATGGTAGGCAAAACATCAGGAAAAATTATAATGAATGAAGCTATACAAATCGAAGGGAAACACACGTCGCTGTTCTAAAATGTTCCTGTCATAAATCCTGGAAATTTCACTATAGTCACAAGCAAATAACTCCTTAATGCATAAACACTCAATTAATTAAATGTAATATGCTATATAAGTTTGAATAAGTTCTAAATAGAAAAATGGTCAAATAATGGTACTTAAGACCACTGAGTAATATGTGTTCATCTCAGCTATTCAAAATTTCTTAACTGGTCTCAGAGTAAAATGAGACCCATCCACACCGCCTTTTAAAAGAACTACATACTACATACAGTTTATGAAAGTAATATTATTGACTCCTTATTTAGTGCATAGTAATCAAGACTTGCACTCAGACTTAAAAAAAAAAAATCTTTTCTTGTCTTAAATTTCTACCTCTTGGGATGTCTCCAGAGCAGTTGTTTGAAGAGTTCTGTTTTCTCCATTATTTCCAATTTATGGAAGCCTGGGTTTTATTATCCTCTTGCTCCTCTTAAGTTTCTTGAACCATTTTTATATGGTGCTTAAGGGGACACATCTCACCTGACTGATATTTTGTAATCCCTAAATAGCTACTTCTCAAATATGACTCTGAAAATACTTCTAATAGATGTGCAAATATTTTGAGAAGTGAAAAGTCTTTTCTGACACCAGGTTGGGTCAAGTGGCTATTCTATGTGTTCCCATATCATCCTGTGCCTTTCTCTGTTATTGTATGCATCGTATTTTATTGAAGGTAGTTTTTAGTGTATTTATGCCTTCTACATGTTTGAAACTGTATCTTTTCCATCTCTGTGATTTTAGTGGCTAGCACTAAGATTTTTAGCCTGGCACAGAGTGGTATTCGATACATGTTTCCTGCATACACTCACTCATTCATTCAGCAAACATCCGTTGGATACGTATTCCATGCCTGGTACTGGTCCAGACACTGGAGAGCTGTGATGAATCAGATATAGAAGGATCCTCTGGAACTTAGAGTCCATGACATTTTTATATGTTTAGGCAAACTAAAAGAAAATAATTTTATAAATGGCAGGTACTTTGGAGATTCGATCTTCAACTCCTTCACTATATAACAGGGAGACTTAAATCTGAGTAATAATGTTCTTATTTTTAGTGTCACACTGATAGATCTAGAATTCATTTATTTTTCAGTGTTTTCCTCCAAGCCATGTGATTTCTACTCACTATCTTTTGATTATGCATCAAACACTTATAAAAACAATGTGACTGTCATGGAACAGATGAGAGAAAATGACAGACCTCTTTCAGGAAGAGTTGTTGAGCCACTTTTATTTTTATAGAAACCAGAAAGATCAAATTCATTGTTACAGAGGCCTTGATTTAACCTTGAATTTTTAAAAACTAATATAGAAGTGATAGTTCTTGATATTAAACTTAATGCATAATATGGTACAGAAATTTGAGAACTATGGAATAATTTTCCATGAAACAAAGAGAATAAAGAAAGGAGGATTTGTATGATTCAACTATCCTTCCTTAACAAAAACTCTCTAAATCTCAATGGCTGTAAGAACACATATTTCTTTCTTACATGTTGGCATCCATGGATCAGTTGCCATCCAGGAACTGAGATGAAGGAGCAGCTCTTACTGGGGACCTGCTGTTTTTGTGGCAGAGAGGAAAGAGCAAAAGAGAGCCTTCAGACACACATACAATGAAGTTTAAATCTTCTGCTGAGACACAGTGGATATCGAGTGAACTTGCAAGTGACATGGCCAAGCCCAACATCAGCCGGTCTGCCCTTCCCCCGGAGGCACCGCATCGCGGCTGCTCCTGAAGATGTGCAATTCACTTAGAGGAATGGAACGAACACTCTATTGTTAGGAACAATCATAAAATCTGCCTCAGAGAGACAGAATGTTTGTGAGCTGGAGTGATGTGACTTTTCTCCAGAAATGCTTATTGCATAGAGCATAGCTGGAATGTTTGTGATTAGAAAATAGCTTCAAAGCAACCATATTGTGGTTAGAGGGGATAGAAACGATGTTTACAAGTGATTTTAGAAGCAAAGACCCATATTTTCTAGTTCTCTCTGCTAAGAAACAGTTTCTTTTGTGACTGTCTTCATGGAATTCCTTTTTTACTAGAAACACAAGCAATAGAGAAGCAGAAAATTTTTCTTTAGATACACTTCTATGCTATCAAGTTAATATCTAAATACCCTGAGGAACACAGAGAAGAATCACCCCCAAATTACTTATCATGCTACCTTGTACATTTTAGGGCCTTCATAGGTTTTTAAAACTAATTTGAATATGGTAAGAAAGGAAAAGGAAGGAAGTGAAGATTTTAGTCATGAATCTAATGGTATGGACTGAAACACATCTTGGCAGGAGTAGGTAAGGCATTATAAGCATTTCTGAGGCCAGTTCCTCCTAAAGAAATATGAAAAACGGAGGAAAAGGAGAAGAAGGAGGAGAAAGAAGACAAGAAGGAGGGGAAGAGAAAGAAGGAAGGTATTGCATAAGACAAGGTCTGAAAGTTTAGTAATTAACTGATCACTGAGATGCATTGTAGATACCAAGAGTGTTCTGAGCATCTGAGTGACTCTGAATTTGAAAGCTTCCCAGAAGCTGTCTTCCTGGTTCTCTAATGTCTAGAGAGTCATTTCAGAAGTCTCCAGAATGCACAATACCATTCATCAAAGGCTTCCTGATTTCCGAGTTTTTAATAATTTTCTAGATGTTTTACATCTATGACCTTACGTGAATTTCCATTTTCTGATGTATTACGATCCCCTCCTAGAGGTGAGGAGACTGTGGCTCTGGGAGGGCAAGTGACCAGATTGAGAGTGCTAGTGAGTGAGCCGCGGGTATTGTTCTCACTGCCATGGGGCTTATGAGTCCACGGCCTGATTAAATAGACATGGCAAACATTATCTAAACAACTATATAGAACTGAAGGGCAGGGAGAGGACCCTAAGAGTGTGCTGCTTTCAGCTTGTCTGCCTTCAGATCCATCCCACACCTGTCCCTTAATCTGCTTTGTACCACAGGGCGTGACCTCTGCAAACTGCATGGCCAGCAGCCCTTATCAACGAGCCAAGGGAAGCCCTTTCAGGAGATTGGACGTCAGGGAAAGGCACAATGCCAGAGTCTTTTTGTTCATCTCTTTTGCTTTTAGAAACATCTCTGGCCATAGTCACAGCTCCCCTATTCCAGCTCCTGCAGGGCAGCCCCTCTCTGCAGAGTGGACGAGGTCCTGAGCTCTGGTAACACTGGCTCCACAGTTTGACCCTCTGTCCCCAGCAGGGATAGTGGCTTCCTGCTGTTGCTAACCTCTGGGTGGTCTCACCACCTTCTGTTTGCCCTTTTAGCCCTCCAGATGCTGTTGTAACTAGTTCTCTATATTAAATTACCCCTGGTGTACTCTCTGGCATGGCTTCCATTTTCTGAGTGGACCCAGAATGATACACCATCTGAACTGAGTTCCTAACAGGAGAAACCAGACAGGAGGGGCAGGTCAGAAATGTTGTAACATGCAGGTGACTATGAACTAGTTTTGAGAGACCAGTGGGCATGGCCTACCCAAAGAAAGAAAGGGGATTCTAAGGCACACTAATACTAAGTGTATTTTGCCTTTACTTTAGGGTTCATTGTGTGGAATTGCTTATATAGGAATGCTGAAAGCAGGCGGTGAAGGTCCAGGCGTATGATATATGTCCAATTATTGTTTGGATGGACTCTAGGTACAACGAGAGAGCCAAAATACCAGGCAAGCAGGGAAAGGTGAACTCAAGGGACAATAAACAAATGTATCTAATTGGAACAAAGAGAACAGCCAGAAACAGAAAAGGCACAAAGTAAAAAAAGACTTTTGAAGGTCGGAGCCAATACTGTTCTATTATGTTTGTATTGCTCTCTTGTATTGCTTTCAGAGAGTTTACGTATCTACTATCATTCAGAACAGGTTTGTTCCTTTATTTATTCTTTTATTTTGGCAACATTTGCTGAGCCCCTGCTCCACGTCAGGCTCTGTGCTAGGTGTGGGGCGCAGAGAGACAAAGGAGACTCAGCTTCTGCCCTGTCAGTGCTCTGGGCCTACTGGGAGAGATGGGAGAGTGACAGGGGAAAGGAAAAGCAGCTCATCACTGTGCTGCAGCCTGAATGTGCTGGCAGAAGGTTTGCCTGGGGCTTCCCGGGCAGTTTTGAGAAGCATGCAATTGGAATTGGCAAGACTTGGTGACCAGTTTGGGGTTAATGGAAAGGAAAGAGTTAGAAATAATGTTTCAGAGTTTCAGGATGTCTTGTTCCGGGAAGATAGTGGCACGTGGTAGTTCTATGACAGATATTGGATCATTGAGTGACTGAGGCAAAGTTAGAATTCAAACCCAGGGGCAGAACACTGATCGCTAGCCTTTGTTTTTTATTTTATTTTATTTGTTTGTCTGTCTGTTTGTTTTGTCTTACAGATTATTTAGAGTGGGGAAGAAAATGGAGACCCAAGGCCATTGGTTCTTGTAAAAATGCACATTTTGTTTTGAGAGGCAAGAGCTTTAGTGTTTTACCTTGTTAGGGTTAAAAACCAGTTCTACCAGTTAGTTATTATGTGGCCTTGAGTAAATAGCTTCTCGGTTCCATCCCTCTGGCCTCTGAGGGACAGTGTCACCGGATGGCTGACTGCGCTCCACTAGCGTTTGGATCACTGAGATGTTGGAATTAGAGAAAGCCTTGTTACCTGTCTGGCACATGGTAGAAGCTCCTTAAATGTTAATTTCCATTTCTCATACCCTTTGCCTTTTTAATCCCTGATGTAAAATTTGGTATTTTAAAATATCGAAGGAATAAACTACTTTCTTGAAGACGTACAACTATCCTCCTCATGAATAGACTGGTTTCGGAGAATTCGAATGAAAAATTTCATATTTTGAATGGAAAAACCAAAGGCCTTAGGGTGTGTCCCAGACACCCAGGCATAAATAGAAATTAAATACATTTTTTAAAATGCTCAATTGGCTCCTCAAACACTCGGAGGTATTTTCAGGTATTTGGGGTTCTTTCACGTATGAAATATACAGTGTTTTTGTAATGCTGATAATTTGGTGACAGATGCTGCTGAAGTTCAATGTAATAGAGTATGTAAAAATGAGGAAGCAATTAAAGCATTTTTAGTTCTCTCTAAGGCTTGTAAAAATTGCTTAAATATAGCTATCCAAAACAACACACATTTTTTATCAAAGCCAAATCCGAATGTTATTTAATGCTCAACCTTTTGGCCAGAAATAGATGTCAAGCTTTTCTTTTTATTGTTATTTTTAATTTAAACAAATGTTGCCTTGGATTGCTTTCCCTTTAGCAGAATGTTTGTGAGTCTCAGAGGAAACTCCAAGCATGCTTTTTTTCTTGCTGTAACATTTACAAAGGATACTGGCTCTCTGGTTGAAGGCAAGGCTGCCAATATCAAATGCAGGGCATAGCAAATGGCTTGGTCATTCCCCACTTTCTTCTCCTTCATGTCTCTGCCATTTGGATTCCCACCCACCTTTTAAGGCCCAGCTCAAAGACTTTGTAGTGAAAAGAGCCCAGACTCTGCTGCCAAGGAGAAAACTGTAATGCTGATATTCTTGGGCTCTACACTCAGGCAAGTGCTCCATTCATATCCTGGACTGGTTGCTTAAACTTGCTGAGCCTCACTCTTTCCTTCCATTAAAGGGAAGTCATAGCATTTCAGAAGGTTGCTGAGGGGAACTGATACTTAACAATCAGGTGTTACACTGCCCAACACCCATTGCACTGTCTTCTGTAGCAGCACTCCAGTTATATTTTGGATATCCCTGCGGTGAGACTGTTGACAACCTGACCTGCCTCTCCTGCTAAGAGGGGGCCACGTGACCAAGGCAAGGCCCAGATCAGAGGTTCTTAGGAGCTCTTCACTACTGACAGTTGTGTCTTTTAGTACCCACTACCTGAGTTTTCAGAAATTGCCTTGGGTCTTCCTCCTTGAAACCTGGTTCTTCAGTTTTCCCTTCAATTTGGCGAGCTACTTCCTGTACTCCCAGCAATTTTTTTCTTAAATTATATGTAATTGATGTCTGTTGCTTATAATGGAAGAACTGACAATAAATATTGGAAATATTAATTCCTTCATACTTTCTTCCCTCCAACAAAAACTCTATGTGTTCTTCTCAAATGAATAAGCATGTTTTCCTTCTTCAAGGTCAGACAGCATTGTTTATGTCACTGTTAATGATCTTTGGCCCATTGTGCCTTGTAGGAGCATTAAGCTGTACCCCTCTGGTTCCTCCTGAGACTCTGTTCCCTGAGGACAGGGAGCCAGTGTACCTACTCAGGATTCTGTGCCTAGTGCACCATTTATCCTGCTGACTCACTCATCCACACAGATGTGTGGCCCTACGGGAGATCAGGTTTCTTTAAGGGCTGTTTGTCCAACAAAACGGCACCTAAGCCAAATGTCTTTGGGAAATCCTGCATTCTGCACACCCTGAGGCCAAGAAATCCCTATGATAAAGACAAGTCAAATCAAAACCAAACAAAACATTTTAAAAATCAGTATTTTCTAAATTAATTGGACCCTAGAAACCAATCCCTACGTTCAATATTTGTTTGTGTAGAGCTACAGTTTAGTAGTAGGGAAAGTGGGTGGGCTGAGAACACACAGCTGCAGCCATGGCATTTTGTGGTCTCTCAGAACTTAGATTCTTTAGGCCAGTGTTTTTGGATCACCCCAGTTTTCAGTAGAATTTAATTTAATTCATTACCATTTCAGCCAAATATCTATCCAGCAAATATTTATTGAGGATCACTTTATTCTACAACTATTTTGTGCCAGGCCCTGCACTTGAGTCTTGGGCTATGAAGAATAAAGTGCAGTTTTTACTCTTAGGGGCTTACACATATGGTGCACCTGACACGAAGCTGGTGATTTCCACCAGGTGAGGCCAGGCTGTGACACAGCAGACATGGGGTGCTGTGGAAGCACACCCCTCTCCATGGATGCTGTACCTGGATAGGGAATGGCTTGAAGGTGGCATCATGGATGACACTAACCTGAGCTGGTTCTTGAGAGATGAATGGGAGTAGTCTGCCTCAAGCAATAATAATGTCAGAGTTCTGGCTAACATGTCAATGTGTTTACACTGAGGGAGGCCCTTTATGTGTGTTTGTAAATCTAATCCTCACAGTGACCTCACCATTAGCCCTGTTGGTATTCCCATTTTACTCATGTGGAAACTAAGGCACAGGGACACATGTGTTCCTGAGCTCCATGTACCCAGGCCCAAGAAGGAGTTCAGTGTTATCCCTTTCATAGCATCTCACACCCACCTTTGCTGTTGATCTTACCTCACAGTCTTAAGTATTTTTCCCCCTTTAGCAGAATGTTTGTTGTCTACGTAGATGGCAGGAATAGTTCTGCCAAAGAGTAATCTCTATTATTGTCACTATTTGCAGCACTGTGTTCAGTGTCTGGTACTGGTCAGGCTTTCCGTAATTACTTGTTTAATTATTTCTAACCTTGTAAAAATTGGCCTTATAGCAGAGTTTTGTGTTTACATGTCCTAGCCCTTGGATCAGGCTAGACTCTATATTTGAAGATTTTGTCTTGATCAATATTTAGCTAAGTTGCAGGCACAAATAACGGCTCCAAAAATATTTGTTGAATGAGTCTGAAGTGAGATATGGAAGGCGAGATGAACCTCACATCCAGAAAGAATAGGGCCTTGAGTCAAAGCAGAGAGAAAAAATGTGAGGTTCTGCATCACGAGTAGAACCAGGGCCCATGTGGCTGTCATCATCTGCAGTCCTTCTGGAGGCCGGGGAAGATCTGGCATGGCCTCTGTCAGCTGTGGAGATGTGGGGTGCAATATTAGTGCTCAACAACACAGACAGTGACACGTGCTTCTGTGTGAAATTACCATCTAAAATATCTTGCGTTTGGTAAATCTAAAGACCTATACTCTAGAAATTGTGGGTTTTTTACTAATTATGTTGCTTAATCAGGGACACAGAGATTTAGAAATTTATTGACTTCCTTGATCATTTGTTGGGACGTGATGATTTGGAATACCTTCTTTTTCCTGCTGCAGATATCTATGCTATGAAGCCTCTTACCTGGCACATACTCTAGAAAACTGTAAGCAGAGAAGAAGAACAAGCGACTGAGGTGTGCCGTAGCAGCCTGGCTTTAACTTTCAGGGAGAGTTGGGAAAGGATTCCACATTTTCCACGCTGGCCTCCTTTGATGTCACAGCAGGTTGGACATCAAGAAGCTCAACTCTTAAGTCATACAACTTGAAAGAGACACACTGGCATGTTCTCTATTCCTCTCCAATGTTTTAGGTTTCTAACATTCTTAATGTACTACAGTCTTGTATTGTAATTACCAAGATAAATGACGAACATATTTTTTAAAAAATACATTCCCTGGCAGAGGTGGCCTGACAGGCTGCTTTGGTCTGTTTCCATGTGTCCTTGATGAGGTGCATTGGCAAGAATATCTGATGAAACTTTCATATTTCTTGAGCCTAGATCATAATTTTCTGCAAAATGTCTCTTAATTTTCCATAGGGGTTTTCATATTTTCCATATCTTCCTGGGGCCAAAGTGGTCCAAGTCTAAAACCTGGATTAACATTTTTACCTGAGAGTTTGGTAGGTATTGTCATCATCCATGAATTCATTACCTTCTCCTTGCCCTTGACTTCTACTTTACCAGTGATCGTTTTTTTCTGCACACACAGATGCACATATACATCCTCAAAAATGTAGTGAACCGGGAAAGTTGCAAAGGAAGTCAAATTTAATGTCCAGATTCCTAGACTAGTAGTAATATGTTCTTGAACATCAGATGATGTGTATCTACCCAACCCAATGAGTGACCTCAGAAGAGACTTTACCCATAAGTGTTGTATGAAAAAGACTGATGACCGGTGTCCTTACAAAAAGAGAAATTTTGGACTTAGCATAGAGTGAAGATGATGTAAAGAAACGTACAGAGAAAACGGTCATCTGCGAACCAAGAAGAAAGGCCTGAAAAGGATGTTTCCCTTCCCGCCTTTGGAGGGAACCAACCCTTTAGACACCTTGATTATAGATCTCTGGCCTCTAGAACTGTGAGATGCTAAATTTCTGTTGTTTAAACCATGTAGTTTGTGGTACTTTCTTACAGCAGCCCTAGCAAAGCAAGGCA
>NW_012137191.1:11002912-11004839 GCF_000956105.1 Propithecus coquereli | reverse complement strand
GGGTATTTTTATTTTTTTTACCCAAATGTAAAATTAATGAGTTCTGATAACACTTAAAAAAAGAGATATTAATTCTACCAACGAGAAGACCTACTGGAGAAGATGGTATTGGAGCCGGCATCCTTGCTCTGAATTTATTCATCGAATATTTTCATAGAGAATGCTGTATGTGGTATGCCCGCTCTAGAAAGAGCTCATTAAGGCTTTTACATAATGGATGGTGAAGTAGTTTTGCAAAGGAAAACATAATTAGTCACACAACCTCGTCCTTCAACCTGGATGACAGGACTATTTCCTAAAAAACAAGACCATTCAAAATAGCATTAGGCACACCTTTTTCTAGCAGAAAAAGACTGAATCTTTTCACTGGAGTACATTTCAACAACCGAGGGTAGCATTCTCTTGGATTCCAAGAATTGCCCTCAAAATCTACAAACTGTGTATCATTTTAGGCTTTGAGCTATTTAGAAAAGGAAATGCTTGCAGCCAACTGGAAAAAAAAAATCCCTGTTCATTACTATCAGGTAGAGGTACTTATTATTCTTGGGAGTATCTGCAGCAGTCTTTGCCACGGTTTTCCAGCTGACTTCTCTGTGATACTGAAGAAAAGCTTCAAGAAAAAGTTCCTGAGTCTTTGAAACACTTTAACTCAGTCACATTCACTTTGGAGCTTGGGGGGAGAGTCTAGTCACTCAAAGCATTTTTGGGCCAAGACATGATTTTGACTTTATTTTTCTACATTGCTTACGATATCATTAGACCAACTGCTTCAAAAATAGTTTAGAAAATCTTTTGCATAATCTAAAATTTGAAAGTTACATATATATTTCTAACTCTTAATTGGGCTGGAAATCGTGACCTATTGATTATGAGATAACCAGAATGCAACCTATATTAACAAAATATGGAAGTTGTAGAAGGCAAGAGCTGGTTTTTACAGCTGAGTTTTAGAGATCTAAATCTAACTCCCTCAGTTTAAGAAGAAAACTGGAGGCCTCGGAGAAGTCGATTCCTTTCCTAAGGTAATATACATCACATTAGCAGCACAGGCAGTACTAATGCAAAATTCTCCAGATCTTCAGTTTAGTGCTTTTTCCATCACATGAAGCAGTCTGCATTTCTGCTACTGTTTCTTAGCAGCTTTACTCCAGAAGACATGGCAATATCTTCTAATAAAATCTGTACCTATTCACCCATTAATTTGTCTCCATATTTACTCTTAAATGATGGCTATGAGTCAGATGTGGTGTTAGTTTCCATTCACAGACACTTTAAACTGATAATAAAGATAAGTATTTGTCCCTTGCCAGCTAGCTTGCCATAAGGAGTCATTTAAACTGTTTATTTTGTCTATGAATCTCAAGGATAGTTCTTTGGGCCCAGCATATATCTCACTCATGATTACAGAATGCCTAATATTCTTTAAGGAAAACTTAGAGAAATTACCTAGGTCATACATTTTTTGTTTTGCAAAGACTGTCCCACATGAAACACCCCTGTCAAGAGCACTTCTTTGTTATAGCTTTTATTACTGAGTAACATGGCTGGAGTGGGGGTAAGTGCCTGAAGGAGGGGCCTGTATGAGTGGTCACCTGGAACTCAATAGATTGTGAGCATATTGATGCCTGGGGCTAGGGCTTGTTCATTCTTGAGTTCCCCACACTTATCAGAGTGTCAAGGATCCACAAAAGCTTGTTGAGTTGAGTAGAATCCAGAATCCAGGAAGTAAATACATGATTTCTACAAGAGATTCATGACATTGGTGCTCAGTAGAATAACCTGCGATTTCAGAAGTTGCAAGGCCAGAATTGGCATGGAGCAAATATTTGGGGGAGGGAACTTGCATAGATTCTTAAAAGCATGGTAGAGTTGTCTCTTTACAGAATGGCTTGTTGGAAGAAATTTTGTGTTTTCGTTTTCAAATTTT
>NW_012137191.1:10998203-10998888 GCF_000956105.1 Propithecus coquereli | reverse complement strand
AAACTTAAAAAAAGATAAGTTCACTGCCTTTCTAGATTTTATATGTAAATGGAATCATGCAGTATTTGACTTTCTATGTCTGGCTTATTTCATTTAACATAATTTCCTCCAAAATCATCCATGTTTTTCCAAATGGTACGGTTTTCTTTTTTTAATGTTGAATAGTATTCCATTTTGTATATATACCATATTTTCTTTATCCATTCATTCATTCATTCATTAATACTTGTTTCCATATCTTGGTTATTGTAATAATGCTGCAATGAACATAATGGTATAGGCATCTTTTTGATATACTGATTTTATTTTCTTTGGATGTATATCCAGAAGTGGAACTGTCAGATCATATGGTAGTCTTATTTTTAATTTTTTGAGGAATCTTCATACTGTTTTCCACAATGGCTGTATCAATTTACATTTCCACGAACAGTGTACAAAGGTTCCCTTTTTTCCACACTCTCACTAAAACTTGTCTCTTGTCTTTCCGATGATAGCCATTCTAACAAATTTGAGGCCATGTCTCATTGTGGTTTGATTTACATCTCCCTGATGAATAGACATAAAAATAATACCTGTTGTCCATTTGGATATCTCCTTTGGAAAAATGTCTGTTCAGATCCCTTGCCCATTTTTAAATTGGATTATTTGTTTTTTTCTTGTTGTTCTTGCTATTGAGTAATGGACA
>NW_012137191.1:10996484-10998153 GCF_000956105.1 Propithecus coquereli | reverse complement strand
CTTAATGAGTTTTAGAAGTTACCGGAGTCTGTAGTTACAGGTATCATTTTAGCAGTTTTAACCACCTTTCGTAGATGAGGCCATTTTAGTGTTATCATGAGTTGTAAGAACAGTGATGCTAGAAAAAATATGCTAGGTCTTCAGTGGCACACCTTCCACACAGTAGGCTCAGGGTCGGTCCAGTGGAATCCAAGAAATGTGGGTTTGCTGTCTATTACAAAATAAAAAAAAGAGGGAGAAATTACCATTTTCTGTGTCACCTACTATTAGGACTGTTACTAGGCACTTTGCATTTAATTATCCTGTCTTGTGATCACAACAATTCTGCTTGGTAGGCATCATACTTCCCAAGATACAACTGAAGAAACTGAGGCACAAAGGTTGTAAATAAGCAAGGTCACACCGCTAGTAAATAGAAGACCAAGTTATCAAATTGGATCTCTGCACATTTGATTTTCTCATTCTTTTCTCTTATACTCCCTTGCCTTTCTTGTCAGAAAACCAATCTCTTGCACTTCATTGGTGGTGGGTGCTGTTGGGAGAGTAGGGTTGCCATTGTTTAGGCACTTTGTGACTATGAAAATAGATCTCAGATAATAAGCTACAGAAAAATCTGTCCCTGTTTGGAGGGTCTTTTCCCAATAAGCTATTTGTTTTTGTCAAGGACAGGTTTTCGTTTCATGGGATACAACTTTGTTTTCAACAACTCGTTAAAGAAAGATGACTTACTGCCCTGTTTTCTAAATCTAGTCACAGACCACAATCACTTGCAGGAAATGGAATGTTTACTTGAGTTTATTATACAAGGCTCTGGATATGAGCTGTGGGATTTTTACACCTCATAGCAACGGTATTACAATTTATTTACAACTTCATGTTGGCAGCTGCACAAACTCTTATGAAAAAGGACAATCACACCTTGGGGACCAGTAATTATAGGCAAAGGTATAAATTGGGCAAAGCAGTGTAAGCATTTGGCACTTCAGTTGAAGAGAATAGAAATGGCTCTGGAAATTGGACAGAAAGCCAGTCTCTTGTTCGTTATGAGGCCATGAACTAATTAAACTGAACTTGTCAGAATAGACAGATGAATAGATTGAGTTGGATTTTGGCACTGGCTGGTCCCATGCTCATGAAAACCAAGTTGTTTTAGTGATGTCATCATTTGGAACTTCTAACTATGATATCACTTTTGACAGAATTAATGTGGAATTAATACCATATGTACAAGCGTTAATAGGTATTGACTTTGAACACTGAGTGGTTATTCGAGGTTGATTTCCAAAGGAAAACTTTGCGATAGGTCTTCCTAACATCTCCAGTTATCAGATATCAAACCAAGATTAGACATGGATTTTAACATGTTTATTAGAATTCCTCTGAGACAAATCCATGCATGTGTTTCTAAAAAATATTTTATAGGAACATGGGCTAAAACATGTTTTATTTGTAATAATATTAAACTAGGGGTTGAGGAGACTTAAAATTAAATTCACAGTTAACTTAAAAGAAATTGCCCAGAGGGCAATTTTTTCAATGAAACATTTGGGTTTTAGGTAAAATTAAATCTAAGACATGAGATGCTCTTATTGATGAAAGTAGTGGTTGTGGTATCTGTTTTTCCAGAACAAGTGTACTCTCTCTCTTCCTTGTCTCACTCTTACAGACA
>NW_012137191.1:10994244-10996434 GCF_000956105.1 Propithecus coquereli | reverse complement strand
GTCTCCTCTTTCATTTCCGATTTTATTTATGTGAATCTTCTGTCTTTATTTTGTAGAGTAGCTAAAGGTTTTTTATTTATCTTCTCAAATAAGCTACTCTTAGTTTTGTTGATCTTTTCTATTGTTTGTTCTAGTCTGTATTTCATTTATTTCTGCTCTGATCTTTATAACTTTGTTATTTCCTTCTTTGTGCTAACTTTGGGCTTAATTTGATCTTATTTTTCTAGTTCTTTGAGGTGTAAAGTTGGCTTGCTTATTTGAGATATTTATTTTTTTAAATGTAGGTGTTTATCACTAAAACTTCTTTCTTGGAACTGCTTTTGCTGTGTCTCATAAGTTTTGGTATGCTGTATTTACATTTTTATTTGTCTCAAGATATTTTTTTATTTCCCTTTTGATTTTGTTCTTTGACCCAGTGATTGCTCAGGAGGGTGTTGTTTAATTTCCATGCATTTATGAATTTTCCAGTTTTCCTCCTGTTATTGATTTTTAGTTTCATACCATTGTGGTTAGAAAGGATACATGATATGATTTTAATCTTCCTCAATTTGTTGAGACTTGTGGCTAACACATGATCTATTCTGGAGAATATTTTGTATGTGCTTGAGAATGTGTATTCTTCTGCTATTGAATAGAATGTCCTGTGGATATTGCTTAGGCCTATAGTTTGTTTAATTCCATTGTTTCCTTGTTGATTTTCTATTTGGATGGTCTGTCCTTTGTTGAAAGTGGAGTATTAAAGTCTCCACTATTTTTGTATTGCTCTCTATTGCTTCCTCCAGATCTGTTAATGTTTGCATTATATTAGGTGTTTGATATTGGGTAAATATATATGCACACACACATATGTCAGTGTGTGTGTATATATATATATATATACACACACACACATATATGCACACACACACACACACATACACATATATAAAATTGTTATAGCCTCTTGATCCACTGGCTCCCTTATAATGAACTTTATTCCTTGTTACAGTTTTTGACTTAAAGTCTATTTTGTCTGGTATAAGTACAGCTACCCCTGCTCTCTTTCGGTTTCCATTTTAATGAAATATCGTTTTCCATTCGTTCACTTTCAGTTAATGTGTGTCCTTGAAGACAACATAGAATCGGAGTTTGTCCTTTTTTTTTTCTTTTCAATCGATTCATCCACTCTATGTCTTTTGTTGGAGAATTTAGTCCATTTACATTTAAAATAATTGTTGATAGGTAATGACTTACTATTGCCATTTTGTTAATTGTTTTCTGGCTGTCTTGTAGTTCCTTTATACTTTCTTCCTCTCTTACTGTTTGCCTTTTTGATTTGATAATTTTCTGTAGTGGTATGCTTTGATTTCTTTTTCTTTACTTTCTGTTTATAGGCTTTTGCTTTGTGGTTACTACGAAGCTTACATAAAATATTTTATAGATGTAACAGTCTATTTTAAGCTGATAACAACTTAACTTTTTACTCATACAAAAACTGCACTTTCACTGTCTCCCCACCCGCCCCCCAGCATTTAATGTTTTTTCATGTTTTTGCTGGCACTGCTGTGAGGCAGTGGGAGCTGGCAGCAGGGCTTGTGGTTGGCTACATGCATGTTCACAGCTGCAGGGGCAGCCGCAGGTGTGCGTGCAGTTCTGCAGCCATGTGGGTGGTGGCTGAGCTGAGTCCTGGGACGAGTGCATCATTGTTGGTGACAACTAAGGTGGCTCTGGTGGAAAGAGGGTGAGTGGTAATTGGCTCAGGCAACTGGAGTCTGTGAAGGTGAAAAAGAGTGGGACCCTCAGCAGCAAACCTGTGAGAGGGTCTGTGGCAGCTGTGCTGGCTGTTGGCTTTGTCAGTGATGAAAACAGCTGGGGTCCTCTGCAAAGGAAGCCACTGGGGCTGTGACAGCAAATACTGTGGGATCTTCAATAGTGAAAACTTTGGGGGGGGGGTCCACTGTGGCTGCAAGGGCTGCTGAGGTCCTTAGCACAGAGGGCTACAGGGGTCTTCTGTAGAGAATATCTCTGGAAACCACTATGGCTCCCACCACTGAGAGCCCTCTTCCTCCTTTGTTCCTAGTTGTCTCCGGATATCTCAGCTGTGCCACTATTCCTAGTGTTCCGGGTGGAGTGAAACTGAAGTGGAAGCTTGGGCAGTTCCCGACAGGCTGGGGAAGCTGGTTGTTCACCTCACTCTCTTTTTCTATGCCA
>NW_012137191.1:10974479-10977419 GCF_000956105.1 Propithecus coquereli | reverse complement strand
CATGGCCACATGCTCACTGCTTGACTTTGGCAAATCCCACGGCTTCTTCCTGTGTGCTCCTCATCTGGGATGAAAATGTCTATTCACAGGGGTTCCTGTGAAAACCTGAACCAATGTCAGTAAGTGCTATGAAATACTGTTTAACTGTGACTATTATTAAAGTGTTGTGGTGTTTCTCACTGGGGCAGGTCAATAGTCCTTGTGGGTGTCAATGATTATTCTATAAAACAAATATGCTTTCTGAGAAAATTTAGCTACCCAGGGCAATATCATTATGAGGGGCATCCTTTCTCTTCATAAAAAGTAGAGAGGTGGAAAATGGAACCCACATCATCCAGCAGCATGAACTTTGGAATAAGGCCGTCCCATCAAATTTGCCCATCACTAGCTGTGGTTTCTGAGGCAAGAAAATCAGATTTTCTTAGTATTAGTTTTCCCAACATGGGGAAAATAATACCTCACTCTGTGGTTGTATTAGTTTGTTGTATTAGTTTGCTAGAGGTGCCGTAATAAAGTACCAAGGAGTGGGTTGCTTACATAACAAATGTGTACTGTTTCACAGTTCTGGAAGCTAGAAGTCGAAGATCAAATTGTCAGCAAGGTTGCTTCCCTTGGAGGGCTGTGAGGGAGAATTTGCTCTACGCCTCTGTTCCAGCTTCTGGTGGATGCTGGCACTCTTGATGTTCTTTGGCTTGTAGAAGTATTGCCCTGATCTCTGCCTTCATCTTCACATGACATTTTGTATGTGTGTCTGTCCAAATTTCCTCTTTTTAAAAGGAAAACAGTCACATTGGATTAGTGCCCACCCTATTTTAGTATGATCTAATCTCAAAGTAATTACATCTACCAGGATCCTATACCCACAGAAGGTCACATTATGAGGTATAGGACTTCAACCTGTGAATTTTGAGGGGAAACAATTCAAGCCATAACAGTCATTTGTGGATAAAAGATGAGATAATGCACATAGAATGCCTAGCATGCTTGACTCATGACAGTGCCCTGTGCTGTTAGGGTCTCACTCCTGATGGTTTGGAGTTAGGTGGAAAATTTAAAACATGGAATTGATCTCTTTCTGGCTCTGCACAGAAACTTTATCATGAAGACTGGAAGCGCAGAGTTAGCCGTCATTAATTACTGTTTTCTCACAGTTCCTTTGGACTTTTTCCTTAGTTTGCTAGTTTTTGAGGGAAATCTAGCCCTTCAAACAGACTAATAGGTCCTGCCCAGCCACCTGCTTTGGATTCAAATCCTTTCATCCAGACAACTCCCAGCATTTTTTAACAGATGTGTAAAATGTTTCAGGCTGCTTTTTCATTTGTATTAAAATTAAAAGAGAAAACCTACATGACAAGTTTTCCCCAATGCATTCTACACAAAGAACATATTAGTGTTTCATTAGAAAGATCAGGTTAAGATTTACAAGGAAATAAAAACATATACACAAATGATAACAAGAGAAATAACCATTTATTGGACATCTAATCTCATCAAGGCATGTCAATATACTGGGTGATTCCTACATTGATGGAAGGTAAATATTGTTTTTCTATTTTAAGATGAGGAAGCTGAGACTTAGATTGAATATACCATTGGCTGGCAAGTGACTAAAGCAAACTTCACCATTGCTTGTGTTTGCTCAGTCTGTGCTCATTCCACAATCCAACAGTGAAAAGAATAGTGTGCATGTCCACTGGGTGGGAGAATTCCGTGTTTTCTGGGACTGCACCTACCACCACTATTATCTAGTATCTCTGAGTCTCAATTTCCTCATCAGAAAATGGAAACAATAATACCATTGCATGGAAGGCTTTTATAAGGATTGGATGTGACCTATGAGACAAGATTTATCTTATGCTGGAGGCTCAACACATGTTTTTTGGAGAAATAAGACAATGAACAAATGGACGAATGAATGAGGAAATGCATGGAAAAGCTGTTGAGAATAAACACAAGTTTATAAGCAAATGTCAGGGACTGTGATTGGGCATAACTAGTAGAATTAATTTTCTGTTCCCCCCTTGAGGATATTTAAAAGGTAGAACCTATTACAGAAGAAACCAAGTCCAAATTTGATGCTCTTCTTGAGTGTTTGCTGAAGGTGAAGCAATGTGCTATTATGTTGTAGAGTGTGTTTTATTCCTCTTCACAATGGCTCCATGATGTAGACATTATCATTTGGTTCCCACCTGCCCCACCACCAACCTACAGATGAGACACAGAGGAGTAAAGTGATTTGTCTAAGATTACCCATCTTGCACATGTTGTGGAACCTGACTCTGAACCCTGGCAGGCTGGCTACAGAGCTTGCTCTCATCCACCATGTTCACAGCTTCCTTAGGGGAAAGATCAATGCATCTGAGATCAGGAGATAAGACTTAGACTCTCTGATTTGCTTCTTAAGAGTTTGTGCAGCATTGGGCCAGATGTTTCACCTTTCTGGGCATCGGTTCCTTTTATATAAAATGGAGATTATATATTATCCTTTTCATAGGGCTCAGGTGAGTATTAAATGAGTTAATTCCTATTAAATGCTTAGAATATTTCCTGGCACATAGTAAGTGCTCAATAAATGTTAATCACCAATACATTATTATGTTGAGCTATTTAAGAAGATTAAAGTTGTAATGAGGCATTAGATAAAGTCCTGCAGTCCCACAATGTGTTATAAGGCTGAGTATCTCTAGTAATACCCAGACATTAACATTTCAGAACCAGGGCAGCCTGCTTGACTCAGAATCTTAGAACTTGGTAACCTGAAAAAACCTCGTCTATCAAGAAACAAAGCAGTAGTTTTTTTCCTGGTAAATCACTGAACCTCTCCTATAGATACATATTTTCAAATATTTATATGGCATTAAGCTGACTGATTCTCCTTTAAAATTTTTCTTTGATAATTTTGCAAAGATAAATATTTATTAACATTTATCATATTCCAGA
>NW_012137191.1:10972142-10974429 GCF_000956105.1 Propithecus coquereli | reverse complement strand
TTTGTATCATTTGATTCTCACCTTAACTCCATGCAGTGAGTACCTGTACCCTTTCAGAGATGAGAAATCGAGGCACGACAGGAGAAGTAATTTGGTGTAGGCAGCACAAATAGTAAGTGTTGGAGGTGGGATTTGAACCCAGGCAATCAGGTTCTGGAGGCCAGGCTCTTAATCCCTATTTTTATACATTCTCATTTTATTTGAGGCTAATAACACCTTCTGCTTTCATTAATTAGTTGATTATTGGCTCAGCTTTCCCCAGACACCATTCATATGTCAGTTACGGAGCCATATGTTGTGCCAGGGCTAAGGCACACACTCTATTCTTGATGAGCTCATGCTAGTTGGGGATGTAAAACTTGTTTACAAGACATTTTTTAACCTGCGCTATGTCACTTGAACTGTACAGGTGGTCAGAGAATGGTATCTAATTCCATTTTTCAGAGGAAAAAGCTCAGGCTGAAAGAAGCCATGTGACTTTCATAGAACAGTTTCAAGTAGTTAGTTAGTATCAAGGATACTAGCAGTTAGTTAGTATCAACAACAGAGTTCCAACGCAGGTTTTCTAACTAGGAATCAACTTCTTGGACATTTCCAACAAATAAACCAATAGTTGTGACTCACTATTAAATAGCTGGGTGATCTTGAATAAGTAATTTACAATTTTGGGATCTCAGTTTTCCTATCCGTAAAGTAAGAGGCTTAATATTTAATAGCATGATTTGAGGTCCTTTTCTGTTCTGATCTATTGTAATTATAGTCATAAATCTACTCATTATTGAAGATGGAAATATTGATTAATTCACTATGTGGTTTTGAAATGTTACATTATCATCCTCACAATTCAGTGCACTTTAGTTGAAGTCAACAAAAGCATCTATCTACACTATGAGATAGGTAGAAAAAGAGAGATGAATAACTTTCTGTTTACAAGGATCTCAGAGTTTCATGGTACTGAGAGATGCAAAATAACTAATTGTACCTGGGATCAAGGTTTGATACTATATTTTAATATTCCTAGAAATAAAAATCCTAGTAAAAGGCTAGTGAACTTCTTGGTAGAATGGCTAGAATTTTTGTGAATGAGGGACTGAGGTGTCTTCAAGGGGAGGGAATGCTTCCCACAGAAATTTTTGGCTCGAAGAGAAACAAACTCTCAATGATCAAAGTCTACTGCAATTCTAATGATCAGTTTGCGCATGGCCTATGTCTGAATCTTTGGGCAATGGGAGGTACTAGTAAGAAACAAAAATAACATTTTGTCCCTTCTGTAACTAAAAATTCTAAGACACTGAGGAGCAAGGTAGCTCTGCCTTAGAACCTACTGTTAGAGGGTAACATAAATGGGAGAATTCTGCTTGCTCCTATTATCATAGAAGACATGTAGTAGGCCTAAAAATAGTTTCCAAGAAGATATGTCCAAATCCCAATTCCTGGAACCTGTGAATGTTACCTTACTTGGAAAAGGGGTTATTGCAAACGTAACTAAGTTAAGGATCTCGAGATGAAGAGATCATCTTGAATTATCTGAATGGACCTAAAATCCAGTGACAAAAGTCCTTAAGAAAACACACCCAGAGGAGAATGCAATGTGGAGAAAAAGGCAGAGATACAAGGCAAGCATGCCAAGGAGTGCCAGAAGCTGAAGAGCCAAAGAAGGATTCTCCCAGAGAACCCCCAGAGGGAGCCCAGCCCTGTGGACACCTCGATTCTGGACTTCTACCCTTCAATACTGTGAGGAAACAAATCCTGGTTGTTTTCAGCCACCCAATATATGGTAATTGGTTACAGCAGCCACAGGAAACTAATATAGACATCAGGGCCTTGTGTGAACATGGTGTCCAGGAGACAGGGGAGGGCCCAGCAGAGGTGAAAGTGATGCCTACCCGAAGAGGCTACAGTCACCAAAATGATGACTGGTCTAGTGGATTTCCCATGGTAACTGTAAATGGAAAACACTCCTTGGATGTCCAAACATAACTTAATGGGAAGGTGGGAAGAAGCTCTTTTCAAGTGAGGACTGTGAATGTTACCCTAATTATACCCAGGAGTTGGCAAAGGCTGGGAAACCCTGGGTAACCTCTTTAGAATACAACACAAAGTGGACTCTGAACTGTGGTCTCATAGAAAGGTACAGGTAATTAACACAAAAGACTATAGCAAACAACTCCCACATCCTTAATATTGATATTCATAGTACAATATTAAATCTCTAACTGGCACATAATTTTATGAAGGTGAACTGGTTCTACTTCATCTTGTATTATGTATCTGGTACATGTTTTTT
>NW_012137191.1:10923857-10960167 GCF_000956105.1 Propithecus coquereli | reverse complement strand
CATGGTATAAAAAACTCCCACAATTTGACATTCTCCCTGCAGTAGGCAGGATAATAATGACCTCCTACCCCACCCAAGATGTTTTTGTCCTGAAGTCATAAACTACAGAATCTGTGAATATGTTACTTTACATGTCAAAAGAGACTTTGCAGATATTAAGTTAAGGACATTGAAATGGGGAGATTTTTCTGGATTATTCAGGTGTTCCCAATGTAATCTCAAGGATTATAATAGGAGAGAGGCAAAAGAACCAGAAGAAGAGATGTGAGGATAAAAACTGGGGGTGGGGGACAGAGACAGAGAGAGAGAGAGAGAGAGAGAGAGAGAGAGAGAGAGAGATCTACAGATGCCTTGATGCTGTGCTCTAGCGTTGAAGATGAAGGAAGAGGCCATGAACCCAGGAATGCAGGTGGCCTGAAGAAGCCAGAAAAGCCATTATCCCCTGGAGCCTACAGGAAGAATTTAGCTCTACTGACCCATTTTTGACTTTAGACCTCTAGAACTGTATATAATAATAATAATAATAATTATAATTGTTTTAAGCTCCTAAATTTGTTACAGCAGCAGTAAGAAACTAATATACTCCCATACAGCACTATCAGTGGTTTCTGCACAAACTGTGTGGATTACCTTTTCTCCCCACCACCATAGTGTTTCCCTTGCTCAAAGATAAAGGAAAGTGACTCAGCAATTCCACTTCTAGGTATATGAGCAAAAGATGTGAAAACATATGTCCATGCAAAAAAGTGCACACAAATATTCTTAGCAGCATTATTCATAATAACTAAAATGTGAAACAACTTAAATGTGCACCAACTGATGAACAGATAAACAAAATGTGTTATATACATATCACGAGACATTATTGAGCAGTAGAAAGGAATGAAGTACTGATAAATGCTGAAACACGGATGAATCTTGAAAACATTATACTAAGTGAAGGAAGCCAGTCATCAAGACCACCACTGTATGATTCCATTTATAAGAAACGTCCAGGCCGGGCGCGGTGGCTCACGCCTGTAATCCTAGCACTCTGGGAGGCCGAGACGGGCGGATCGTTTGAGCTCAGGAGTTCGAGACCAGCCTGAGCAAGAGCAAGACCCTGTCTCTGCTAAAAATAGAAAGAAATTAGATGGACAACTAAAAATATATAGAAAAAATTAGTCAGGCATGGTGGCGCGTGCCTGTAGTCTCAGCTACTTGGGAGGCTGAGGCAAGAGGATCACTTGAGCCCAGGAGTTTGAGGTTGCTGTGAGCTAGGCTGACACCACGGCACTCTACTCAGGGCAGTAGAGTGAGACTCTGTTTCAAAAAAAAAAAAAGAAATGTCCAGAATAGGCAAATCTATAGAGACAAAAGTATATGAGTGGTTTCCAGGAGGTGGGGTAGAGAGTACGAGAAGGGAAATGACTGCTAATCAGTATGAAATTTCTATTTGGGGTGATAAAAAAATGTTTTAAATTTGGCTTTGGTAATGGCCGCACAACTCTGAATATATTAAAAATCACTGAGTTGTACACTTCAAAAAGGCGACTTTTGTAGTATATGAATTACATCTCAACAAAGATGTTAAATAAAAGATGACAGAGGCAGATATTTACACTGTAGGCAGTAGGTTCTCTCATGTTTTGTTTGATTGATGCATTAAGTAGGGTTCTCCAGACAAACAGAAACAATGTATGTGGGGTGTGTGTGTGTATGAGATTATTATAAGGAATTGGCACACAGGATCGTTGAAGCTGAGAAGTCCTACAATTTGCGATCTGCTTGCTGGAGACTCAGGAAAGCCAGCTGTGTAGTTAAGAAGCCCCGAGAGCCATAGAGTTGATGGTGTAGACTCCAACGTGCATCTGAAGTGCTGAGAACCAGGAGCACCAAGGGCAGGATTAATGTTCCAGCCCCAGCAGCCAAGCAGAGAGCAAACCAACCTCTGCCTTTTTGTTCTATTCAGGTCCCCAACAGATTGGAGGATGCCCACCCACCTGGTGAGAGTGGGTCTTCTTTAATCAGACTACTGATTCCAGTGCTAATCTCTTCCAGAAACACCTTCAGAGACACATCCAGAAATAATTTTTAACCAGATATCTAGGCATCCTATGATCCAGGTGACACATAAAATTAACTATCACAATTAGCCTCGCATGATCTTCCTTGCACTTGTTTTCACTTACTTTGTCCCTGTAATAGAGAAACCATCCTATTAGTGAATAGTGAGTGAGGTACAGGAAAAGAAAATCATTAGTTGGATCAGGCACGTGCCAGGTGGTTTACCTGTGTTATTTCATTTAATCTTTAGAACTCTCTGAGGATGGTAGTGTGATCCCCATTGCACAGATGAGAGACTGAGGACCAGAGAGATGCCCGAGGGAATACAATGCAGGTGATGAAGGCAGAACATGAACCTAGATTTTGCAGCTTCCTAAGCCTATGCTAACAGACAGAAGGTTCATTTTCCTTTTTCTTCACTGGAATGCACTTAAGAAACCATCTTAGAAACATCAGATATTAAAAGAACTATTTATTTACCATTGAGATTGCTTCTGTTGCCCTCTACCAAGATCATCCAAATACGATTCTTTGTACCTGCACCTCTGACAGGAACTGTACAATGAAATGCCAGTTTTCAGTGTGAGAAGATGATAGCTTGTTCAAATTAGGATTACCTCCAAGTAGGTCTAACATACATTAAAACCATGCAATGCAAGATTTTACTCACCTGAGGAAAAAAATATTTTTGCTGGCCCCAGTTCACCTTCTTTCATACATTCTACAATATGTGGTATTTTAATCAATGTCAACCTGCTGCACTTTCAGAATAGAGGCTTTAGAAATGCTTAATACCTTTTTCTTTCAGCTGCCCCAACAGCATTTAACTCTATAAGAAGATAAATGCTCATTTCTCTACTGTATGACACATAGTATTTAAACACAAATTAAAGAGGGTCTTGAAATTTAGACCTGCACTTAAAGCGTGCATTTCCAAAAAACCAAGGAGGAAATTCTGCCACTGAAAACAGGGATGTGAACTTGGTTATGAAAAGAATAGGGAGAATGATTTAGTTCAGAGTGCTTTGACAGTAAGAACAGACGAAATACAGTGTGTGTTTATCAGGGCTTGGGGGAGAGAAGGGGAGAGTAGTATAAGAGAAGGCATCTGATTTCTAAGGGAGAGCTCTGAGCTTCCCTCTGTGCTAAGCCCTGCTAAGGAGGTTCCACATTTGCTCCTCATTCCCCACCCCTTCCACAAGATGCAGCTCTTTGTGCTCAGTCCTTCTACTGGGCCATGTCCCAGGGTGTGAGCCACCTCCAGAAGAGCTGGTCACGATCAGTTCTAGGAAACCTATCCCTCCTTTTGCCCTCTGTTGACTATCAGGGGATGAATACTTTTGTTTGAAAACACCAAAACAAAATGAGAAGAAAAAGCATTAGATCCCTCATTTTTAGACAATGAGGTCTTCTCTTAAATCTACCTTTCTGAGAGAAGCCACCTTTAAAGATTTCAGGGTGCACTAACCATTCTGAGGGAAGGGGTGATGGAGGAAGTGATGTCAGGGAGAAGGTTGGAAGGGAGGGAATTGGGACAGAGAAGATAGGGTTAGTGGTGGCATGAAGGAAGGACACGTCTTTATCTGAGACAGAGGAAAGGTGGAGGACAAATGAAGTCATAGAAAGATGAGGCAGAGAGACAAGTTAAGTATTACCTTATTTGTGTGGACTAAAGAAATCATGAAGTACTGTACTTAGGTTCGGATTTGTATCAGCTGGTAAAATAATGCTGTGTAACACATCACCCCAAAACTCAGCGGCACACACAAATAAATATTTATTTCTAGCTCATCAGCAGGGATAAGATCATCTAGGATGGGCTTGGCGGGTCTGGGCTCGGCTCAATCACGGGTCTGCAGTTGGCTGGATTTGCTTCTGTGTCTTTGAGTCCCTGCGGTGCTGCTGCTGTCCTCCCCTCTGTCTGTCTCTTAACCTCTTCTGAGGCTAGTGGGCACGTCTTTTGCGTGACTATGGTAGAGAAACAATCCCAGTGCTACAAGAGTGTTTTGAGTCTCTGTGTGTAGAATACTTGTCAACATCTTATTGCCCCAAAGCAAGGCCAGAGTCAGAGTGAGACTCACTGGAAAGCTACTTGGCATGGATCAGGGGGTGGGGGGAATTCTGACTGTGATGCTACTCTGCCAAAACATTGTTTACTTTTGCACAGCCTGTATGCCCAACTCCAAAAAGGCTTAGTAATTTTTAAAAAATATATCAATGCAACTCCTCAGATATTAATTCTTAGGATCTGAAAATTCTTAGAATAATCCTCTAGCCACTATCATACAGCAAAGCAAAGAATGCTATATTTGAAGGGGTCCTTGGAGATCATTTATTTATGATTATTTATGATACATTTGTTTATGTTACAGATGGGGAAACTGAGGTCAGGAGAGACAGTCAGTAAAAAAGCTGGTATCAGAAGTGAATTCCAGTCCATTAAACATTCTCCTTTGTTTTGGACATTATGCAGCTCTGTAATGACAGAGAGCATTAAGACCCCATTTTACAGATTGTTAACTAAGGGATGCAGTTACATCCTTGTGGTCAGATAGCAATTCAGGGCCTCTCTGTTTTATTTGCACATTCTGTTTTATTTGTACATTCCATTCTCCCTCTCTCACCATAGAGTACCCAACTAATTTTGAAAGAGGAAGAAGTGAATACTCACTTGGAAGCCACGATGCTATGAAACCGAGGTGTGATATAGAACTTACAAATGAGATATTAGCTTGTAATGTGATCTGGCCATGAGGAAAGCCGGCCCTGCTGGGGTTGGCTTGTGCGAGGAGTCAAGCTGCAGGAAGGGGAATAATCCCCCTTTATACGGCACTGGTGAGACTGCACCTGGAAAACAGGCCCCTGTTCCAAGCCCTGGGTACCCAGGCCATGTGGACAGGGAGAAGGAAACTGTATGATTCATTCGTAGCAGGAGGAAATGACCTAGGGGGGAGAGATTAAAAAGCTTAATGAGTTTGCTTTCCTCCCCTTGAAAGGGACCCCTGACAGCTGACAGGCTCCATTTGCTGGTCCACTGTATCGAGCTCTTTGGGTCATTAAAGAAGGAGGCCCTGCAATATCAGGCCCTGGCACTCCAATTTCATCTCATGTCCTTTGCCCCCTGCTCTTTAGCTGTCCTTCCCCTCTCTGAACTCCTATCTGCTCAGATTTATAAAAGTCTTTCCTATCTTTGACTTTTTGTACCTATACCTCCTTTTACCTGGCAGCTGCCTTCTGCCTTCACTGTTAGATATCAGCCTCCACGTCACTTCCTTGGTGAGTATTTCCTGGACTCCTCGGTAGTGTTGGGGTTCCTGTTTCCTGTTCTCCTAATAGACCCTCTTGTCCCGCATTTAGTGGCTCACTCAGTATCCCTCTCTGTGGTACCAGAACCTGTCTCTATTTCATCCACTGTTGCATTATATCCCTGGCTCATTGCAGGGGTCAATCAATGTCTTCCAAGGGAATGAAACGCAATCCATGGTTGTGCCTGGTGGCAGTGCAGCAGGCCTCTGTGCTTGTGCTGTGCCACCTGACTGGGATGCTCTGTTACTTTTCTGGACTTGTCCAAAGGCAGCAGGAAGAGGGCAGGACTAGCATGCAGACAATGTGGATTCCAGTTTAGCTCTCCTGCTTATAAGCCATATAATTGGAGGGAAACCATCGACCCCCCCCCGAGCCTCCATCTCTTAGTCCGTAAAATAGGGATATGAATGCCTTTCCTGCAAGTTTACTGTGAGGATTCAATGCAAATCTCTTCATAACCTTTGCATGTTCACAAATGCAAGGTCAGTCAAACCTTTAGTCTAACCATTGCTCTTTATCAGGCATGCTGCTTAACTTCTTTGAATGTTTGAGTCCTCTCTTGAGATACAGTATAATCATATCTGCCCCACATCCAGAGCTGCAGGAGGAGACATAGAGAACGAAAGATGGTGGTGAGGGCATGGCCAGCAAGGCAGGGTAGTCATGTCCTCCCACCCAGCTCTGGGAGGCTGTGCACCAAGACAGGCTTAGGACATTCAAAGTCCACAAGGAGGCCTGTGCTGGAATCATGGACACTGTCCCTGTAGGCCTTAGCCCAGGCACCCTTCTATCATCCTAGGAAAGAGATAAGCTGGGAAATTCCTCTTATTTGACTGATATGACCACTGAGGTACAGAGATACTTGTGTGCTCAGTAGTGCAGAACTGGTATATGCATTTAATTAAACTTGATTCCCTTCAGTGGAGTATTATGAGGGAGGAGGACATCAGAGTCAGCAGCTTTCATAATTTGTGCAGCCGCTGATTACTCACATGATGACTGATGACTTCTCCTCACCCCCATCATCCCTGGTAGTGCCTTACACATAGTAACTATAGTAATTGTCATCTGTATTTGACAAGAAAAAGGAAATAATTGCCATTTAAAACAAAAACTGATTCTAGACTCTTTCTGTCTCCTTAGGGAGTGTTTGAATTAATTCAAACTTGTGTATATGATTATTTTATTTAGGAAAGCACATTGATGGGCGGGCCAGGCTGAGGGAAAGACCTGCAGACTTGTCCTGCATCCAGGGATGTGGCTGAGAGAGTGGACTACAAATCACACTGTTGGTGACTGAACCCCTGAGCGTCAAGACACTTTCTCCGTCTGTAGTTTCCTTATCTGTAACATGGGGACGGGAATTGTGCCTACTTCTATGGGTTCTTGTGAGGATAATCTGGAGTCAATATCTAAAGAGTGTAGAATAGGGCTTGGCATGCAGTGATTGAACAACAGACGTCAACTATTATAACTTGTCATTATAGCCAATCCTCATTATTCATGGATTCCATGTTTGTGAATTTACCTGCCTGTCAAAATCTATTATAATCCCCAAATCAGCACTCATGGTTCTTTCACTCTCATTCGTGGTGAAAAAATTCAAGTCACCTGAAGCACAGGTTTCCAGCTGAGGTTGAACAAAACAATGCTCTGCCTCATATTGTAAACAAGTGTTCTTTCATAGTCCATTTAGTGCTATGTTTTTCCTTTCTGTGCTTTTTGCTGGTGCTTTAGCTATTTAGATGGCCCCCGAGCGTAGTGCTGAAATGCTGCTGTCAAGCATAGGAGACTGATATGCCTCAGACAGAAAATACAGTCACAAGTCACTTGATGATGGGGATATATTCTGAGAGATGCATCGTTAGGTGATTTTGTCATTGTGTGAACATCACAAGTGTACTTACACAAACCTAGATGGTATAACCTACTATATACTTAGGTTAGGGTCTAACCTGTTGTTCCCAGGCTACAAACCTGCGCAGTATGTTACCGTACTGAATACTGTAGGAAATTTAGCATAACGGTAAGTATTTGTGTATCTACATATATCTAAACATAGAAAAGGTACCATAAAAATACAGTACTATAATCTTATTGGACCATTGTTGTATATGTGGTCCATAATTGACTGGAACTTTGTTATGCAGTGCATGACTATACATGTTTTAGTTAAGCTTTGTTCTATTAGCATAAGTTACAGTGCTGTTGGCTGTGAGTTCAATGTTAATAAATCAATAATATAAATTAAGTGAGTTGTCCTTAAATAGAGACACATATAAAATAAGATTATGTATTAATTGAGTGATGAAAATGTTATGACCAGAGGCTTGTAGAAAGCTAATCCTATATTTCTTCTAAAAGCAATGGTTCAATATTTACTAATTCAGTCTATGTGATAACTTTATAGAATATAACAGCCACAGATAATGTACTTTGATACCCATTATCTATGCTCCCAAGAGAATGATTAAGTGGGTGGGGTTTGGAACAAGAAAGATTTAAGGGTTTGCTCTTTCTCTCTCTCTCTCTCCACACACACACACACACACACACACACACACACACACACACACACACACACATATATATTCCAAGAATTATGAGAGGCAGAAGCACATAAAAGGATGCAGAATATGAAAGTTCTGTCTGGCTAAAATGGCACATACCTGAAGGAAAGAAGTATCATTATCTTGACAAGGCAGATGCTGATGAATTCTAACCAGCAGTGGTTCCTCCCGGCCCCCACCCATAGTCAGAAATCAGCACACTTCTCCTGGAAAGCAAATGCATCAAGTAGGGTTGCAGTTGATGTTTTGCTTCTTTCCTGATATTAATAGAGCCAGACCCACATTCATGGCTTGTGTTACCTGCATACTCTTAAACTAGCTTTAGTATCTAAGAGTACTCATTGTACTTATGCTAATTTTTCATCACTTCCTAATTAGGTGACATAAGGAAAACAATGACTTCGTGTTTTTGCTAACTCCCTTTACTTAAACTAAAGAACAGATCCACTTCTTGTTTTTTTTTCAACATAACAATATGAGGTTGTTTTCTAAAGACAGTGTTGAACCTCTAGCAATTTCTGTCTAGGGAGTGTGCTGTCTGTTACAGACTGTAAAGTGGCTAGGGGCACTTTAAAAGAAAGTGTGATCCTAGAAAAAACTGAGAGGACTTGCGGACATCCATACGGGCCCTTCTTACTGGAGCCATTTTGGTTATTGCATATACTGTTTTCTATAATGTATATGATCATGATTTTTGGATTTTTGCATTTTCGCTTGGATAAGAGCCCCAAATTGCCACATGCTACGATACTTTATGAAGGAAAGGGTTTAGAAAGGAGCCTATCAATCGAATGACAAACCAAGTTCATGATATATGACTATAAGGAGATGTAGGCAACTTTCCAATCCCCCAAATCTGGCTTTTTTTAGAAAATATTTCAGTAATGTAAGCACTCAATAAGACACTGGAAAACACGAATTAAAATGAGATTTTTATGATGAGCAATGGAAAAATTGCTCATGTTTTGGTTTTTATTAAACATAATTACTCTAAGTCAAAGAAGTGGATACACTTGAGAACAGACAATAAAAACATTGGACACAAAATCTCTTTCAAAATAAAAACTCAAATTTCAAAGCGAGTACACGAAAGTCCTCCATTGTGTATTTAAGTGTTTTTCTATAATCCTACTGTCAGAGAATTCGCAATAAATGCTCCTGTTTGATCTAAAGATTTCAAATAAATGACTTAACACGTTTAAACTGAAATTTTTATCCCCCTTCCTCACACACACACCTGTTCTGCCTCCTCTTCTTATGGCATTGGTTGATGGCACCAAAAAAGTAACATATGCACATTTTTTGAAAAGCTGAGTATCAGTAGTAAGTAAAAAATTAATATTTGAAAAAAAAATTAATATTTCCTCATTCCCCATTTCTACTCTCCTTCTTGAATCTCACTTGTTAGTAGGATTATTTGTGTTTTTCTTTGTTCTAATTGTTACTAAAATGATATTAAACAGTACATTATTACATATTTGTTTTTTTTTTTTATTTTTTTGAGACAGAGTCTCGCTCTGTCACCTGGGTTAGAGTGCTGTGGTATCAGCCTAGCTCACAGCAACCTCAAATTCCTGGGCTCAAGGGATCTTCCTGCCTCAGCCTCCTGAGTAGCTGGGACTATAGGCACGTGCCACCATGCCCGGCTAATTTTTCTATTTTTGGTAGAGACAGGCTCTCACTCTTGCTCAGCCTGGTCTCGAACTCCTGACCTCAAGCAAATCCTCCTGCCCCAGCCTTCCAGAGTGATAGCATTATTACATATTTCTTGATTTCTCTGTTGACTGTTTGTTATGAAAAATAGAACTTTGGCCTATATGCACTATTTCCTAGTTTTTTTAAAATTGTGTTTCTTTACTTACTGATGAGCACATGTGTGCTCAGAGGGAAAATTCAGTGGAAATCAACCGGGAGAGGAAGTAGGAGAGGAGGGACAAAAACCTACCTAATGGGTACAATGAGCACTATTTGGGTGACAGGCACACCTACAGCAGGGACTCAAGCATTATAAAAGCCATCCATGCAACTGAAAACATTTGTAGCCCCTTACTATTTTGAAATAAAAAAAATTGAGAATATAAAGAAAATAAAATTGTGTTTCTTGTTTCATCAAATTTAGCGAGTATTTCTTGACTTCCCGTCATTTACAAGGAGGAAATTAGGGCCTCAACCCTGCTGGTGACTTCCCCTCTTCTTCGTATTCCCCAAGTTGTTTCAGCTACACAATTATTTATCATTTTTCAGAGTCTAAAGATTTAAATCCTGTTTTATGATCATATTTAAGTCTTATTTTTAGCTTTTTATAAAAAATTGATGATAAAAATTTGAATGCGAATACTCTTCATAGTATAATGATGTCAATGTGACAATAGTAAATACGCTGTAGAATCAGGTGATAGTTTTGGACTCATAGTGATTCTGTTATTGAGGATTGACAGAGAATGTTTCCAATATAAAGTTCAAATGGAATCTTATTTTTTTTTCTGTTCTAATTGCTCAATATAAAATATCATGCTACATTTTAGTTTTCTCTATACTTGAATCATGAGGTTCTTATACTTCTTTAATTTTTCTTGGTCATGCTAATTGCTATCTTTTACTTGCTGTTGAAAGAATCATACTATCTCTTTACCATGTCCACACAATGTCGTGGCTTTTTAATCATATTCTTTGCATAATAGTCTACTTTCTTCTTAAAGATAAAACCATCAGAGTGTTCTGAATCCTGTTCAAATTTGGATTTAGTGCTTCATGAGCCTATCTCAGAGACATTTGTCCAGAATTTCTTCCCATTCTATACCTGTATTAATCAGACTAGGCTAAATTCTGCAACATCTCCAAATTTCAGAGGTTTAATTTTATAGAAGTCTGTTTTTCACTTACATCTCAATCCAGCTAGAACCAAAAGGGAGCTCTACTGCAGGCAAACATTCTGGAAGCAGACATTTCCACCAGCTCCTCTGTTTAGCTGTTTCCTAGGTCCTCATTCTTCTCTGCAATCAGCCAGGGGCTAGGCAGAGAGTAGCAATGCATAAGGCATATGTGCTCCTCGTTTCCTTGGGTTAGAAGAGGCACAGGTGATTCTCATATTTCATTGTTAGGAGCAGTCACCTGGCCTATCTTGACGTGGGGATAGGGTGCTAGAAAATGGATCCAGTGTTTTCCTAGGAAGAGGTGAAGCACACGGCCTCTTACCCATACTCCTGAGTCACTGCCATGTGCTCCTCTTCTTGTATCCTCTTTTGTAGTGTTGGAATACATAATCAAGAATTTTTTTTTCCTTCGGAAAGCTACATGAAGACAAATACCCTGAGTCCTTTCATGTCTGGAAATTTATTTTACTCTCATGTTTAGTATTGTGACTGGGTGTGGAACACTAGGATAAAAATAACCGTTTCCTTAAAACTTTATTGTTTTGTTGTCTTGCAGTAGTCTTTGATTTTTTATTCACCTTCATATTTGTTCTCTTCTTCTGGAGCTCCTTTAGATAGAAGGTGATCCTTCTGGGATGCTCCTTTATGACTTTACTTTTATTTTTATATTTTCCTTTCCTTTTCCTCTGTGTTGTGTTCTGTGGTATCTTCTCAGATCATATTATTGATTTTTTAAAATTTAGCCATCACATTTTTAACTTTCATGAGTACTTTCTTGTCTCTTGAACTTTTTAAATGAACTTATTAACATTATTTTATTGACTTGATCTCTTTCCAAAGTCTTTGTGAAACCTCATTATAATAGTTTTTCATATTCTGTGGATTATCTGTTTGTTCCAGTGTTAGGCAATCTTTTAGTTCATCTTGATTTTTCTATCCTGGGCTCTTTTTTCTCTCAAATGTTTGGAGACACTTAGGTATTTAAAAGAAGTAGCTGAAATGTATTTTCTTTATGGTTTAAGTATGTTTCTCTGATTCCTTAAATGTCTCTCATGTAATTTTGGGTATGAGGGAGATATTTTTCAACTGGAAGACTTCTTTCAGAGTATACACCTAGTGATATAATAAAACATGTATTTGGCCTTTGCTACTGGTTCCTACCATAGAGCTCTTAGAACTGTGATAGGAGTGCATTTTGTATGCTAATTAATGAATGGCTTTTGGTGGAGGTCTCCAGACAGCTATAGGAGGGGGATTGATTGCCAGAAAAACCAACCATGTGATCAGAGGGTTAGGACCTTCAGCCCCACTCCCAGAACTAAGGGCTGGAGATTGAGTTTAATGACCAATGACCAATGATTTAATCAATCATGCCCACTTTAATGAAACCTTGATAAAAATCCCTAAACAACAGGGTAGAGGGAGAGTCTTGTTTGTTGAACATATTGACATACTTGGAGGGTGGCCCACCCCAATTCCACAGGGACAGATGTTTCTGTACTCAGAACCCTTCTGAAATATGCCCTATGTACCTCTTTATCATAGATGTTCATTTATATCCTTTATAATAAATGATAATAGTAAGTATAGTGGTTTTCTCAGTTCTGTTAGTTGTTCTAGATAATTACTAAAATTAAGGGGAGTTGTGGAAATCCCCAAATTTGTAGTTGGTTGGACAGAAATATGGGTCAAGGGGACCTCACTCATACTGGCATTTGAAGTAGGGAAATCTTGAGGGATTGAACTCCCAACTTATGGGGTCTGTGACTTTGGGTAGTTCATGTCAGAATTTAATTTTATTGTAGCATACCCAATTTGTGTGGAAGAATTGAATTTGTTGGTGTTGGGAGAAAAACACAGTTGTGTAGAGCAGAAAGGCAAGCTGAGCTCTTTTTTTAAAAACTATTCTGGAGAACTAATATATTAGACACCCTAACTTTTCCCAGAAACATCTATCCATTTTCTTTAAAAGTGAAGCTGATTCTATTTGGTATCTGGAGTAGGCAGAATAATGGTCTCACAAAGATACTGCCTTCCTAACACTTGGACCTTGTGAATATGCTCTATTGCATGGGGCAAGGTGGAAATTAAGGGTACAGAAGAATTAATGTTGCTAATCTGCTAACGTTGAAAAAGGGAGGTTATCCTGGAGTATCACAAGGATCCTTATATGCAAAAGAGGAAGGCAGGAAAGTCAGTGTCATTGTCCAAGAGAGATTTGAAATTGCTACACTGTTGGCTTTGAAGGAAGAAGTGGCCATAAATCAAGAAACGTGGGTAGCCTCCAGAAAAATTAAGAAACTGATCCTTCCCCAGAGCCACCAGTAGGAACACATTCTTGTTGACACTTTTCCTTTAGTTCAGTGAGACCCATTTCAGACTTCCATTCTCCAGAACTGCAAAACAGTAAAGTTTTTAGTTTTAAGTCACTAAGTTTGTCATAATTTGTTACAGCAGCAGTAGGAAGCTAATACAGACTTCTGTTAACATTTGACACAGTTGAACATTTGCTATTATTTTGAAAATATCCTTTTTTGGATGCTATGCCTCCATGCACACCTGTTTTCCTGCCTCCTCTCTGGTTCCTACTTCTCTGCCTCCTTTTAAGTTTCCTTCTCATGACCTCTAAAATGTTGAAGGGTTCCACGGTTGGGATATAGGCACTTTTTCACCTTTTCTTCTATGTACTCTTCCTGGACAATTTCACCCATATCCTTGGTTTTAAGTATAATTGTTATGCTGGACACCAAAAGTTTCTCTTGAGTTGAGACCTCATCTCTACCTTTATGGAATTATGTATCCACTTACCTACTTGATATCCCCACTTGGGTGTTTCACAGCTCTCTCCAGTTTGACATTTGAAAATTGAACTCATGTTTGTCCCTTGAATCTTGTGATTCCTGCTTTAGTCAATACCTTAGTTCATTTAGAGTTGATATAAAGGAATGCTTGAGGCTGAGTAACTTATTTAAAAACAGGTTTATTTGGTTTACAGTTTACAGGCTGTTCGAGAAGCTTGGCCCAAGCATCTACTTCTGGTGAGGGCTTCAGGCTGCTTCCACTCATGGCAGAAGGGGAAGGGAAGTATTGTGTGCAGAGATCACATGGTGAAAGAAAAAGCAAGAGGGCAAGGGAGGAGATGCCTGGTTCTTTTTCAACAATATAGAGCAAGAACTCACTCATTGCACTCATTGCATGGATAGGACCAAGCCATTCATGAAGCATCAGCCCCCATGACCCAAACGCCTCAATTAGGCCCCACTTCCCAATGCCGCTACACTGAAGATTAAATTTCACCATGAGATTTGGAGGACTCAAATATCCAAACAACAGCAGTAAACTATGGCCACAGTAAGGCTACACAATAAACCACCCCCAAACTTAGTGACAGTGCACATTTATTCTGATGCACACAGGTCTGGGATGGCTGGGCTCATTCTGATTCAGGCTACAGGCCGATAGGCTGGCCTACCTGTCTTCCTGTTAGCTTTCTTTTCCTAGGAAACAATTTAATTTGCCATTTAAATTATTACTCAAACCAGAAATGAGGGTGTTGGTCTTCATTTGTTCCTCTTTCCATCCTCACATCTATTCTATTTGTAAGTCCTTTATTTTTTTGCCTCCAAATTGTATCTCAAATTTGCCTACATATCACTCTTTCTCCACTTTTGCCACTATATCACAGCTGCTGTAATATATATATTGGAGTACGACAATCTTCACTCATTCTTTTATTCATTTAATAAATATTTATTGATTGAGCTCCTCTTCCGTACCACACAGAGGACTTTTCTTATTGATCCTAAGCAAGGCTCTGCCTTTATTCTCCATCAGAATTTACTAACTTCTCAGCACATCTCTTGTTCTAAGAACCAAAGGAATCCTTGTGTGAAAAACAGACATAACTCTTTGCCTTCATGGAGCTTATAATCTAGGGATGGAGAAAAACTGTTTACCTATTTTTCCTGCTTCTTCTTGTTCCTTCCACCATTCTATCCACCTCACTGAGGCCAGAGTAATTTTACTAGTGAGAGAGATGATGTCACTCTCTTGCCTGGAACCTCTAACAGCTCTGTGTTGTAGGTAGACCAATAGCCAGATTCCTTATCATGTCCTACCAAGCCCCTTGAGACCTCTGCTCGGCCCCCTCCTGCCTCCTCTCAGCCGCCTTCCCTCTCACATGTTGTCCTCCATCCACAGCAAGTTCCTTCCCTTTTCAATTTCTAGAATCCACCGAATTCCTTTCTAGCCCAGAGATTAGCATATGCTAGTTTTGTACTAAGAATGCTGTGTTCCTGGCTCTTCATAAAACTCAGTTTAAAAATTACCTTTTCAGTGGCTTTTCTAATGACCTCAATTAAGACTCAAACTTCTAATCTCTCAGAGTACTTTGTTCACTAATCTTACAGTGAACTGTGGATTTGCATGTATGTTTGTATGTGTGTATCTCTATTTGCCTGTTTAATTTAGTCTGTTTCTTACAGCTACAATCTGCACATGATCCATGTTTGTTTTACTCACCCCTGTGTACTTAGTTTCTAGTACCATATCTGGCATAAAATAGCCGCTCAAAACATGCTTGTAGATTAAGTACATTCATCAATGGTGGTATTTCAGGCATTGGTGAGCAAGTATAATGGGGAGATGAGAATATCATGGAGCTGGGCCTAAAGTCCCAGTGGTGCCTTCTTGGCACCCCTCAAACCACAGAATGCAGGCTTACTGGTAAGCTCGGCCTCATTAGAAGAAATTATTTTGTAATTAGGCAAAACAAGGGCAGGGCAGGGTGAGGGTGAGTTACTCGTTTAGGGTAATACAGGAAAATCGCTGTGGAGTTGGGTGAGAGCCAGGTCCCTAGCCCAGGCCCGTCCACTGGAGCCCTGGTCTTCACATTGATTTCCCAATATAGGCCCCCGGGGGCAACTCAACGTCCAACCCCACTGTGACCCAGTCGTCCGAGATGGGGCCGGAAAGGGGAAGGCTCATGCCAAGTTTGAGAGTTTCCAGGCTGCTTTGCTTATGGTTTGGCTTAGGGTTCCTGCTTGTCTTTGGGCTCCTGACCTTAAATCAAGCTCTCCATCTTTTCTTTTGCTCAGAATGAACTGGTGACTTTTAATTGTATTTTTCCATTCAGGGTCTTTGAAATCTGCATTGCTTTGCTTTTGTGGGTTTAGCTTGACCTTTAATGTTCTCTTGGCAGATATCTGTTATTGGAGGGGATGGGATTTTTGATTTGTTAGAGAGAATGGAGTCTAAGCTTTGGACTTCAGACCGTTAAGCTTTCTGTTAAAAACAGAGAGATGACTAATAACTATTTAGTGTGTAATGATGGCTTAGCAGTATTTACCACTGATTTAGGCTCTCTGGCTCCATTACCTAGGATATTTTCCTGACTTAAACATTTCTCAGTTCTTTAGCCAGCAGCTGTCCACATTTTTTTAAGTCCCCAAACCTCCAGAAATTATGATTTCACATTTCTAATAGACTCCTTTCACCATTCAATCAAAAAAGGCCTCTTGTGCCTTGCAGCATGTATCCCAAAGTGAATTTAATACAAATCACAAGTGGAGAACACAAACGAATGATAAAGTCCAAATCTTCCCTAATGGGGCCCACACCCAGTACCACTATCCCTGACTCTCAGCTATGTCTGAAGCAGGTGTGTGAAAGGAACAAGGGGTAAGAATAGAGAAAAAAATACAAAAAGCAACAGCCCTTGACGGAGTAGGAATGTATGATTCAACCTCCCTCACCTTCATCATCTACTGGAGTCACCTTCCTGGTGGGAGAGGAGAGAACCCTATGCAAGAACTCAAAGGTAATTATTCCCTCATGATAATATTTCAAATTTATGCCTTAGCATAGCAATTACTTATTAATTGAGACATTCAAAAAATATGAATTGATTTGGGGGTGTAAAGACAACAGAGTCATTGGTCTCAGTGGTGTGTGTGTGTGTGTGTTTAAGTTCATAGCATGGAAAGGCAGCCAGGAGTGGAGAAAACACCAGTGATTCATAATCCCAGGTCTATAGTAATAATCACAACAATAAACTTGTAATCTCGTATCATTCACAGAGAGGTAGGCACTATGCTAATTGCTTTACAGCACTTGCCTATTTAATTCTCTTGACAAGCAGATGGGGTAGGAACCTGTAATATAGATACAGAAACTGAAGCTCAGCAAGATTTGCCATTTGCTTGTGGATACAAAGCCCCAAATTGATAGATTTTACCCCTGATCTTTTTGAACTTCCATCCTATGGTTTTAACCACAATATTAGTGGAAGTTTTTTGGGGGTGGAGATTGGGATTTCCAATGATTATTCTAACTCTATTGAAATTGTGATATACAGAACTCTGGGGATTATCAGTGGAGACCCTGAGAGATGACTCAGGTTTGGCCATCTGGCCTGCAGGGCTGTGTGGTGGAGAAGTTAGAGCTCTGAGCTTGGGGTCAAAAGGCTGTGGCTTTGGTCCTGACTGCTTCTTCATGGCTGCAAGACATTAGATTCTTCTTCTTTAAGGTTGGGGATAGCACACCAAATTTCACCACTTTTGAGCAATGGGAGAAGGGAAAAAAAATGAGCTAATGGGTATGAAAATATTTTGCAAACTATATTGACCTTTGCAGTTGTAAAAAAGAAATACCATCACCACACTCATATCAGATACTTCTAGATTTGGCTTCTGGTTCCACAGACTAATAAAGTAATAAAGTAATGACAGCTGTCATACATTAACTGTATATTATTATTAAGTGTCAGGCAATAACTCGATACTGTGTGTTTTAATTTAAATCTGGAAAGAAATTCTTCAAAGTACATATTATTACACCCATTTTAGAGAAACATACAGGCTCACGAAGGCCAAGTAACTAGGTTTTTAGAATGAAGTAATGAATAAGTTGTCAATCAAACCCAGGTCAGCCTGATTACACAGTTACTGCTCTTTCAACTATGTGGCTTTTCTTGGACAGATTAATTTTAAAAACACCACTGCATGATAGAACTTGAAGCTATCTCAGAAACTGTCAAATCTGTCAAAACACTTCCTAAAATTTTTAAATAAGCAAATGCAAGACAAAATTCTTGCATTTAAAATGAGTCATGGATCTTATGGTTTCAAGTAACAGAAACTCAACAGAAGCTGGCTTTAACAGAAATGAAGAGGCAGTTTCAGACACAGCTGAATCAAAGGACTCAGTCCGTATCATCGGGATTAATTCTCTTCATCTCTGAGCTCTACTTTCCTTCATGTTGGCTTGTTTTCATATTCCATGTGATGGCTCATGGCAGCTCCAGGCTTACATCATTCCTGCTGTGGATAGTCCCAGGAGAAGTCTCTCTCCAACCTTGATCTAATCCTTAATAGCCTCAGCTGGACCAGGCTCCCATCACTGAGCCAGTCACTGTCTTCAGGGGAGAGACCATGTGGTTGGTTGAGACTTGGCTCCCATGTCCACCCCAAAGCTATTTGTACCACATGTAGCAGAGAACTTGTTCCCAAAAGAAGAATTGGGCTGCTGTTTCTGGAGGAAGTGGGTGTGAATGGTGGGCAGTCAAAAACAACAGATGTCCCCCACGCCAATGAAGACTCAAATTTATATGGGGAAATAATCAAGTTGCTTCCTTGCTTGCTGCCCTCTTTAAATTTCCCCCTGGTGTCACAGAAGTGGATTCCATGTCTTCTGTTTTGGCATGGTGCCACCTGATACCTCCTTTCTCACAACACCACACTACCTGGGAATATCAATGTGCCAAACATGAAGGAGATCCCTAGTAGATAGACTAATGGGAAGGCATGGCAGACATGCAGGAATAGGAGAAACACGAAGCACCAATACCCTCCTTGCTGGCCCTGGTGGGCAACGGCAATCACTCACACAGGTGACATAGGAATTGAGGGAGAGTGAAGATGCTCTTTCTATCGAGACTACTTCTGTTTTTCCCCAAGTAAGAAGCACTGATCCCATCTTCTGTCTTAAAAACCTCATTCATATGAAACTCTAGAGGCATTAAGAAGGAAGAGCCCTGTAGAGAAATCTAGCTCAACTTCTTTTTTGGACTTTTGACCAAACTGAGACTGAGTCAACTCGTGGCTTTCCAAATATCACACCAGTAGCAAAAAGCACAGCTGACCCCAGAAACACAAACTTTGGATTTGACACCCACTGAAGGATGGCTGGTTAATACAGGTCCTTTGAAGCACATGGTGCATGAATACATGAGAACCTGTCACCTGGCAAGGATAGCAATTTCTGCGAAGGACTCACATGCTTTTTCTTTCTTGGCCTTGAACATTCCCATAAACATTTCAGTGCTGGAGGAATGGTTACAGATCCAGACCTCAAGGTTTGTGCTCCTGTTCTGCCTTAGATTAAGTTAAATATTGTTTGTAGATGATACAGATAAATCGGCTCAACTGTGAGCATGTCTAGATGGTTAAAAGGATGCTGTTTATTTCTCTAAGGAGGTTGCCCAACTGAGTAAGAGGGCTGTTGGACTATTGCCTCATTTTACGCACAGCACTCCCATTTGTTTCATGACTTGACTTCAGAGAATGCACTTAACTGCTTTGCCTGGTTGTCATCTGTCATGCTTCTATTCGACTCAAGTGCCCCAATGGCAGTGAACTTGTCCTCTCCCTCCCTCCTGAGCCCCCTCAGTACCAAGGACGGTGCCAGCAATCTGTGGCTGCTCTATCAATGGAAACTAAAGTCAGTATTTGAAAGACTGATTGATTAATTAGAAAATTAGAAGAGGCTCTCAGGCTTCAAGTATATAAAAGTGTAATAGATGAATGACGGGGAACAGTTCATCCCTGTGTTCTTTCAGGCAAAGAAAACAATGAAAATAGATTCATGGAAAGCTGTTGGAATGTAGATCATCCATTAGGAAGAAGGTGCTGACAATGATTGTGAAACTAGTTGAAATACTTTTGGCCGTAGAAAGAGCTGAATCTAACCTGCTCTGCCATTTTTTGGCAGTGTGGCATTGGGAAAAATCATTGACTACCTCACCTTCTCGTCTGTAGAATGACTCAAGATGACAATTGAACTGATGAGGCTGTTGTGAGAATCAAAGTCAGATAACGTATGAAGTCTCCCACATGAGGTTTTTATGTGGTAGTTGCTTTACATGCTCGCTTCCATCTTTCTCTCTTCCTTTTCAACATATTAATATTTAACCTTTTTATTCAAATAAATAAAATAAGCTTTCAAAATGAGAAAATAAAAGATTATGAAGGCTTGGAACAAGGCAGTATAAAGGAAGAAGGAGATGACAAGGATTGAGAAAGTTAAGAAAATTGGCTTGACTGGATTTGGTGTGTAAACAGATGTGAAAGTCAAGGAGAAGAAACACCAGTGCCCTTCCTAAGGATGGGATGCACTGAAGGGAGGGAAGATTTCTTACACTGTCCGGGTAGATTGACAGGGTAATAATCATACAAGCAAAGAAAGGATCTCTCATCTCATGTATAAGATCAAATCATCTTAGAGTCACTTTTGCATTTTGAGGAGCCTAAACCAAAAGTGAAAAAGTTTTTATTATTTCCCCAAAAAGCCAAATTCTTGTTTCAGAATCAGCAGAAATGCTTTTTCAATATACAGCTTCCTGGGCTCTGCCTCCAGAGATTCTGATTCCATGGTCTGGGCTAGAATCTTGGCATATGCATTTATAAGCAAGCTCCAGAGGTGATAGGCGTGCACAGCTAAGACTGAAGATGAAAAAACAGGAAAGACACTTCATTATCAACCAAGCCATGTTCTATCAACCAAGCCATGTTGTCAAAGCCTGTCAACTAAGGAGCCCTCGGGGCCCCCAGATTTTCACCTGTCTTTACACCTATACTTTTGGCTACTAAGTGGCTGGGTCAAACCACTTTTCATTTTCTTCCAGAGCCTAATGCTAGAGTTGGATTCCCTTGGTTCTTCTGAATTAGTGTGTCACTGATAGGGAGGATGGGAGGAGCTTGCCCAGTCCTCATTTCCTTTAGGGCTGTTGCGGAAGCCAAGGGAATCATTTTTGGCTTAGAGCTGAGAGCAATTAAATACCCATGGTTGTACTTTTATTAATTTCTGTTCTACCCACATCATAGATATTATTATACCTATTTTGTGGATGAGAATACTGAGCCTGAGTGAGGTCAGTACGTGTCCTAAGATAGTTCAACAATGAATAGTCAGAGTTCATATTTACATCTGAACTGCCTTCCCTCTCCTTCCCTTGCCTTCCTCTTCTTATCATACCATCTGTCTGTTTCATGCACTACCTTATAAGCTTTTGGAGGAGAGGACTCATATGTTCAGCTATATTTTTCTTTCATGCCTATCATAGTACTTTGCACATGGTAGATATTTATCTAATGTATTTTGAATAAATGAATAGTACATTTTATTTTATTTTGTTTGAATCAAATTTAATAGGAAATGAATTGTTATCTTTAACTCTTCAGCAAGGACATACAGTTATATTTCATGGCTAAAAATATACGATTATATGAATGGGTTTCTGTGTTAATTGTTAAAATAATTCAACTTTGAATTTCCTGTTAAAATTATATTATAAAAAAGCCTTATGTATAATCCCCTGGTGTGTTTGAAGTTGTGCATTCTGAAAACACATAAAGACATATCCAAATGGTTTGTGGTATTCGTGAGGTTTCCTTAATTTCAAAATATTAAGGGGGTACAAATGTTTTTTTTAACTTGGGTACATTGTATTATACTTAAGTCAGGGCTTTTAGTGTACCCATCACCAGAATAATGTTCATTGTACCCAATGGGTAAGTTTTTATGCCTCACTCCTCTCTCAACCTCCTCCATCTTGGTTTCCAATGTCCTTTACCTCTCTTTGTGCCCAGGTGTGCCCATCATTTAGCTCCCAATTATTAGAGAGTACATCTTGTCTTTGTTTTTCCATTCCTGAGATACCTCACTTAGGATAATGGCCTCCAGTTTGTCCAAGTTGCTATGAAAGACATTATTTCATTCCTTTTTATGACTGAGTAGTACTCCATGGTGTGTGTGTTTGTGTGTGTGTGTGTATGTGTGTGTGTGTATTTCTCACATTTTCTTAATCCACTCGTGAATTGATGGGCACTTAGGTTGATTCCACATTTTTGCAATTATGAATTGTGCTGCCATAAACATTCAAGTTCAGGTGTCTTTTTGATAAAATGATGACTTTTACTCTGGATAGATACCCAGTAGTGGAATTGTTGGATTGCATGGTAAGTCTGCATCTATTTCTTTGAGGAATCTTCGTACTGTTTTCCACGGGGCTTGTATGAATTTGCAGTCCCACCAACAGGGTGTAAGCATTACTTTCTCTCTGCACCTGTACCAGCATCTATTATTTTCTGCCTTTTTAATAATGGCCGTTCTGATAGGGCTAAGGTGGTATCTCATTGTGATTTTAATTTTCATTTCCATGATGATTAAACATTTTTTCTATGTTTGTTGGCTATTTGTCAATCTTCTTTTGAAAAACTTGTGTTCATGTCTTCTGCTCACTTTTTGATCTTTGTAGATTCTAGACATTAGTCCTTTCTCAGATGTGTAGTTTGAGAATATTTTCTCCCATTCTGTAGGTTGTCTATTCACTTTATTGATTATTTCTTTTACTGTGCACAAGCTTTTTGGTTTAATTAAGTCCCATTTATTAATTTTTATTATTGCTGTATTTGATTTTGGGTCTTAGTCATAAATTCTTTGTTTAGGCTGACGTCTAGAAGAGTTTTTCTATATTTTCTTCTAGAATTTTTATGGTTTCCTGCCTTACATTTAAATCTTTTACTTATTTTTAAATTAAGTTTTATGTATGGTGAGAGATAGGGGTCATGTTTCATTCTTCTGCATGTGGCTATCCAAACTTTCCAGCACCATTTATCGATTAGGGCTTCTTTTCCCCAATGTATGCTGTTGCCTACATTGTTGAAAATTAGTTGGTTATAGGTAGATGGTTTTATTTCTGGGTTCTCTATTCTCTTCCAATCGTCTATGTCTCTGCTTTTATACCAGTACCATGATGTTTTGGTTATTATAGCCTTGTAGTATAATTTGAAGTCAGATAATGTGCTGCCTACAGATTTGTTCTTTTTGCTTAAGATTGCTTTGGCTATTCTGGCTTTTTTGTTGTTTTTGTTCCAGAATTACTCAGTTTTATGTCTTAGCTCCACAAACTATGAGTTATAAATGGTCAAGCATGTAGAACAACATTTTGCAAAATGATAGATTGTTACTATCATTAGTATTTTGTTAAAATATACAATATTAAACATTTATTTTGAGAGCAAATATTGAGTACACACTCCGGAATTTTATTCTTTGGTTTTGAATCTTCAATCTGACATCTATTAGCTTAGGGTTTCTCAACCTCAGCACTATTAACATTTTGAACCACATAATTCTTTGTTATAGGGGTGAGGGGTCTGTCCTACACACTGTAAGATTAGTGGCATCCCTGGCTTCTACATATTAGGTGTGAATAGTACAACAATTAAAAATACCTCCAGACATTATCAAATATCTCCTGGTTGGGGGTAGGAAGAGGGTGATTTTCCTGGTGAGAGAGCCACTGCACTAGCTGATGATCATAAGAAATGTTTAAATTTCTCTGGGATTCAATCCTTTTTAACTGTAAAATGTGTGCAATAAAACCCAACTTATGCTGGTGGGTGCAAGCACATAAATACATTAGCATTTATTTGGTATAGCATAAGAGGACAAAAATATTAGTTACTACTGTCAGACATTTATCATTGTTTATTATGAAGGATACACACTATAGCTAAACTATTCAAGCCATGCTAAACCTAGGAAAACTAAAATAAAGAGTTTAAGTCATTTTCTCTAAATTTGTATAGGAAATTTGAATCACAGTTAGATTTAGAACAATTGAATATAGATTTTCAGCAGGAAACAAAACAATGAAGTAGATATGCCTTTCACTGCAAAAAGTTTCTTTTGCCCCTGAAAGCACCCCTCAGAAAGTACCCAGTGGGAGTGAAAGGATGATGTTGACCATAACCCTGTTGCTTTGATTTGGGGAAAACTCATAAAACATGAATTTCCTGGTTTTGGTAGTCCCTCAGTACCCAATAATGTAGAAACTGTTCCTTTCCCCAAAGAATAAGTGATGTACTCTTATAAAAAAGGAAAGAAAGAGAGAAAGAGAGAAAGAAAGAAAGAAAGGAAGAAAGGGAAAGGAAAGAAAGGAAAAAAGGAAAAAAAGTTTAAATCTCAGAGGCAATTTAAGTTCAGTCGTGAAATCTTAGAAGACATAATATTATTTTTCTCAAGAGCACGTAGTGAGAAAATAACTAATTTCTGTTTAAAAATCAATCGCTATTAATTAATACATTGTCCTTACCCATGCTAGATTAGAATAGAAGTACTTTTATTTTTATTGTTGTTAATTCTCTGACGAAACTCAAGCTGAAGAACCAGGAAAACAATTTCCAAAGACTTGTACTATATAGGCTTATAGGTAAAATAATTTATTTAGGTGATCTTGATTATTGCTAGTTTGTCATCCAACCCTGTCTATGGAAGCAGAAGATTATAAATTTAAATCGATCCTTTGGTTTACAATAAGGCAAAGCTGAAAATGAAGCTTGACCTCAGGCTTTTGGTAGCATGAGAAAACCAGAGGGATGTCTTGTTGAATTACCTTAAAAAAACAAGGAAAAGTAAAAAGAAAAAGAGAAAACAAGAGACAACCCAGATATCTGCAAGAAGTAAATGTTGGTTGAGTAATCGACACTGACAAGAGCAAAACAAGTAAACTTGATAGAGGTTACAGCAAGGCATACTTCATTTCAATTAAAACAGGGTTTTAATAATTTCCATCATTCAGCAATGGAAGGATGACTAACTACTTCTGTGTGTTTGCTCGGGACTTAGGATATTCCCAGGATGCAATACTTTTAGTTTTAAAACCAGAAAAGTTCTGGGGAAACCAGGATGAGTTGGCTACCATAACAAAAGATTGAAGTAGTAAGTGCTCCTTCGCTAGAGGTGTTCAAGTAGAGGCTGACTGAAAAATTCTCAGTGATGTGTCAGGGAAGCTTTGTTTCGGGGAAGAAGAATGAGAGCAACAGCCTCTGCAGGAGCTGTCCAAGTCTGAGGCACTAAGAGAATCCTCAAAGAAAAATGATCTGTGGTAGATCCAGCCTCATTGCCAAATCCTCTGGATTTATAAATCCTCCCATATTTGGATTCCATATTTATAACTCAAGTGAATTAAATCTTCTAAGAAGCTCCCTAATCCCTTGGGTGAATTTCTGCAATAAAATCATCAATCAAGAAAGTATTTTAGACAGAGGCAAACATTCAGCATATTACAATGAGGAAAACAAATGATTTGGAATCAAAAGACTAAAACTCTAAATCTGGCACTCATTAGATGTGGACAGTTTGTATAATCTCCCTAATCATTGATCTTCTCACCTATGAAATGTGGATTATAATGTTTACCCTTCTGATCTTTCAGGGATGTTGGGAGAATTGTAAAAACTAGCATATGTCAAAGTATTACGAACTGCAAAGCACATTCATTTTCAGTGCAAATTTTTCTGACATGATTCTCCCTGTCATCCTAAAATGTTGACAATCCTGGTAGTATTGTGCTCAAGTCAAGTAGGTGTATAAAAGTTATATCATTTAAAATATGGCAGCAAAACGATACCACAATATATAACAGATCAATCCCAATAGCAGGTATTTCTGGTTGGCGTTTTTTATTTATTGCAGTAATTCATAGACACAGGTACCTTCCAGCTTGTGGCTCTGGTACCCCCTGGGGTTTCACTGCTATTTTCATTCAGCTGGTAGGACAGTGAAAAGAGAACATGGAGATGGCACCCTTACTTCTTAAAAGCTATGCCAAGAAATGACATCTATCAAGTTCACTGACATTTGTGGATCAGAACTCGGTCACTTGGCCAAACCATACAAGAGCATCTGGGAATTGTGGCCTAGTATGTACCCAAGACTTAGGATCTTAGGAAGTAGGACATGTCTAATTATTGTGAGCTGTGATGCTCATGCACACAGATTGTAGACTTATTAATTGTGATTCTTACTAATGTCATGGGAAATTGAACACTGATTTTAATTTTAATGAAAAATCAACAATCTCTGCCTCAAAATTTCCATGGCTATACCACCTTTGCAGTTATTGCTTGACCAATTCTAGTGTTTGGATTTAGTTGCTGGTACCAATGCAGCCCCATAAACAAATATTTTCTAAACAACTAGGAAATGCCTGCATAAGTCTGAGAATAAATATTAATTTCTAGATCTCTTATCTCTTTCAATTAATTGATTCTGCATTTATTAAACACCTACCATGTATCAGGCATGTTGCTGAGTATTGGATATCCAACAAGGGACAAAAATGGTACCTACTCTCAAGGAACTAACCAGCATTGTTTTATTTACCTTGGTTTTTCCAAGGAAAAATTTTCTTTCTCCCACTTGGTCTATGTCAGCCTACTATGCATAAATATTTAAACTGTTTACTTAAACTTGGGAAAGGAAAGTTTAACTTCATCTTGCGAAATCAGCCCATGTTTCTCTTCCATCATATTTCCTGGTTTTTCTTGTCCTTCTCTACCCAATGATTATCTTCTACTTTAAGAGAAAAAAGCAAAAAGTTTCAATTCAGTGACAGGTACAAAGCAATGAGTACAAGAAATACCTACAGAATAGCAATTGTGAGTCAGGTCATAAGGATATTTTTCACCCTCCAGCATCAGTTGGGGTGCTTAGATTGCCACTAATGCAAACCTTTGTCTCAAAGGACCCAAGAAGTAAGCAAAAACTGATATCTCCCCTAAAGAGAAGCCCAAAACAGGGCAGTTCCAGGGTTGGATAATTCACTGATGCAACTGTGACATCAAGGACTAAAGATGTTTATGTCAGTATCATCACCAATATGTTCCCTCAGAGGCACACATGACTTATTCTTTTTTTTTTTTTTTTTTTTTTGAGACAGAGTCTCACTCTGTTGCCCGGGCTAGAGTGGCGTGGTGTCAGCCTAGCTCACAGCAGCCTCAAACTGCTGGGCTTAAGCAATCCTCCTGCCTCAGCCTCCTGAGTAGCTGGGACTACAGGCATGCGCCACCATGCCCGGCTAATTTTTTCTATATATTTTTAGTTGTCCAGCTAATTTCTTTCTATTTTTAGTAGAGATGGAGTCTTGCTCTTGCTCAGGCTGGTCTCAAACTCCTGAACTAGAGCTATCCTCTCACCTTGGCCTTCCTGAGTGCGAGCATTACAGGTGTGAGCCATCGCACCTGGCCACACATGACTTCTTTAGTTCCAGTTTTCCAGACATAATATGCAAGAGAAGAAGAAGGCCATCTTACTGTAGCAATACCATTATATTAATAGGAGCAGGAAAATTCTCCACAGAAACCCCCTTTCAGACCTCTCTTTTGGCCACAGTGGCATCATATGTCCATTCCTAATCAATATTGGCAAGGGGGGTGGGATTTCTATGACTTGTCTAGTTAAAGACAAGGCTGGGTGGAGGAGAGTGTATTGTTCAAACAAAATATTTCTGTTAACCAGAAATAAGGATGGTGTGTATATTTGGTTTAGGAAAATAACACTGTTGGTTATACCATCAATGCCCTCTTCCATCCTTAGTGGTCCTACTACTACTTACTTGGGCTTTATTATCTACTCACTTCCTGTTCTGTAATTATTCTCTCCTCTCTCTTTTCCACTCTATCTACCTTCTATCTCCTACCTATACTTCCTGCCTTGAACCCTTTAGGCCGGACTGGTCCACTTTGCTGGTACCTAAAAGCAAATCACAGAAAAGTTGACAGATGGCACATCACATACTCTGCTAAGATAGATATGACTGTGGGATCTATGAGACTACCAAGTCACATGGAGGTGAGAGATGATAGCATATCACCTTAAAATAAGCTCTGAGTTCTGTGGGTAGGATTCCCCATTCAAGAGCTATAACTCTTCCCTTTTGACATGCTCTACCACAGAATTCTCAACTTAATGGAACCTTAATTCTACAGTTGAGAACTGGTGTTTTCCCAGGGGTTCCACAGAAACTCAGCAAGGGTCTCCATAGACAGAGGTGGATTTGAGCAAGAGGGCTACAGCGTCTCTACTCATTCAATCCTGTTTCATGTTTTACCCAAAATATCTCTGCTTTACCTGTTTTATATATGTAATTAGAATGTCACATAACACTCTTTTGAACAACAACAAAAAAATGACTCTTAAAAGACAATCATTCAAAAGTTCCTCATTCCTTTTGACCTAAACCTGTTTGTACTAAAGCTTATCTCCCTACTTCCAAACTCTTAACTCTACAGACTATCTTTGATCCTACCTTTGAACCCTTGAAAATTTGACATATGTTCTGATTCTGCCTCTTGGCTCTTCACATAGTATTTCTCTTAACAGGCAATTGTCCACCTTTCCCCACTATCTCCCGAAGACCAAGTGTACTCTGTTATTTATCATGAGAATCTACAGCTCTGATTTCCAGCTCGCCTCTTTTTTTTTTTAACATCTTAGCAAGTTCCTGGTAACCACCATTCCAGTGCCCTCTGTACCATGGAAGAAGGATTTTAATTTTTCCGAACTGACTCTAGAAGCTCCCTTGACACAATTCTAAGGCTCCCTTAAATCTTTGTTAACTGTTGATGGCAATTCTTCTTTCCATCTCAACTGTGATTTGCATGGTGCCTCAAGCTGTCTTTTAGCAGAAGAATATCTGCTTGAAAAAGACTGTCCTTTATGTTTCAAAGGCTGAATACAATTTTTTACAGACCAAAATCTTTACTATGACTACATTTGCCTCTTTAAATATGGTAAATATCTTGCCCACAGAATCTGTGGAATTTTTGTCTCTTGAGACATATGAAATTGAACTGGACTTGGTCCTCAAAACGTTGATTGTTGTGTTGGCAAGAGGATGGAAGGGATGACCTGGAAGGTCTACTCCAGTTCTGATTTTGATGATGTGATTCTAACCAGATGGGGCCAATGGCATATTAGACGTCTATTGATGGTACCTCTGTGCTTTTCATCCTGGGTTTACTCTTCTGGTAACTGTATATTTTCTTTGGCCAGGCTCTCCATTTGTGATGCACAGCATGCGTGTCACAAAAGCTCTTTGTGTTTCACATGGAGCAGGCTGCAGAAGGTTTGCGAAGGAACTGAGCAAATCAGATGTCTGCATCTACATTTCACTTTCTTATGGAAACCCTGCGATCCTTCACAGATTGCAGCTTTTAGTGTATTTTATTTATTTGAATATGGCCAAAGACATGACTTCTTAATGTTATGGTGTCATGTCTGTGTCTGAAGAAAAATAATAAACCATAGCACAATATCACACCAAGTATAGTTTTTCCTTAATAAGAGAGCAGGGTAGTTATTAAACAGTAATTTAAAGGTAGTTGGACAGTCATTAGATAAATATAACTTTCTTAGAGACCAGATCTTTTATGACTTCAGCAATTATATTTTAGGCATTACGTATTACTTGGAAATATGCGCTATCTATACTTCCGTATTTTTTTTTTTTTTACATCTGCTTGTGCTACATTGGGAAAAGAAGTGAAAAAGAAGATAGAATCAGTTGGTAATAATGACTGAGGGATTTCTTTGTAGGACGTTTGGGAGTCATCAATACACGGCATCGTATGTCATCATGGGCCTCGCCATGAGTTAACATGGAGGCTAGCTATAGCAGTGAAAACACTTGAACTTAGAGAGGACTGTGCCAGCCAAAACCGGACATCTTTTAGAATTGGTAAAATTTGATCTGTTCTATTTCTTTTCCATGTTGAGAAATAACTCATGACACTTGCTGGTCTGGCCATCTTCTTGTGCTAGGGCTTTATTTCTCACCATTGCATATGGGATAAAATTAAAATTCCTTAGCCTAGTATACCAAGATTTTCTTCATTTGACCTCAAGTTTTCTTTGCTAGTCTCATTATACCTTGATAATTTTTTATAAATATTAATATAAAAAAACTAAACACTGCTGCTTCCAAACACTTTCTGGCACATCTCAAAACTTTGGTCTACTTTTCCCTTCGTTTAGGTTTCCCACCCAAGGCACGTGCTCTTAGGGAACTCCTGTTCATCCTTCATAGCACAACTTAAATGCCCTTCTCTTTCAACCAAAAATTCATCAGACATGTTGTATGTGCTGAATGCTAGGGATGTTTCTGCCTTATAGAGTTACTTTAATCCAGTAGGAAAGATAAGAAACTCAATAAACAAATACAACATAGCATGCACTTTATGATAGGAGTTGTCTAGGGTGCTGTGAGATAACATAAGAATGTGATAAGGTTTTATAAAATGCTGTCTCCATCTAGTTTTGAAGCCCAGGCTAGATACCGGTCAGTTCCCTTTCCTGAACAGCTGATTAAGTCCATATTCATATCCCCAACCACTCCCTTATCAGCTCTCACATGCCTGGACACTTTCAACCTGCCCTAACTACCCCAGGTCCAGGTATCAAGACAAATAGGGACAGCCTTTATGCTCCAGGGCCTGTTGAAGTTATTCAAACTAGCAAATCCTGAGCCTGCATACTCAGTCTCACTCATTTCTTCCCCTGGGAACCACAATAAAGGTCTTGCCTATAGTTCCCCTTCCTCCCTGTGCCTTGTGACTGACCCCAGTGTGGCCCTGGGTGGCATACGGTGGATTCCTTCAAGGCACTGTGAGTAAGAAAGTTGTAAAATCCTTTCTGATTTCTCTCTCTTGATCTGAGTCTGGCATTGCCTTACCTCACCCAAGGTCATGTGGTTACACAAGCAGAGGCACTTACTGCAAACCAAAGAAGTCACAGCTTGAGATCTGTCCTGAAAAATAAGTTCAACAGGAGAGGAGGTGCCGATGAGAGGAAGGAGAACGTGCGGACAGAGAAGTCAATGGACGTGAAGGCCAGGAGGGCAAAAGGCCTCATGGAGTGTTCAACAACTGAGATGATATCGCTCTGTCTGAGGGTAGAGTTCATAGGAGAGAGGATTGCGTACAGGATAGAGGGGCAAGTGGAGTCCAATCGTCTAATTGCAGAGGGAGTTAGTGGAGGCTGGGCAAACAAAAGCACCTGGTTTAAAAGTCTATCACAGCACTTTTTACAGTTCTCCATTTCTGTTTTAGCATTTTTGTCTCTATCACTAGACTTAAACTCCTTAAAGGGAGGACTCATGTCTAATTCATATCTAGATCTCCAAACTTGACAGATATATTTTTGGAATGTGAGCTGATGGCTTTGTTGAATTGAATTTAATTAAACATACCTTCCCTGTTGATGATATCAGATAAAAGATGCTAAGCTAAAACCCCAGAACTCCACGTTTTCAAAGCCTGGAAAATGGACTGGCTTTAGCTTTACAGTGTGAAGTTTTGTCGGAAATTTAGAAGGGTCAAATCCTTACTCAGATACCCACTAGTATGTGATTTCAGACATGTAGGATAATCCACTCAGCTTCAGTTTCCTTAGCCATAAAATTGATGTAATAATAGCTCAGTGGGATTTTTCCTTTGGTGAAATTAGATATTGAATATAAAACACCCAGTATAATGATGACTAATAATATTAGGCACTTTAAAGTATTACTTTCCTTACCTTTCTTCTTCCCACTCTCATGCACCCCTACAAGGCTCTAATAGTTGTTTTTTCTAAAGCTGTTTGTTTTGAATTGAAATGAAGATTGTGAAACAAACTCTCACACTAATGACAGAATTGCCCATGGCTCTCTAGGAACCACTGACTTAGAATTGTAAGCAAACTCAGAAAATTCTTTAACCAAATCCTGTAATATATGAAGAAAAAGGAGAAATTGCGATAGGTGGAGTGTGGTGGCTCATGCCTGTAATCCCAGCAATTTGGGAACCTGAGGAGAAAGGATCACTTGAGATCAAGAGTTCAAGACCAGCCTGGGTAACACAGTGAGACTTTGTCTCTATAGAAAATTAAGATAATTGGCCAGGGACAGTGGTGTGTTCGTGCAGTTGTAGCTATTAAGGAGGCTGAGGCAGGAGGATCGCCTGAGCCCAGAAGTTCGAGGCTGCAGTGAGCTATGATCATACCACTGTACTCCAGACTGGGCGAGAGAGCAAGGACCTATTTCATAAATAAATAAATAAATTTTTTAAAAATTAAAAAAAAAAAGAAATCACGACTTTCTCCACTAAAGTCATCATCACAAGCTTGAATCTTTGATTTATTTGTCCTATATGCCAAATTACATACTCCTTTGGGCAGAGACTCTATTATTCATCTTTGTGCTCTGGGACTCACAGAGCCCAGCACACAGTAGGTGTTCAGTAAATATCAAATAGTGAGAAAGTAATAGGGTTAGTGATGGATGCTGTGAGTTGACACAACTTTTTTGTTTTTTGTTTTTTTCATAGTTGTTTCATGTCCAATTTTGTACCATGCTGATTTTCTCAATTACATAAAATTTAATGTAATGAACTAATCATTTTTCAAGTTTAAATCATTTCCACACAACCAGTAATTACTTCTTAAGAATAATGTCCAAACGTTATTACTTTTCATCTCTATCTCGAAAATGAAAATTATCAGTGGCTAAGTTAAAAACTTACTGCCTGCTTTTCTTTCAACAGGAGGAGATTTCTAGCAGATGTTTGGACTGTTAACAGTTCTTGCCATGACTGTATCAAACCTGACTCTAAGAAGCATCTGAGAAATTTCTTACTCACTTCTTTTCTCTGGCTGGCAGCTTCACTGTGTTCTCACAGTTTTTCACTTCACTTTGGTTTGTATCTTTCCAACATAATTTTATATCCAAGAATGAAATGAACTTTTTTGGAAGGAATGATGTCCATTACTGGATATTTGAAGCAGGATTTGGTTCACTTCTATCAGGGTATCTTTCATTAACAAGAAGGGTTGAAATAACACCCCTTTAATGTTTTTTCTAGATATAAAACTTAAGCAAATCTTGAGACTGAGGGAGGATGAACTCCTCTCAAAATTCTGTTAGTCAAAAGCTGAATAAGACCCCATACTGGCGTTCTGGAAAATATTTAAATGATTCCCTCCTAGTTATTTTAGCAATAATGGAATTCAGCTCAGGAAGTTTATGTTAAATTCAATCTCACTGGAGTTTGCAGTGAGCTTTTCACCTTGCCTGATGGACGATAAAGAGTCAAGGCCTCTTTGAGCTGAACTGTGTCCTTTTCTATACCCCTCCCACGCACATTCTGGCTGAAGAGCACATTTCACGTAAATGGAGAGCTGCATTTAAGGCAGATTACAATCCAATTTGGATTCCTTGTTATCAGATTGGACTGCTCAGAAAAAAAATATGGCAGTTAATATTTACAAATGCTGACTTCACTTGGGCCCTTTGGAACTTAAAAAAATAGTCTCTTGATTTCTTAGCAATAACTCAGGGGTTTTTTTTTCAGTGGGGCAGTACACAGTTTTATGTTTATACTCTGAAAGATGGTTTGCAGGGAGGTGCCCAAATTATTAGTCACATTATTATTTGCACTTTTGCAATACAATGTGAGTTTTTATAATGACACTAGATTCAAAAGAGTGGAAGAATTGAGCTGCAGATCCAAGCTTTGCACTCCCAATCTTGTTAAGTTGGAACAATAAATTCAGCTCACCCATAATTTACTAAATATGTCTTATGTTTCTGAAAGTGTCTAAGATATTGCTGGACATAAAAGAAATATGGAGAAATGGAGAAAGATTGGAATTATCTGTGTGATTCTGGATAAGTCTTGTAAACTTGTTGTTCCTCATTTTTCACTGTTGTATGAAGATAACACTTTCTGTTTTGTTAGTTCTATAAAGTTGAAATGAAGATTAAATGTACCAGTGAATGAGAAAGTGGATATGTGATATAGAAAATAGTTTGGGCTTAATTACTCAATCTGAAGTGTAGAGAGAGAGACTTGGGAAGCAGGGTCTGACTCGAAGTGATATTTCTACTCACGTTGACTAGTTAACACTAGAGTACTTTTCATTTAACATTCAGTATCAGGGAATGTGCAAACCCATATCAGTGTTGGAGGCTTTCCTTTCCCATTTTCTATTTAAGAAATTTCCATCTTGAATTGCATTGTCTTGGGAGAGTTAACTGATCTAGTAAACTTATTTAAGTTGAGGTGTTAATACATGGTGGTGAATGAATGCCATGTGTTTTCATCTGTACACAGGGATGGTAAAGCCTTCAGAAAAGCTTTCTCTTGCTCCCTCTATATACACACACACACAAACACACACACACATATACATATATATCCATAAACATCCATACCCATATATTCAATTTTATTTGAAGATATTGAGAAAATTAAAATTCTTATATTAAAACAAATGTGGGTATATTTTAAATTAGAAAACCAAATTCAAATGAAATTTTAAGATAAAATAGAAAAATTCAAATGAATTTCATGTTTTTTGTAGGATGCTATGGCTGTGTCTCCACAGCTCCCAGGGGCACACGTAACTTTATTCTGTTCTTAGGGGCACTTCAAGGGAAATGTTTCCTAAATGCTGCTGCAAGAATTGACTCCTTCAAAGTAATCTGTTTATAGAGGGGGTCTTAGAAGCCTCATGTTAATAAATGCAAACTCATAAGCACTTCAGAGTTTAGCAGTGAGATGTAGGTATCCATGGAGCATCTGTATGAGCTACAGAGAAACAGAGGTGCAGACACAGATACTGAATAATAAAAAGATAGCGATGGGGAGTGGGAAAGAGACAGGGAGGAAAGGGAACTTCCAGGTCCTTTTAAACCACATTCATCCGGACTGGCCTTTTTTTGTCTACACTTTCCATTCTAGAAACACATCTCATTCTAAGATGAGCCAAAATTAAACTCTCTCCAAAGTAGACTTTAGAATTATTGTATAGGGGACTCTTGGTGGGATAGATCTGTTGAAAGCAGTGCTTTAAGATGAGATGACATGCCACAAATATATTTTTATTGTTCATAAAATGAAATGGATAGATGAAAGGATGGAGGGGAAGGAGATGATGGAGATTATGGTGCAGAAATTTGAAGGCTTTTAGCTCTTTGTCTGTCTTGGGGCTATTTTGACACTCGTGGATATTTTGGCACTTTGGCTTTCTCTGGGATGGTGGGATGGTGCAGCAGGGGATACAAACCTTGCTTGGTGATAAAAACCATCTGATGTGAGCTAAAATTTCACAAACTTAGTCCACATCCCAGACTTATCCAGACGAGATCTCCAGACAGACACCCAGAATTGTATATTTTCATCAAGCGTTCTAGGTGATTCTTTGACTTGGAAATACATGGGAAATATTGATTTAGTAGAAACAGATAGATATTTTGAGCCAGATGGACCAAAATAAGAATATCAGCCACTCACTAGATGTGGGACTGTAAGTACATCAGTTTTTATATCTATAGAATGGGAATCACATGATCCCTTTCTTATAGGATTGAACCAAGCCATAAAAAAATCCTGACAATAGCTGACACAAAACAGACATACAGTACATACGTTTTTCCCTCCCACTCTTCCCCATCCAGGAACCCAATATTTGTTTTCTATTAATATTTTCCTTTCTATCCTAGCTGCTTAGTGCCTCTCCATAACTCATGAGAAGACGGTGCTATTTTTCTTCAGTGAATACGGACGTTTAGATGGCATCGGCATTCACAACAAGAGAAGTGGAGATTCTCTGAGTTCATTCATATTTTGTCTTAGACAAATATCTATACTTACTTTATTCTTTGCATCCTACCTTTGGAGGGGTTGTTTTGATATGTAGCATATATTTTAGTATTAGAATCCCTGCTACTTCTCTCAAAGTAAAACAAACAGAAAGAACTAAAACCCGAAAGAAAAGCTTCCACCCACCCAACCCCCAAACTTTATTTCCTCATTCCTTTACAAAAAGATTCAAGCTGAAGGAGGAGAAATATTAGCCTCTGGAGAGAAATGCAGCAAGAGGGATGAATATTTACATAGTAATGGAATAAAGTGGATGTAGTTATTCCATTGGCAGGGTCATTTCTTGAATGCAAAGATCAGTTGTGTATTCAACATACATGTAAATATCTACCAAATACCATTGTGTACCTAGCACTGCTAAATGCTAGAGGTAGACATAGTTCCTAACTTGAAGGATTTCACAAACTATTAATAATAGAGGAGACAGATGTATAAAGGTAAAAGTATGATAAGAATATATCGTATTAATGCATGAGTAGTTTTAATAATTTTTCATTTCCATGGGTTCATACTAACTCATGTTAGCTTCTAGACAACTTTGGAATTAAAACTCTTCTGCCTAGGTATATTTCAATTATAATCAATATTCTTTGGATTCATCTCAACAATACTATTGAAACCAAGTTACAATTCACATTATTAGTGTTGTACAAAACGTACGTAACTGTTCTTAATTTCCTTTGCCAATATATTTTACACAGCAGCCTCTATTATTAACTCACTACTCTCTGCCAGCTCTTATTAAATACTT
>NW_012137191.1:10917036-10920692 GCF_000956105.1 Propithecus coquereli | reverse complement strand
AACATTGTACGCCCAAGTCCTTGTCTCTTGGTTGGTATGCAGTAGTTGCCTCAAAATGGTATCCACTGAAGAATGTGGGTGGTGGAGCCAAGACAAGAGCTACATGCAAGCAGACTAGGCAATTGCTTTTATTAGCACAACAATAACCTTAATAATAACACTAGCTGATATGTCTTGAACACTGGGTACATTTCAGGTACATTTCACTTAGTATATGCCAGGTACTATTCTAAGCAATTTACATGCATTGAGCCATTTTATTTTCATGACAGTCCTATGAAGTACCTATTGCTATCATGCACCTTTTGCAGATGAGAAAACTGCAGCCCGAGAGGTTAAGGGACTTGGCCAGTATCACACTCCCAGCAAATGGCAGAGCCAGGAGTCAGGGCACTCTGCCTTCACATCTACACTCCTGATCACTACCTAATACCACTTTATATTTGGATGGTGCCTTATGACTTATAGGCTTCCAGCAAAACACATGACATATAGAAATTATTCTGTTATTATTTATTTAATATGTGGATCCAGGATCTAAATTGAACTTTATCTTTTGAGATGAGCACATACTTTCTCCTTTTATAGTTGGGTACTCTGAGGCTTTGTCTGTCTAAATGACTTTCAAACACCACAAATCTAGTAAGTCGTGGAGCCGTGACAGGAAATCAGGTCTCCTAAATCCAGAGCTACCTCTCTTGCTTGGGATTGAAGAGCACCTGAGAAATACGCTCTCCATCAAAGGGATAAGCTTCTTTGATCCCTGGCCTGTAGTGATTTGTATTTCTCATCATCAGAAACAATTATTTTGGACACTTGAGATTTCATAAGGTACTATCTTCACTTATAATCACAAAAAGATAGTAAGATAGCATTAGTTATTAATAATACTACTATTATTTATTACATTTGAGTGGCACTATATAGTCCACAAGGCGTTTTTGCAAACATTCTCATTTAATCCTTGTCATTGCCTGCACTGTCCCTGAACTTTAAAACTGGGTTGATTCTTCTAGAAACAGAACTTGTAAACAAACATCCAATACAAACAAATACGTAATATTACTAAATGTCCGTAGTTCCAGGCAATAACTTAGGTCCATCTTTTTCCTTCCCACCTCCTCACATTACCTTTGTTTTGATTTTATCTTTTTAGCGCTTTCTTTTATCTCCATCTCTATCCCATTCAAAAATGCCTCTTTTCCTGACTCCACTTGCCATTTAGACCTCTACTCTTCTGCCTGGGTTCCAGTTCAGTCCATACTTGGTATCTTGGAAGTTCATATATCACAAGAATGAAGTCCCTAATCCAGACACCATCTGTTCCAAAGTGGGGGATCAGTCAGGCCAGCTTCGGCTCTGGTCAAGGACTGGCCTATGAGGGCAGGATTTATGTATTCACAGATAAAGAAACAAGCTAAGAGAGGTCATATAACTTGCTTGAGATTATAGCAGAGCCTACTGGTTCTCTCAAAATTCATTTTTTCATTATTCTTTGTTATGCAACTTGTGATTTTTAGCTGGGCACATGGGCTGAAATAAGACCCAGCAGTCACGTGGCCAAGTCCCAAGGAATGGGATGTAAGTGGAAAGTGGATGTGGTCACATCGAGGACATCTGTCCTGCATCCTCTGCTTCCTTCCTTCTTCATTCCATTTCTTCCTTTCTGATGGCTGGAATGTGGACAGGATGGCTGGAGTCCAAGCAACCACCTTAAGACATGAGGTAGAAGCCACATGTACAGGATAAATAAAATAGTGTTGCAAATATTTCTTAGACTGAAATACAAACAATCTTTCACAAAATCCTTCCTGCCACTCTGCTAAGACATTACCCAGGAAAGTATAAGGAGCTGGATCACTTCTGATCAAGCAGTCACCTCACTAGCTTTGCACTGCTTACTTCTGGATTCCCTTAGATTAGAGACAAATAGACTTCTATCTTGTCTGAGCCACTATTATTTTAGATGTTTTGTCTCTCTGAGTCGACCTAAATCTTAACTGATATAAGATCACACAGCTAGTTAGTAGTAGAGTTGGACTAGTAGAGTTGGACTTAAGTGCAGTTTCTTTCGACTCCAAGTTCAGTTGTTTTTATTTTACCCTACAACAACGGGCACCTCTATCCACCTCACTTCAGGGGCTCCTGTGAAGATGAAATAAGGAAACAGGTAAGAGAGCTCTTTGTAAACTGTAAGGTCTCATTTATATGCAAGCAGAACAACATTTTGCATTTGTGGAGAACCGTGGAAAAATACTTAATGTCTCAGCTTGCTTGTTGATTGAACAGGTAGGAGGAAAAAAAAAAGAAAAGAAAAAAGCCATGTTGTGCTGAAGACCTGGATTCCAAATGAACCGGAAACTCCTTTGGCTGATTCTTGGGCAAAAGGTGCCTTTCAAGTGGGAAGGATGAGTCGCTCCTGAGCATCCCGGACCTGTCGGGCTAGCTGTGGTTTAATGCTGCCCAAACTTTTGTGTAAATACACCTACAGCTTAAGTAAAATAGGAAGGATTGGGGATCCCAATTGCCCTAGTTGGGATATTCTCTGTGTCCAACATCTGCTCATGAAGGAAATTGTATTAGTAATAAGTCAAATTCCTAGTGATGGAATTTGAGTTGCTTCAAGAGTGAGTGGCCAGGTTTTCAGAGGCTTGTTTACTTTATGAAGAGTATTGGGGCAGTCTTTGCTGGCCAGAGGTCTCTCACCAAAGACAGGTTTTCACACAGGGCTTTTCATATTTTCTGCCTTGAGCCAGGTTCAAATACCAAGTAGTCTCTTGGGGGTATTTTTGGAAGTTTGCTCTTTTTCCTTTTGCAACTGGCAAAGGGCAACAAAAGCCAATGCTTAGAAGGTACGCATATGCCCTGAATACTTTGTTTGACTCCTTTGAAAGGCGTTGGGTTGCATCCTGGAGAAAACCACTGTTTTGGAATATGCTGGAGTTGTTTTCAGCCCGTGCATAATTCAGGACTGGTGATACCCTAATGTGAAAAGATAGGGGAAAATATATAGTCATAACACAAGAGGGAATCAAGGAACACAGTGACTTGGGAGTGAGGGGAAGAGATCCTAATGATAAGAATATCTACCAGTTAGTATATTTATGCACCAGGCACTGTGCTAGCACTTTACATATGCTGTATTAATTAATTCTCCTAAAGATGCTATGTGTCAGAGTGATACTAAAAATATTTAACAGCACACAGAACATGGCATCAATGGGTAAGAACAGATGTAGCCTTAGTGCTGGGTCTGGGTGCTGGAAGCTCCGTGCTGTGTCAGATACCAACCCACTAGGTTCTGGATTGTGGAGGAGCTTTCGAGTGGGAAGGACAGGGTGCCTCCCTTGCCATTCCCCTCTCTTCCCTCCCTTCCCCTCTCCTCTTCTCTTACCCCCTTCTCTTCTCTTTCTTTACCTCCCCTCTCCTAATGCAGGAATCTGGAGAATAAGAGAGTGGTTCTCCCACACATGGGCTATACTAGCAGGGGCTTCGAGCTATGATTTTGAAATAAAGAATATGAAACTAAATTAAAGAAAGCTGGATTCAAAGAGCAGGGGGAAAGCAAAAAGGGATTATCAATGATTGTTTAGATCAGCAGTTCTCAAACTTTTTGATCTGAAGATTCCTTTTGCTTTTAAAAAAATATTGGGAAC
>NW_012137191.1:10878284-10915433 GCF_000956105.1 Propithecus coquereli | reverse complement strand
TGATACTATTAAAAAAATATGCTGCATAAGATACAATAAAGTAAAATACTTTTTGGTCATAATATCTCTTTTTATTTATAGATCTTTTTACATAATTTATTCATATTACAGTTTTTTTCCAGTTTCTTTTGTGGAGATTTCTCTTTTGAGTAGATCAGAGAATTTTCTGAAATGTTCTTTTAATTTTTTTCCACATGTTTATGTGTAGACAGTGCAGCTATGGGTTCAAAGAGTAAATCTTTTCATCTCCCTTTAAAGCCAATGATTTATCCTAAAATACAAATTTAAGTAAGTACAACAGAATGTACAAATTTCTTGTTGTGTTTTACGTAGTTATAAGAAAATTTTTGAATTTTAAACTAATAATCTTTTGACAATAATGAGATTACAGAGATTATAGCAGATGTAAGCAAGGATGGTTAATAAGAGTGCAGTAGAAGTACGAAGAATAAATCTGCTTTAATCTCTGAAAATGCACAGATTTATTTTCTAGCCCAACAACACCAGAAACTTCTAGAAAATATGCAAATGCACATTCCATTAGCCATCATGGTGATGATGACATTACTACACATCATGAAGAATCTGGAAAAGATCACTGTATAGTCATCAAAAACTGAGAATGAAAAGATGAGAGAACTCTTAATATTACTAAAAAGATAGTTTTGACCTTACAGATCACCTGAAAAGGTCTTGCAGACCATGGAACTATATTTTGAGAACTGCTGATTAAAAATATCACTAGCATTAAGGTTGAAATATTTTTATGGACTAGAAGAAGCATGATATATATTGATTAGTGTTATGAGTTGCATTTTGTACCTCCCGAAAGATGTGTAAGTCCTAACCCCAGTACCTCAGAATGTGACTTTATTTGGAAATAGGGTCATTGCAGATATATTTAGTTAAGAGAAAGTCATACCAGAATAGGGTGGGGCTACTCCAATATTTGGTGTCCTTGTAAGAAGAGGAAAGAATCACGATGGGAAAAGACAGCCATGTGAACACAGGCAGAGATTGGAGTGCTTCAGCTGCAAGCCAAGAAATGCCGACAATTGCTAACCACCAGCAGGAGCTGTGAGAGAGGCATGGAACAGACTCTCCCTCAGAGCCCTCAGTAGAAACCAGTCAACTCTGTCAATATCTAGATTCCAGACTTCTAGCCTCCAGAGCTCTGAGAAAATAAATACCTGTTGCTATAAGCCAACCAGTTTGTGGTACTTTGTTACGACAACACTAGGAAACTAATACAGTTAGAACACAATTAACTTTCCCTAAAGAGCCATTGGTGAGATAGACATTAAGGGTCTGGAAGTCCATCCTCATCAACCGGCAGCTCTTCTCCTCAATCTTCCTCCGACAACGTTACCATTGCCAGGACCCCAGGAAATTGTTTCACCCTTTGGAATCTTGGGTCCATTTAAAAGAGGGAACCCTCCTTCATAGAAACCTAAATTAGTATATTGATGTTCTGATGTCTGAGGACATGTTTTGTCTCTAGCCTATCTTCGAAGTGGATATTCTTAATAATGCTTAATGCAGAAAGAAAAAAAAAAATATTAGCCTTCATCCTTATACTGAGACCTTCATTCTGAACTCAGATGTGTTTGCCTTAGGAGATCTCTTTTTATATTCTTCTTATTTTGTGACATTCAGTTTGACATTTTGGGTTTGGTTTCTCCCCTGTGTTCAACATTCATTAATTATATCACGATTTCCTAGATACTACCTATCACTAAAGGGAAAAGTGAAGGCAAATTACCCTTAGGAAAAGTGAGCTGCAGATTGTCACAAGTTGGCTCTGTTTAATAGATAAGGGATCTCAGATGACAAAGAAGACAATTACATTGATTAATACTGGAGCACAAAGAGAAAATAAATACTAACCAGGAAAGCTTTGACTTCCAATCCCTGTTGCTTTAACTGGCAGCCTCGCCTCCCTCACAAAAAACAACCTCATTTCTATTGAAGCTGTCTTCAACATGAGACCTCCCAATGACTTTAGCTTCAGAGGTTAGGAGCTTTTCTCCTGCAACAAAACACTGCCTCATGCCTTTCCCCCGACATGTTTAACTAATTCATGGTCACTACATGCGGGTTACCCTGGTATTACTCTTTCAGTACAGACACAAACTATTTTGCCACAATTAATGTTTTGGTCAACAATGTGCAGACTTAAAGCCCTGAGTTATATGACTAGGCAAATAAAACCAGACCACAAAATTTGGTCTCCTCTGGTTGGCTATGATTCACCCATATGGGCAAGCCAGCAGTCTTGCTGCTATCCCAACAACCCAAGGAAAAATCAGACTGTCATATTATCCTTCTTTGTCCCTTTATGTAGTTGCAGAGTCAGTCTGTTGAAATTGTGGAGCTCAAATATTTAACTTGTGTAATGCAGTGGAACAATTTCAACAGGTAGAGATTAGTCAAGTATTCAAACTGAAAAACATTCACACATCACTTAGAAAAGTGTGAGGTTCTGGCCATTATCGCAGGAAGGGAGCAGCTTGGGAATCCATGATATTTACAGATTCCAAAAAATTAGATATAATAGGTCTCTCTTTTATTTTTTCTAGAGGCGCTCAAACTGAAAACTAAAAATTATTGATTTTATGAATATATTTTCTTAAATGATTTAGAAAGCTCTGTTTATTCATTTACCGACAGTGTTTAGAATATATAGTAGCCAGTATGTCTGCAGATATATTTATGTTGGACTGTTTGGCTTGGCTTCACCTCTGTAATAATTTATAACAGTTTCAATGTAAACCCACCACTGAACAGGTCAAAAAGGTCCTGGATTTTAACCATCGCCGTTTTAGATAAACCCCCACCACTGGTTCCCACCAGAGTTTTAGCTCATCCCTCACTATCGGGCCTGTGGAAACTCTTTCACTTAGGAGAGTTTAAATGTTAAGGAATTTTAATACATATTCTTGTTTTGCAGCTTTGTGTTCCCTTTCAAAAGCAGGGTTATATTTATTTTTAAGAAACAAATCTTTAGAAACTCCTATTGAATTAAAAATTGTATCCTCTCATTTTTTAAATTGATGAAGAAGGTAAATCTTTATATGTTTATATATCCCTCATCCATGTAATTGACAGGTCTGGCATAAAAAAATGGGAAAATAACTTTAAGTGTTTTCTTAATACATATCAAATTCAATCAGTTAATAAGAGGCATCAGTGCTTGGGTTGTAGTTTTGAGTTTTGCTTCCAGTTTTTTTTTTTTTTACTAGACTTTATAGATATTTTCTAGATATCTTATCTTAGATTTATGTATATTTTTCCCATGAGAAAAAAATAACAACTTTTCAAATAGTTTACAATATGCATTTGAGAAAGAATGAACATTTTTGAGGAAGATTAAACTTATCGAGAAAGGACCACTTAGTGGTGAATAAATATATATATGGTCCTAGATCTCATGATGAATAATTCCTGTGAAAGATGGTTCATAATTAGGAAGCTTTTACTCCACTAGTGTGTTGACAAAACTGGTTATCATATTGTATTTAGCTAACATTTATTGTTCCTACATTCACTTATCCATTTATCTAAAAAAATATTTATTAAACACCTATTCTGGGTCATACCCTCTGGCAGTATTGTCTTCTGCTCACATGATTTTGCAGAGTGAGTGTCGTTACCTCAGGTTTGCAGATGATGAGAGTGAAGATTTGAGAGGTGGCTTAAATTGCTCAGTGTTCATACTGCTAGGACACAGAAGAGTCAAGATTCAAACAATTTCGGAGATTTACAATCTGTATGTTTCCAGAACAATGTTGAGTGGTTGTAAAACTAGGTCTGTAATAAAACAGATCAGTATATGAATCCCAAGGAAGCTACTCACCAACAATGTGACCTTGGTCAAGTTCTTCAACCATTTAAGACTTTAGTTTCTTCCTTTTCACGTTTACATTCATTTTTTTCTCCAATCAGCTTGTCAAGATTCAAAGAACTGTACTGTGAGTGTGAGGTTGGGTCTAGGAAACTCTTTCCATGGGCAGTAACTATGAGAGGCAAAGGAAGCTCATGATGACTGACTTGTTCACCAGGATAAGATACTCCATAGAAATGTAAAATTCAAAAACAAACACAAACTATATAGATTAAAGCATAAAATATATTTATAATACTTTATAGACTCAATTAAAAACATAAAGATAGTAATAGCCTAATATCTACCCTTTTCCACTAACTACTGCTAATATTTTGATTAACATCTACATATGCATATAGATGTTTTTGTGTGTTCATATATTTACCACATAGGATCGTATTGCATTTACACAAGTAGGATAGCACTGCAATTTTAATAAAAACTATGATATGGGCACAATGTTTCCAAGTGCACAGTTTTAATGGCTGTGTAATATCGGATGTACCACTCTTTATTTAATGAGTCTCAAATTGGTAAAACTTTAGCTGCAAGAAGCATTCTTATGTATTTTCTTACTTATGTGATAAACATCGTAGGTATAAATTCTAGAAATGAGATGTCTGAACCAATGTGTATGTTTCATTTAAACGTTTCTTAATCCAAACTACTCTCTACAACAGTTATATGAATTTTTACTTCCAGAGTATGAATATTCATTTTCTAATTAATACTGTTTCTCTACTTTTTAAAAACCTTTGCCAGCATATGTAAAAACTATACCTCTTAAAAATTATTCATTTAGTATAATCATAATGAACATTTTTTAAAAACCTGCTTTTTATTTTAGATATATTTTATATTTATAGAAAAATTGCTAAGATAGTAGAAAGTTCCCAGACACCTGTTTCCCCTATTATTAACATCTAACATTAGTGTGGTATATTAGTTAAAATTAATGAACCACTATTAATTCATTATTGTTATTACTATTATTATTATTTTTAGAGAAAGGGGTCTTTCTCTGTTACCCAGGCTGGAGCACAGTGTGGTGGCATGATCACTGTTCACTGCAGCCTCAAACTCCTGAGTGCAAATGATTCTCCTGCCTCAGCCTCCTGAGTAGCTGGGACCATAGGCATGCACCACCACACTTGGCTATTTTTTTTTCCTAATAATTTTTCTTATTTTTTGTAGAGATAGGGTCTTGCTATGTTGTCCAGACTGGTCTCAAACTCCTGGCCTCAAGCAGTTCTCCTGCCTTGGCCTCCCAAAGTGCTGGGATTATAGGTGTGAGCCACCACACCTGGCCAATTCATTATTATTCGCTAAAGTCCATGTTTTTAAAAGATTTTCTTAGTTTTTACCTAACGTCCCTTTTCTGTCTAGGATCCCATCCAAGATACCACATTATTTTCAGTTGTCATGTCTCCTTAGCTCCTCTCGGCCTTAACAGTTTTTCTGACTTTGCTTGTTTTTGGCAATCTTGATAGTTTTGAGGCATATTGGTCAGGCGTTTGTAGAGTATATCTCCATTGGGATTTGCCTGATATTTTTCTGGTGATTAGACTGGGATTATATGGAAGACAAGAGAGGAAAAGTGTCATTTTTATCACAATATATGCGGGGTACATGGTATCAACATAAGTTATAAATGCTGATGTTAACCTTGATCACCTGGCAAAAGTAATGTGTGTCAAGTTTCTGCAACTATAAAGTTACTTTTTTGTTTTCTCTTTCCATATTATACTCTTTGGAAGGAAGTTTTATGAGTAGCCCCACATTTAAGGAGGGAGAAGTTATCCTTCAACTTCTTGAGGACTGAGTGTCTATATAAATTGTTTGGAGTTCTCCTGCAAGAGAGAGTTGTCTATTCTACATTCATTCATTTTTATAATTATATCAATATGACTTCATGGATATTTATTTTATACTTGTTTTGTAATATACTACTCCTTTATTTTGTTGCTAAGATTATTCCAACTTTGGTCATTGGGAGCCATTTCAGTTGGCTCCTATGTCATGCTGACATATTTTCCTCATTGCAGGTTTCTCCCTCCCTCCCTTCCTCCTTCCCTCCCTCCTTCCTTCCTCCCTCCCTCCCTTCTTCCCTCACCTCCTTTTATTCTTTTTTCCTTCTTTTCTTTCTTCCTTTCTTCCATCCTGTTTGAACATTTTCTTACTTTCTGGCACTACGAGGTGCTCCAGGCTCATTTTCTATATTTCCTGCCCAGAAAGAACATATTTTAATATGCGAATCTGACATTATTATCTATTTATTTTTTTGAGAATTTTCCTTTTATGTTATTTATTCATTTTTCTATTAAGATATTTGTTTATTAATTGATTTTAAAAATGTTTAAGACATCTTTAAGGCAATTGAATGGTCTGTATTGAAAAATATGCAATTTACTTATTAAACTTCCAAACTGAGATAGTGGTGGTAGTGGTGGGTAGGAGGGAGAGAGAGAGAGAGAGAGACAGAGAGAGAGACAGAGAGAGGGACAGAGAGAGAGAGAAAGTTTCAGATAACTAATACAGGTAGATATGGGCAAAACTAGATATATGTTGATTAACTAATGCCCAGTGGCCCCAGATTTGCTGTAAATAAGAAGACAGTGATTTTAGTAGAAGGATTTTAATTGATTAATGAGTTTGGAGTTAGCATAATGGAAAAGAACAGTAAATCAGAAGAATAGAAAGAGATTCCTGAGTGTCCAGCTGAGGTTGCAGACCATTCTTCTGAGGTGTCCAGCCACCTGAGTGGGGTTTTGCACTGCAGGTGTGGTAGAAGGCAGAGGATATAGGGGATTGACGATATTGGTGAACAGTAGTCTATAACCCCTCCATGGATACCCCTGCTTAACTTTGTCGATTTCTCTATAGCTGGTCATGTGTTCATCTTTTGCATGTCTGCTTCACTCTGACATATGGATCTGGGCTCACCTGGACACTTGCCCCACCCCGAGGGCACTATCTCACTTTTTGATCTGGTCCCTGTCATCCTGGGCTTATCGCTGCTTCCTGAACTCTCATTCTAATAGCACTCCCAAAAAGCCTGTGAGGCCTGTGAGTCCTGGACTGTTTTCCTGAGCTGAGGTCCAGGACAGCTAAGTGATTAATCTAGAGTCCCACAGTTAGCCAGTGGCAGAGCCAGGACTAAGACTTGGAACTTCTGGCTCCTTGTCTTATGCCATTTCCCCCTTCTTTTTAAGGTTTTACTTATTCTGACTATGGAAGACCAGACTCGACAGGTACATTGGGCACAGGCCACTGAAAGATGAGCAAATTAGGCTGCATTTAGAACTTGTGCATCCTAATATCTTAAAATATTTTTTTAACATTTTGGGTTTGGCATAACAAATTGTGCCAACATTCCTTTCCTTTCATTTTTAAACCCACATGTATTTTCAGGGAAATTAAGCTCATATGTTTCTGATTCATTATAACTCATCAAAATATTGTTTTATAACAGTTCTTGGCAGTCCATGAAGACTTTTAAAATATAGACATTTCCCCTCTTGCTACCATGGAAGCCATGTTTTACCAAGAGTGCAGCACGAATTAACTCCAAAGGGTTCTCTGAGTAAGTTTTACATGAACACTAAAGACTTAACTGGGTTCTTCGTGATCATCAAAAATGGAAGTCAACAAATGTCCATTGAATGTGCACTATGTATGTGTCAGATGCGTTGAGATCTGGAGTTATAAAGATGAATGAGAGGTAGGTCTGGGCTTCAAACAGATGCAGTGACCAAGTTAGAGAATGGTGATGGCCAAAACATTTGTTGATGACTATAAATGTGCTTGCTACTTGGCTAAACCCTTATAAACTAATGTTATGATATTTCACTTACAGAATACACACACACACACACACACACACACACACACACACATATATAATTTCATATACTCTTCCCAACCACATTATGTCTTGCTATCTTTATTTTATATATGAGGAAACTAATGCTTAGAGAGTTTACTAAGTCAAGTCACACAGTTGGTTGGCAGTGGATCCAAGGTGTAAAATCTCTGGCAGTTTAATTGCAAAGCCCAGTCTTTTGAGCTGTTAAATAGATTAGGAAAGGAGTATCCAGAGAGGCTAAGCTTCACACCCAAATTGTTGGAGATAAAGATGGAACTTCGATGAATTTCATTGTAATTAATGACATATAATTTATTTCTCTTCACACTTTAATTCTGACCACTAGGTCATTTCCTTCTGGGTATTAGGCATGCATTTTGGGCATTGATTTATTTTTTATTTATCATTATTATGGGGAGATAATAGTTGTTTATACATGTGATGTTTTGATACAGGCAAACAATATGTAATAATCAAATCCTGGTAATTGGGGTATCCATCACCTCAAGTTCCCAACACAAAGAAATGATAAATGCAGTTTGGGCATTCTTAGGCAAAGATCATGATTATGCAGCAAGAAGTCCTGCTCATGCCTTTTGGGTGACTTATCTGAGATGTCAGCTCTGTAATTATGACGTACAACCTCTCATATGATGGGGCCCTCTCAGAAAAACTCTGTCAAACCCACACTTTACAAGACAATCACACTGTGCTTTCTCAAAATTAATTTTTGTATGAAAATATCATTATTTATATTGATAATATAGTGAGAAGAGCTGTCATATTTTGAATATTTCTTTATGCCAGATATTACTAAATGCTTTACTTAAATTACCCAGTTTTACCCTCACAAAAGCCTCCACATCATAAGCAATGCCAGTTCCTCGTTTTCCAGAGGAACCTCAGTATAGAGCAGCAAAGTGACAACCTCTAAGAGATAAGAGTCTCTCCTATTCAATGGCATGGCATTTAAAAATGAACTAATGATAAGGGGTGATTAGGAAGCATCTAGCTAGTTATGGTACAGAATTATGCATCTTCAGAACATTCCAATTTTATAGAACGATGGGATATCTGGGATGAAAAAGACCTAACTTATGGAGCTGATGTTTCCCAATGGCTGATCTGAGAACTGGTAGTATAAAAATAAGGACAATAATTTAATATATACATACAAAAATTACAAAAAAATTTATAAAATTTCTAATGTGCATGTGCATGTGTGTATGTGTATGTGTATGTATAGACACACACACATATATATGTTATGAAGCATAGTGGTTAAATGAACACCCATTAATCTAGGATCTAGTACATTAGCAAACACTTTGCATTCACCTGTGGGTCCCTGCCCTGACCCAGCCCCATGCCAGCCTAACCCAGGTAATTACTGTGTTTATTCCTCCTTTTCTCTTTTTTTCCAAAAAATTATGCAATGTCTCATATATATATATATAAAATAAACAATATATTGTTTAATTTCACTTATGTTTGAGGTTTATATACATGGTAGATATTCCTTATATTCTTCTTTGACTATTTGACTCAACATTATGTATCCAAGATTAAATTATGTTTTGTGTGGAGAGTTGTATTTCAGTCATTTTCACTTCCTCATAATATTTCACTTACAGAATATATATATATATTATATATTTAATATATATCATAAATTAACATCTGTACTATTGCTAATGGTCATTTGGGGTTATCTCCTTTCTTTTCATTGTGTTATTACTAACTTTTTAAAAAATATGCTAATTCTTGTGTAAGCTTTTGTTTCTGAAGGCAAAAGTTTTTCCAGCTAATATAATTTAGAAGTGCTGGTTATGCAAATGTCCATAAATAAAATAATTTGTCCACAAATAATGCTAAATCGTTTTTCAACATCAACTCGTTATTTCAATTTACACCCCCAGCAGAGACATATAATTCTACAGCCATATTAACTACTGTTTACTTTTTGTCGATTTTGTTGGTATATAAACTTAATTTTTGTTTCCTTCTGATAGTGTTTGATGTTGAATTTCCTTTCGATCTTATTGTGCATTTGTGTCTTAGTCAAGATCTAACAAAATACAAAAATGACCTCAAGAATTTAAATAGAGAAACTTTGGTGCAGGGCATTGGTTACAAAGGCAAATGGGGTTGCCAAGAGTTGAACAGGGGTTGCCCGGAGACTAACATCACCATAAAGCACTATCACTGCTGGTTGGAGGACAAAGGGAGGAAGTCATGTTATCAGTAGCAATGACCTGGGGCCACTTCAGCTCCCTTGAGAATCTCTAGCTTAAGGTTGACTCTTGGGTTCAGCTCTTTCATCTGTCCTGAAGACAGAAGGAAGCTAAGGGACAGAGAGATCAGTTATTTGGAGGCATAGTGAAGGTGAAAAACTGATAAGAGGGTCACTGAAGTAAATGAGCCTAAGAATGGAAGGTGGGAATCAGAAAATTCAATATTTAAGTAAGAGATTTTAAAGGCAGTGCAAATTCTGGTGATGACAGTGTGCTTATGATCCATGGGAGTGAGTATGTAAAGTCAAGTGGGAAAGAAATTCACTGAAGATTAGGAAATGAGCAATGGAGAGGCTAACAGGGCTGCTGTATTACACAACTCTGGGGTAGGAGGGGTCCCTTCATATAGTCAGCCGTGCCCCTGGTTAGGGTAAGGTTTGAATGGTTCATCCACATAGATTCCCTCTCTCACATACGTGTGAGTAGGTAAAAGTAGATTTTCCTTTTTTGTCTTGTTCAACATTGTATCCCTAGGAACTAGAACATGGTCTGTCAACAGATGTTCAATGAATATTTGTTGGATGAATGAATTAATGCTGGCGTCACTGATGATGAGGACAAGAGTAAAGCTGCAGAGGAAGATTGAATTAGCAGCTAAAGCCTTTAATGAATGAGGGACATGACTTGGAGGTCAGTAGACACGAGTAACAAATCAGCAAAGATGGAGATAAAACAGGATGGCATGATCCTTTTAAGCAACAGGAGTTCCTTTGCGTTTGGTGTGTGTGGTGGTGGATAATAACCTGGAGGTTGTGATGATGAGCCAACCCTGCCCTGAAGCCACATGAAGTGTAAAATAAAAGACCTTCCACTTGAAAATGCTGTAAGAAAAGTTAGAAAGAATTAAGTAGGTTTTTAGGCAAGATGGTAGTGTGAATGTTCTGGGAGGGGGCCAGGGAGTCAGCAGACCTTGCTGATTACAGATGGGTAGCTCCAAGGCACTATAGACAGTAATGATAGGAAGAATACATTGGGCAGAGTCTTGACAGAGAAACAAATTTCACTCAGAGTTCAACTTTAGAGATTTTTGATGAAGGCAGACCATACGCCCAGGTGCAGGCAGGGTTAGGGGAACCAGGAAGGGTAGTAGAGTCATGTAGAGACTCGCAATGGTAGGCAGCCATTCATACCCCGCTGTCCGCAGGGGCAAGGGCAGGAAACTGGAAAGTAATCTAGTGAGAGCTGGAACCATGCGGGAAAAGGTGCCTAAGGGAGCAAAAAGTAATAGAGCCTCTGTCAGCACCACATCAGCAAGTCAGAGAGGCACCAAGAGGGTAAGTCTTCCCTCTGTTCTCTTCGCCTATCCTCTGATTCTCTGCTTGGATCTTCCAATGGCTGTGCCCACCTGGAAGTCAGAGGGCAGGAAAGTCTGGAAGCTGCCATTCATAGGAGTTTGCTTCAAGGCCAAGAGTGGGGCAGAGCAGGGCAAAGCATGCATTTTGGGTGGTAGTGGTGGGCGAATCTAGGCTATCCAGCAAACGGAAAAGGAAGTGGACTGAGTCAGAGAAGGGGTAAACAGAGAAGTCTGGGAGTTAGGGTCTGAGTGGTAGTGAAGGGCTGAGTTAAAGTTGGATGGGAGACAAGACAGTTTGCACTAAATGTCTTAGAGAGGGTGGGAGCACTCCCATTGCTGCCTTGGTAAAATCTGGCTTACTCTGAGGAGTCTACTTTTTTACTCAGTGTCCCTGTGATGTGTTCTCTGGAAGCTCACACTTTCTTGAGCGCTCACTGGAAACACGTGCTCCAGTGGAGGCTTTGGGGCTGGGACATGGTCATCTTCTGCCATTCTTGGACAAGGGCAGACATGGATAAAGGCAGGGCCATGCTGGTTAGAGACAGATGTTCCCAATTGCTCATTTACCTCCAGGATGCTGCAGAAACCATAGGGTACTCTTCCACTGGGAAATAATCGGAGTCCTTCGGTCTAGCTAAGCATGATCACTTCTTAAGTCCTTTCCCATGTCAAGGACTTTGTTTTGTTCACCATCATAACACCTTTTCCAATGTATCAGCCCCTCTGAAGTAAAACGTTTCCTTTAATATTCACCAGATTTTTTGAAGCTTTTCCTGTTCAAATTTCCAAACAGAAATGAACTCAGGGTTGCTTTTGTTAGGATCTGGTCTTTAGTCAATTAAACTGAAAATTAAGTTAGATTATTTGAGATTCTATAATGAGAAGAACATTCTGAAGAACGAAGAAGACCCACTTCCTGCTCTAGGAAGCTAATGATCTGCATGTGTGTTTACAAAATGACTCGTTGTGTAAAAGAGATGATTATCTGAGCAAGGTATCTAATTATTAGTATTGTAGTTCCCCTTCTTCTAAGCAGTGATTCTCAACTGGAGGCAGTACTGCCTCACTGGGGGACATTTAGAAATGTCTATGATGTTTTTTGTTTGTATCAATGACAAGGGCTACTACTGGCATTAAGTGTTTGGGGATACTGTTAGGCAACACCCTTTAATGAAAGTACAGTCTTGTCCAATGAAGAATTGTTCCATCCAAAATGCCAGTAGTACCCCCAATGTGATAAACTATACCAAATATATGTGAACAAGATGTATTTCTCTGTCCGGGTTCTATGTTTTACACCTGGCAGCTGCTTTTTCCATCTCGTGATCTGTTCTGCTTCCCTCAGTCCTAGTATGGGCCCCTGGCCACTTTGCTGCTGGCCACAGCCCCTGTTGGTGGTGTGGTGGATACGGCATGACCTTCGAAGTTGGGTCTATTTGAGTGAACTCTCCAACTCTGCTAATCCTTAGCTGTATGCCCTTGAGAAAGCTATCTAAGTACTCTGAGCTTTAAAATACTTTCTCAAAGAGTAAGTTAAATGGCATTTTCTTTGTCCTGAATCCTTTTCAGACTATAGCAGAGTATATAAAGATACTTCACAGAGGTCTTATAAAACTTTAAGAGACAATGTCTGCCAAGAGCTTCATATAGGATATGACACACTGAAGACATTTATTTAATAAATGGTGGCTATTATTTTCTTTCTGCAGAGTGAATGTATTTGATATTTCATGCCAAGGTGAGAAACTCAACAGTTCACTCTTAGAATATCTAGCAGATGCTAGCAACAGTTTGCAAATTTTTGGCAGCCAGAGGAGGCAAATAAGTTAAATTTTATAAATCTGAATAATGAAATCATTTGAGAGGCGGCTGAAGGTTAAGAGGCTGGATTAGGGAGGAAATGTTATTCTATCTGAATGCGTTCACCTAATCATGCATATTTTAGGATAATACCAGGTTGTATTCTCTTGAATAGAGGATTTCATGTCCAATTTCCACCACTCGCTTGCAGAGAATGGCATCCTATGTAACAGCCCCACTGTGCTTTCTGACCCTCACTGAAAGCTCTAAGCAGGGAGTATTCAGGCTTTATTTTGAACTTCCTAGATCGAGCAACCTTGCCAAGCCCAAAATGTTGTTGTAGCATACTTGAGTGTGGATTTTAATAAAGTACAAGTTTTCTAAAATAATTGACCAGCATTAAAATGTTCAATCTTCAAGTTAGACTTTTGTCATTCTTGACGCAGGAAATGGTTCTCCGCAAATATTTAGAAATGCTGTGGAAACTCTGAAGTTCACATCCATGGCAACCCTGAGGATTGCAGGCTGTACAAAGCATCATGCCTTCCTTACAATTATTTAATTCCTAAATATCTGTCATAAGTGAAAATATGGAGGCTGACATAAAAGAGACAAGCTCTTCTAGTCCATTTTCAGAAAACCCTGGTTGACATCTGACCCCCACAGTCTTATAAACAGCAGCAGAAATTCCCTTTCCACTTAAACTGCATCTGCTGGGCAAAGTTTCAATAAAGCAGCAATTCATGGTAAGGTTCCCCCTTACTGAAAGTGTCAAAGTTCTCCTTGTTTAAGCTAACTGTTGGCAAAGTGTGCCTGGCCTCAGCTGTGAACTTTGCCTCGTTGCCTCGTTCACAGAAATAGACTTCCCAACTAATTGTAGTATATATCAAAGCTCTATGTTTATAGGAAGGTGATATAAAATGGAATAGGATAAAAAGTATTGTAGAGATCCTTGAAATGAATTTGATCACATATTATCAATGTTCCCTAAAAGTCCTTGAAAAGTTGTATTTGTCCATATTTACCTAAGTAAATGTACAAAGATGAATGTACAAAACAACAACAACAAAAACACAAATAAAAAGCCATTTGGTTTGGAATCAGAAGTCATGAATTGAAACTCCATCTTTGCTTCCTTATTTTCTGGAAGATTATCAACATACTACTTAGGTTAAGAATAACTTGTAGCTTTTTTCACTGTGTCATTGAGGAGGCAGATAGCAGAGCCATTTCTTAAGACAGGGAATACAGGATGAGGAAGAAAATAACAAAGATGATGAGGAAGAGCTGATTTTGTGAGGAAGGTAATTATTTCAGTTTTGTACTTATTCAGTTTGAGCCCCACCCCCACACACACCGTAGAGAGGTTTCTGTGGAGTTGGATGTGGTCACGTGACTTTCAAACAGGAAATAAAGTTTGAGTGTCATCAATGTTTAGATGAGAGTGGAGGCTGCTGCATGGATGCATTCCTTGAAGGTGGGTTCATGAAGTGAGAAGAAAAGAGGGCTAAGGCTAGCGCCTGGAGGAATGTTAAGATTTAAGGGGTGATTAAAGCAGAAAAGTCAGTGAGGGTGGCTGATGCAGAATAGACTGCCTGATGTGTGGAAAACTGAGGAAGACTTGTCAAGAGAGACATTCCAAGGAGGGAGCTATTATGCCTGTAGAATGCATCTGAGTAGTTCGGTAGGATAAGAACTAAAATATATTCACAGCTTTCATTATTTGGAAGTTCATTGGTGGCCATGTTGAGCAGCATGTTGAATGAGGGTGGAAACTAGGCTATAGAAGGGTGAGGAATGTAGTTGCTTAGCCCAGAGAGAAGAAGGATTCTGGCTGACTTCAAATATTTGATAAGTTCTTACAGAAACTAGGAATATGTTCTCATTTATTTTGCCTCCATGGGACAAAACAATGAGCAATGCAAGATTAGTTTGGATTATATTTAAGTATGTATGTCTTTGTCTAGCCACTAAAATGTTAAAGAATTGAAGTGATAGCATTAGGAAGTGGTAAGGTCCCACCACAGGAGTCATTTGGCAGAAAACCACCAAGCAAAGGGAACACAGAGATGGTTCATTCCATTTTACCTCTTAGATTCTGTGAGTCTATTCTGAGACCATTCAGACCAGGGATGTGCCAGCCTGCTCATTGTCCTTGCAATCTTTGGTAGCCAGCAGCTAATACCCTTATCCATCCTTCCCAGACCTCAGGGGCCTGTAAGACTGATTATTATCTTTTCCTGCAATGTCCAATATCAGTGGGACAGGGTTCACTATGAAGACCTTGTGGTGAGCTGTTGATGGTTGAGCTCAGAGTTGAGAAAGCCCAGGGTTGTCTCAAACTCTTCTAGGACTCACCAGGGGATCCTCCCAGCATCCCCAACTTCATTCTGCTGCAGCTTTGGGAGAGGACCCTTGGCATTTATGTATGTCTGTGTTGCTTCACTGGTTGATTAAAGGAAAAATAAACACCGCTGGGGGGGATGTCTGCCTCTTATTTGGGACCAGACTACATCTAGCTTCTGGGTTTCTCAGTGGGTATCTAAGAGATGGCTAATGGTTGCGCTTGTGCAGAGATTTTTCAGGCTGTGAGAACTGCTCTTAGTAGACATTGCAAGAGTCCAAATTAGAAAAAAGAGTCCAAGCACTCCAATTCAAAGGTGAAGGAAACAGCAGCTTATACAGAAAGAGAGTGGAGAGACAGCCAGAATAAGAACCTAGGTTGCAACAAACACCAAAAGATTATGGGGCCCTATTCCCCTTCTCCTGTATGTAATTTGTAATCAATTCAAAGCCATACAATAATTTAAAGATCAAAGTTCTTATTTTTATAATGATAATAATTCATTTACATATTTAAAAATATTCCAAATCTTTAAATCATGGTATTTATGTAGTGCTTGCTTGCATTTATTATTGGAAGTACCCATGTACCTATATTCACTAAGCACAGGGTTGTAAGCTTGGAGACCAAAAATTTAGGAGCAGCTTTGATAACAAGAAATCATGTATCTTTCACAATTAATTAATTGGTTGATAATTTGGTTTTTCATTAAGTAATGTTTAACTAAGTACACCAAGTACTCAATGGAAGGATACAGAGGTGAACAAGATAGTCAACATCACTGTCTCAAAAGACCCCCATCATTTAATCTTTAAGTGACTTTGTTTTTGTGTGTATACAACATATAAGAAAAGGTCTCCTCTTTTTACCTCCTTGAGTTACTGTGAGTCTCAGATATTCTTTTGAAAGAATATAAAAATATTAAATTTGAAGGATTGCAATTGTATTCCTGGTGGCTATTTCAAATAAAGTCAATTCATGGATGTACAAACAAATCTTGTAAGTAAAGAGTTTCAGAAAATGGCTTATTTAATATAGAAAAATCTTGATGTAAATGTGGGAGAAATACTCAATTTTCCATAAAGCTCCAAGTTTGCTTATGCCATCATAAATGTTAACGTCCACCGTGACATTTAGCAAAAATAAATGAAGAAATGATAGAAAAAATGTATATATAGATACGTATACATATACATACATATGTACCTGTGTGTGTACAGGAAGAAACCTTTTTGGACAACAATGAACCTCAAGTAAACTGTGGACATCAATTATTCCTTATACTTTCTGCTGCTAGGGACTGAATGTCTGTGTCACACCAAAATTCATATCTCCAAGCCCTAATCTCTAATATATTTGAAGATAGGGCCTTTGGGATTGATTAGACCATTGGGATTAATTAGACCAAGAATGAAGCCCTCATGAATGAAATCAGTGAACTTATAAGAAGAGGCATGAGAGAGAGAATCTCTCTCGGTCGTGTGAAGATACAGCAAGAAGACAACTGCCTGCAAACCAGGAAGAGAGTCTTTACCAGACACTGAATCTGGTCACACCTTGATCTTAGACTTCCCAGCCTTCATAACGGTGAGAAATAAATATCTGTTGCTCAAGCTACCCTGTTTATGCTATTTGTTACAGCAGCATAAGCAGACTAAGACAGTAAGTGATACTGAGAGTAGGGATGCTGCTGTAACAAATATTTAAAAATGTAGAAGTAGCTTAGGAACCGGGTAAGGGGCAGAGGCTAGAAGAATTTTGAGTTGCTTGCTAGAAAAAGCTGATATTGCCATGAAGAGACTTTTAAAGGCAAATTGGGAAAGAGCCCAAAAAAGAAAGAGGAGAGCTTTAGAGAAAATTTCTGTCTTCTTAGAGAACACACAAATAATTGTGCACAGAATGTTGATAGATATATGGATAGTAAAAGGCATTCTGATTAAGGATAAGATTGAAACGAGGAACATGTTATTGGACAATAGAGAAAAGGTGATCATTGTTACAAATTGGCAAAAAACTTGGCTCAATTGTGTTCAAGTTCTAGTGTTTTGTGGAAGGTAGAACTTGCAAGCAATGAAATTGGATATTTAACTGTGGGATATTTCTTTTTTTTATTGTATGATTCTGTTTATATGCAATGTCTAGAACAGACATAGTTTCAGTCTCCAAAGAGATAGAAAGTAGATTAGTGGTTGCCAGGGGATGGGGAAAAGGGAGAATGGAGAACAATTGTTTTCTTAAAATTTTATTTTTATTATTTTTTAAATTTCAGAATATTATTGGGGTACAAATGTTTTGGTTACATGAATTGCTTTTGTGCAGTTTGAGTCAAAGTTATAAATGTGTTCATCACCCATATAGTGTTCATTGTACTTGTTAGGTGTGAATTTACCCATCCCCCCCACCTGCTTGATTTCCATTGAATTTTACTACAATATGTGTACACAAATGTTGATCTATAAGTTTCAATTTAGTAGTGAGTAGATATGGTTTTTGTTTTTCCGTTCTTGTGTTACTTTACTTAAAAGAATAAAGATTCCATTTGGTTGTTACAAAGCATATTAGTTCACCATTTTTTATGGTTGAGTTATGCTCCATGGTATACATATACCACATTTTCTTGATCCACTCATGTATTGATGGGCACCTGGGTTGCTTCCACATCTTTGCAATTGTGAATTGTGCTGCTATAAACATTTGAGTACAAGTGTCTTTTTATAAAATGCCCTTTTTTCCTTTGGGTAAAAACCCAGTAGTGGGATTGCTGGATCAAATGGTAGGTCTACTTTGAGCTCCCAGAGGCATCTCCATACTCCTTTTTATAGAGGTTGTACTAGTTTGCAGTCCTACCAACAGTGTATAAGTGTTCCTTTTTCTCCGCATCCATGTCATTTATTGTTTTGGGACTTCTTGATAAAATCCATTCTCACTGGAGTTAGGTGGTATCTCATTGTGGTTTTGATTTGCACTTCCTTGATTATTAGAGATGCTGAGTATTTTTTCACATGCTTATGGGCCATTAGTCTATCTTCTTTCAAAAAACTTCTGTTCATGTCTTTTGCCCACTTTTTAATGGGTTTGTTTGATGTTTTCTTCCTTATTTCCTTGAGTTCTTTGTAGATTCTGGTTATTAGCCCTTTGTCAGATGTATAGCACACAAATATTTTATCCCATTCTGTAGGTTGTCTATTCATTCTGTTGATTGTTTCCTTGGCTGTGCAGAAGCTTTTTAATTTGATCAGGTCCCATTTATTTATTTTTGCTGTTGCTGTGATTGTCTTTGGGGTTGTCTTCATAAATTCTTTGCCTAGGCTGATATCTATGAGAGTTTTTCAACCTCTTCTTTTAGAATTCTTATAGTTTCATGCCTTAGGTTTAAATCTGTTATCCATTATGAGTTGACTTCTGTGAGAGGTTGGAGAGGCAGATCCTGTTTCAGTCTTCTACATGTGGCTATCCAATTTTCCCAGCATGATTTATTGAACAGGGATCCTTTTCCCCAGTGTGTGTTTTTGTCTGCTTTGTCAAAGATCAGATGGCAATATGAGGATGGTTTTATATCTGGGTTTTCCGTTCTGATCCACTGATCTAGGTCTCTGTTCTTGTGCCAGTACCATGCTGTTTTGGTTATTATAGCCTTGTAGTATAGCTTGAAGTCTGGTAAAGTTATGCCTCTTGATTTTAACTTAGGATATTTCTAAGTGAAGCGTTGAAGTGGCTGCTTGATTCCTCCTGACTGCTCATAGAAAATGGGAAAAGAGAAAAATAAATTGAAGACAGAATTGTTAAATAAAAAGATTTAGAAAATTTTGTCCATATTACAAAAATGAGAAAGTGTGTTTGGAAGAGAACACTAAGTATGTGATGAATCAACCATGTTTTTTTTTTTTTTTTTTTGGAGGGGGGATGTACGAAAGCCCCAGTCAGCCACCCAAGCAGGGACACTACCAGTTTAGATGAAAGAGGACTGAGATAGGACAGAATGGAGGAAGATTATCAGACTTCTTAGATTTTACAAGAAGGGACTATAGAGCTCTTTGGCTGTGAATGTGCACTATTTTTCAAGACAAGGGAAAATGATCCCCCAGATGTGATTAGGAGATCATTAGGATTATCTCCTTGGTTTCAAAAGGGGGAATCACTGCTTTTGTTTTAAAGGGCCAAATAGCCTCCACTCAAAGCCTTGGGGTGGGGCCACTCAGAGTCATGGATGTGGGACCTCCCTCCCTGGGCAGGGTCCTGGGGAACAGACTTCCTACCTGGCAGAGATGCAGGGGCAGAACCTCTGCCCTAGTGGGTCTAGAAGGCAGGACTACCAACCCAGAGGGCCCAGAAGCCAGAGAATAGAGTCAAAGAGGATTATTCTTGAGCCTTAATTGCTAGGCTTTGGACTAGCTTAGAACCCATAACCTTTTCATTTTTTCTTCTCTTTTTTTGAAATGGGAATGTCTATCCTACACTTGTCCTGTCATTGTATTTTGCAGGCATGTAACTTGTTTGGTTTCACTGACTCACAAATAGAAAGGAATTTTGTCTTAGGGTAAATCATGCCTCAAGTTTCACCCTTGTCTGATTTAGATGACATTTAGATGTGACTTCGAATTTTAGACTTTAGAATGAGGATGAAATGAATTAAGATTTTGGGGACTATTGGGATGGAATGAGTGCATTTTGCATGCAAGAAGAATATGAATTTGGGGGAGGATGGGAGGGCCTAGGGCAGAAATCTGTGGTTTGTATGCTTGTGTCCCTCTCAAATTTATATGCTAAATCCCTAATCCCCAATTTGATGGTATTTGGAGATGGTGACTTTGAGAGATAATGGGATAAGTGCCCTTATAAAAAGAGAAACAAGAGAGATAATCTCTCCCTCGGTCATGTGAGGTTACAGCAAGAAGGCAACCATTTGCACAAAAGGAAGAGGGCCCTCAGCAGACACTAAATCTATAGGCACCTTGATTTTGGACTTCCCAGCTTGTAAAACTGTGAGAAATCGGTTAAACCAAGATTAATACAGACAAGAAGGTGTAGGAGAGCACTGGACTATAAACTCTGAGATATTATGGACTATGTCTGCTTTGTTCATCTTTGTATCCCTGCCTCTGTGCAAGGCTGTAGCTGTCACTCAATAAATATTTGTGGAATAAGTATGTTAATTAATTAATTTGTTATGCCAGTCTAACAAGCAATGGACAGAATTATGGAGTAAATCCTCAGTCATTACCTAGTGTCTGAAAGTAAGGTGCTAAGAAGTGGGACAAGAGATTAGAATTACAGTTATTCTGGGAACCAACATCCAGGGGCTCAGAAACTAGTAAGGCTGAAGAGGCATCCCCTTACAGAAACAAGAAGAAAATATATTTTTGTGTGTCTAATGTTTGAGTAGTTTGGAAAGCTGGATTTAGTTCACATAGTCTGGTAATCTGATTCCAAACCATCCTTTTAGTGTTGTATCCAAGTATCTTGTGATTTACTAGAAAGGCTTGTAGAAATTTAGGCTTCAGAGTGGTCCTTGTGGTGCTTGCTATAGTGAGGAGTGAAGAAGGCATTAATGGAATATAGAGGGACTTGGCTACTGAACATCTGTGCTGCTGTGATTGACTCTTTCCCAGGCAGGCAGTGGGGCTTGGCATATGTCATAGGCACACACTTGAGACATCTGTTTCTATCATGAGGGATGTAAAGATGGAGCTAGAAGCACTATCTCTGGCTTCCAAAGTCTCTTGGAACCTTAAATAAACACAGGAAAGTGTTAAGTTTATAAGGAGTGACGTCAGTACTGAAAAGTAATAACAGCATTAAGGTAGAGATATGACTATCCCTTCATCTTTCCAACCCCTCTGTCAAGAACACCATTCCTTCTCCACTCTGCTTGGTGAAGTCCTTTTGGAGATATTGCTCACATGTCCTAGGTGGAATTTACACCAATTTCCCAGTTAGAGTTACTTTATTTCTCCTTTCCACTTTGGAGAGAGATTTATACTTTCTCTTAGCGAAATGTCAGGGAAGAAGCTTCTGATAAGGTCTCTATTATACAATCTCTATTATACAAAGTCACAAGTTACATAAAGAAGCCATCCAATCAACACTGGTAAATTTATAAGTAAGTGAACCACAATATCATCATCTCAGTCATCCAGACATTTAGAATCATCTTTGATGTTTTCTTCCTCAGTTGCATGACTCATAAATATTTGATGAATTGAATTGAACTAGCACAAAACTTGTGTATCTACCCAATAATAGGGATACATACCGTCCTTCAGGATCTGTTGATATGAGATGTGTTGGGCTGCATCTAAATTGTTTGCCATTCAACTTTTATTTAAAGAGGCATTTATTGAGTATCTACTATATGCTAGAGATAAATCATGAGGGGAACACAGTGTGCTTCCTGGTCTTGAGTATTTTGAAAAATAGAAATGAATAATTGTTACTGGAACATAGAAAAGAGAAATGCTAATAGTGGGGGGATTTAACGTTGAGGAAATGGTGGTGTTTTTAATGGGTAAAATTCAAATATGTTTAATTGTTAGACTGGTGAGAAGAAGGGATTCAAGTATATAAGAACACTATGAGCAAAGTCTTGGATATAGTAAAAGGTGGGAAGTTAGCAGAGGATAGGAGTACATTCAATTTAATCGTAACATAAAAACAACATATGGGTGCCCTTGACCCTTCCTGTGTCTCCTCCACCACCACCCCACTGAGTTTTCACTTTTATTCCTTGGAGTCCATTAGAGCATTGACAGGAAATAATATATAATTTAAGAAATGTTTCTAAAGTGCAGCTGAATAAATTTAAAAAATTTTAATCATACTGGCCATCATGCCCGGCTTTGAGAAGGCAGAGCAAAGAATAACACAAGGTAACTCAAGATGACAGAGCAAGAAGGGATCTGGCCTGATTGCATGGACATTGGTCAAATTCACCCTAATATGCACATATTAGGAAATACTTAAGCTCTCTCTTTTCACTTCCCTTTTCTCTATTTCATGAAGACTCAACAGCCCCAGCTGATAGTGTAATGGAGGTGCTGACAGGGGCCCAACTGTGGTGTGGTGTAATTAAGTCAGTGCGCTGCTGCAATTAGTCCATCAAAAGCCTCTGGGGACCAGCATTTTTCCCAGTGTCACAAGGCAAAAGTGAGCTGGCTTGTCAGTCCTTGTCTGGCGGGGGCCTGGTGTAGGTGTGGGTGGGGTGTCACAAAGCAAATGGTCACTGTGTCTTTAAGCGATGATAGTAAACAGGTCCCTCAAACAGGTCTCTGCTTGTGAAACTGAGCGCATGTTAAGCTAAGTTGTCCAGCACTTGACTTGGAGCAAGGCTCCTTTTCCTGTGTACATTCATTTTATTTTATGGCCATGTAAAAGCAACTCTGTGGCGCTAGCTGCAGTGGGAAAATCAACAACAACACTATAGAACAACCCACAACCAAAAGCAGCCAAAAAAGAAAACACCATGTGAAAAATACAGAGGTAAATCTTCCAATAACCTCAGCAAGCAATGGCCATGTCAACAGTGAGAATAATTGATTTTGACAGAGAGGAAAGTAGTAATTGGAATGAAACTTGTTTGAATAACAGCTTAAATGTTTCTTTCCTCGCCCTCCAGATTACATGCACTGTAAAGCCGGATTTCTTACTCCTGGCTAGTTCACAGAGGACATTCTGTATCCAGGGGGCTTGTGAAAGGAAAAAAAATAAAAATCTAACTTGTGTGTTTGTATTTTCCTCTTTATGATGACTGTTGAGGTTTAGATTCCAGGCTCACATAGACAATTTATTGATCTTTAATCCCATATATTTTCTGTTATGAACATCCCTTCTAGACCATTTTAAAGATATTGAGAGGTGGATAGTATGCGGCTCATAGTGTTTCATTCACTCAACTGGTTAACAAAACTGAAGTTGGAGCCTTGTCACAATCTTGCCCCTTTTCACCAGTTTCCAATTACAGTGAGAGGAATGGCATTGCCATTTTCCAGGCGGTATTAGGATATTTTAGAGACACAGAAACAATAGGAGGTATCTATTTATCTATCTATCTATCTAGATTTATTATAAGGCATTAGCTCACACCAATATGGAGGCTAAGAAGTCCTCCAATCTGCCATTTGCAAACTGGAGGCCTAGGAAAACCAGGGTGCCTTTCAAAGGCTTGAGAGGTAGAGAGCCAATGGAGATTCCATTCTGAGTCTGAAGGCTCAGGAGTGTTGAGAGCAGGAGAAGATTGATGTCCTAGCTCAAGCTTTCAGGCAGAGGGAAGACAAATACAACCTGCCTCCATCTTTTTGTTCTATGTATGTCCTCAATGGACCTGATAATGCCCACTCAACTTCGGGAAGGCACATCTGCTTCACTCAGTCCACCTATTAAAATGCTAACCTCTTCCAGAAGCACCTTCCCTGACACACCCAGAGATCATGTTTAACCAGATATCCAGGCATCCTAGTTGACATATGATATGAATTGTCACACAAATGAAAGTCCTAATTCCATGGTGGGGCATATTTGGCCCTTTATGATCTGCTTGCTGACAACTACTCTAACTTCTCCACTCTCTGCCACCACTATGTTGAACATTTGTAGGATGTACGTGATCTGGCCACTTCCCATCTCTCTGATCATCTCTCCTTTCTCCCTGCCCCCTACTCACAAGCTCCAGTCATGTGGGCCTTCAACCTATGTCTTGAGTCTTCCAAGTCTGTTCCTGTCTCTGAAAGTTTGTTCTTGCTGATCCCTTTTTCTGGAGTGCTCATCACCCTTGTCTTCACATGGCTGAATTCTTCTTAACATTTGAGTTCAACCGTCATGGCCAAAAGACACTTTCCATGATGACCCTTCCTCCCACCAAATAAAATAAGTCTCCTGGAACTATCCTATTAGCTCATTTTATTTTCTACATTGCATGAGTTGGTTTCTAAAAATATCTTTATCATTTATTTGTTTACTTGTTTACTGTTAATGCTGCCCTTTCTCCACAACAACAGTGGAATCCTCATGAGAGCAGAGACTTTTCTCTCTTATTCACTCTTGTGTCCCCCCCATGGTGGGAGCTCAATAGACATGTATATAAGTGGTTCTCAGAACACGATGTGCTCTTCTGTGCTTCCTTTGCTTTGCCCAAGTCAATGTCTCTCCCTCTACTGTCAATTTTTTCGACAAGTCAACTTCCCTGTTCTTTTATAGTGGAGCCTTTCTTCACATCCTGTGGTAAAGCAAGATGTTTCCTCTGCATTTACCTGGTTCCTGGCATGTACATTCATTATTGCAGTTAGCATGTTGTCAGTTGTGTGTTTGTGGATACAGCTTGGCCAGGAAACACACGTGTTTTGAAGTCAGGGATTGTGTCTATATTTATAAATCAACAGGCTAGTATAGTGAATGTATATAATAGATACTTAAAAATGTCTGTTGAGTAAATTAATAATCATTGCCTCAGTTGATAAGGCTTCAAAAATGTGGCATCTTTTTGAGGCTCCTCTATTGTTGCCCAAGCTTATGTTTTTTTCCTAAGACTATCTCTCTCAGATATACTTCCATCATTTAAAGGGCCAGAATCTTTTGGAGGCCCTTTGACTGTATAATTATAACAATTTTCTAAACTCATTTCCTTGTTTCCTTTCTTTTCCACTCTTCTCCCTGAGGTAAGGAAAAGCCTCAACTTCTTTTCCTATCACTGGTGTTCTCCTTTAATTCTCAGATAAGGGAGGAGAAATTCTTAATCTGATTGGTAAAATTAGCAAAATTCCTTTAGACTTCCTCTAACACTTTTCAACTTCTTTGCTACTCTTTCCTACTCACTCTTTTTCTCTCTGCTTCCCTGTAATGGAGTAAATGGACTTTGGAGCTTCCACAAATTCTTCTCCCGTTGATGAAGGCCAAAGTGATAAAATCCCAAGGTTTAGATATGATGGGGGCTGGGTGATCAGAGGTCTGGCTTTAGCCTCGCTCTTTCAGACTCCTGAAGAACCTTCAGCAGGGCTCTGTAATGAGTTATCGGTTGCGGATGTCACTATTAATAAAGTAATGTTTGACATTTATTTTTCTATTGACCCATATGTGTATAATAAGTCACTTTTGTATGTCTCCTATATACATTTTTGAAGGAAAGAACTCCTATTGTATTTATCTGTATTTCTAGCAGATTATACACTGGCTATCAACATGTTTATTGGATTTGTCTAAGGGAGAAGAACTAAGTTACTTTTTCCCTCTCTTAGGAATATAGTGATGGGCATCTAATAGATACCTAATAAGTATCTGTTGAATGAATGGATGGATTAATCGATCACTTCTCATTCTTCCTGAATTGCTTACTTAACTCCACCTACATATCTCTGCTCCAGGGATCAGTCTGTTCCAGAGAACTGCGATTTGTGCAGAAACACTCTTTAAACTCTACCAGACAGTCCCAAAATCTTGCCTGTGAATATTAAGAATCCACTTAGATCTTATTATTTCACTGAGAATCTGTAACAACTTATACCTGGCTCATCTGATATTGATGATATCTGTCTTTACATCTAGCAGCCAAAAATTTGAAGATCATTTTTGACTTCATGTTTTAATCAACCAAAGCCACATATAAAATTTCTTAAGGGTGGATCGCTATTGGCCAAGAATTAGGAGAAATTCATTACAAACAAGTTGGATTAAACAAAATCACTTCTGACATATCCAAGACATCCCAGCCAGCAGGAGTAATATTAGAGGAGATGATGAGTGATTTCAACACCAAATGATATCATGTTCTGGCATGTTAGGTGATGTCCAAAAGACATCATTCTTGCCTTTTAAAATATCTTGGTAAGAAATAAAAATGCAAGATGACTGAAGGGATTTTTTCTATATGCCTGCATTTGAGAAAGTGGGAAGAACAAAAACACTCTTTGAGCAGTCTTGCCTGCCCTTTAGAAGTTAGTTCAAAATACCTTTTGAGATACACTCTGATCTAATCAAAGTACTTACAGATGCAGCATTTTGAAGTTGAAATGAAAATGAAGCCAATTTTATTTGGATTCTTCAATATGCCAGATATTTTTACATTCATTATTTCACCACGTTTTAATGGGCACACTGTAAATTCAATATTATTATTCACATTTTTACAAAAGCGTAAATAAAAATCTCAGAGAAGTGAAGGGACATGTCTGACATCTCATAGCTAAACATTGACAGAGTCAGGACTTGGTTGTAGATTTTTTGCTCCTAGTCTGGTGATCTTTGTACCATAAGACATTGTCTTGGAGATAATATTGTCCAATTTTCTCTTTTGTAGGTAAAAAATTAAGATCCAGAGAGGACAAATGCCTTCCTGATGCTCTCACAAGCAGTTAGATACACTTGTACCATAGCGATTTGGTTTTCAAGCCTCAAAGAAGGGTTCAGTTCCTGTTAACCAAATACTTATTTATGGGCTTTTCTAAGTATGAAGTTTCAGCCCTCTTATGAAAATGCAGAGTTTGTAAAGAAAAAAAAAAAAAGAAAGAAGCTCAAAATTGTGATTCAATTGGAATGCCAACAAAATATTTCTTAAATTTATGAGACAAACAATATCATGTGTTTCGGTTACCTAGCATGTAAAGTGACTTATATGATTCCATATACTGTTATGAATATCATACATGCACTATATTATTTTGATAGGGCTGTCATAACAAAGTATCATAGAGTAGGTAGCTTAAACAATAGGAATTTATTTTCTCACGGTTCTAGAGGCTACAAGTCCAAGATCAAGGACGCAGGGTCAGTTCCTTCTGAAGGCTGGGAGGGAAGGATCTGTTCCAGGCCTCTCTCCATGGCTTGTATAGGGCCATTTTCTCCCTGTGTCTTCACATAATTTTCCTCCATACACCTCTATTTCCAATTTTATATAAAGACACCAGTCATATGGGTTTAGGCTTCACCCTAATGACCTCATTTTAATTGAATTACCACTTTTAAAACCCTATCTCCAAATATGGCCATATTCTGAGGTACTGTGGGTTAGGACTTCAATATATAAATTTTGGAAGGAAGCATCATTCACCCCATCTTTCTCTCTCTCTCTCCCCCTCTCTCTCTTTCATACACACACACACACACACACACACACACACACACACACACGTGTGTGTGTGTGCACACAGTTAAGCCTCAGGAGGGAGATGTTTCTGGAGCTTGTTATTTAGAAAGTATAGCTTTTATTTTTCTTGAGTATGATATATACTTTTGGCGATCTCTGAACTCTTTACTTGAAGGTTCTTTTCATGAGTTAAAGTTTTGCAAGGAAAAGAAATAGAAGTAGAATGAAAGGGAAAACACACAAGAAACTGTAGGCTTCTTATACTTGCAAAGCTGCCAGGAAGAGACCTGGATGTAGAATCCTGCAGCCTAGGCTTATGCTGGGCTGTCACTTACCAGCTAGATTCTGAGCAGCATGCAAGCTTGCTATATTTTCTTTCACCTGTAAAATAATATTCTGACATCACACGGCTAAGTGAGGATTATGTGAGAGCATTTTGTACACTCTAGAGAAAAGAATTTAGAATTTAGAATTTTTTTTAATGGAAACCTTTTTTTAATGACAACCTTGAAGCAGAAACATATTTAAAAGAGATAGAAGCAAACTTTCTCAGTTTGAAGAGGCAATGAGGGGTGCAGCTGGAAGACGGTGCTGAAATTGCTTACCAAACCCTATCCTCTCTTAGCTGAAGTTCCGTAGGTTATTTGGGGCTACTACTGAGCATATTTTAAAAATCACTACTTTAATGCCCTATACAAATGTTACTTTATTGTTTTTTTATTGTTTCTTGAGCCCTATGAAACAGAATGACTTATCGTTTTCAGTTTTTAAATGAGAGGAAGCTAAAACCCAGAGTGATTAAGTAATTCCCTGATATCTGTAGCTCAGTACTTAAAAAAATTATTTGTACCAGGATTTTTTTATTTTTCATTTTTTTATGAACTGATGCTTTTGTAAAATATAATGAACATGAATTACTGGACAAGAAAGCCTTATAAAATATAAACCTGATTTTTTTATTAGCTTCAACAGCCAGGAAATAATTCTGTGGAATTGCTATGAAAGTTTATACAAGTCTACTCTTATTGCATATGGGTTAAACCATATGTGGCCCACACTTTGGGTAGCACTGTTATAGACAAAAAATGATGGGCCAGTGCTCAAATACACTTGTGCCTCTAGGGTCAATATTCCCTTTACTTTATAACATTGCCTTTTTGTTACAACCTTTCTAGCCCCAATTTCCTTATCTATAAAATGCACATATGAGCCTCAGCCCCTACAGACTTCATAGGAATTCTTAAGACATTCAGAAGACATGAAGTGGAATTTGAAAGCTGTAAACAGCAGAGCACTAATAATTTTGGCCTGAAAAAGTTTAAAGCTGGTATAACCAATCTTACTAGAGAAGACTTAGACTTCACTCACTGCACCGTCCTGGCAAAGTATCCCAAATAAACCAGTTGAAAAATACACACCACTTGGGAGAGAAATAATTGACCACCTGTATGTTGAGTTTTTAGCTATATCTAGGGTGACCCATGTCCAGTTTGCCTAGGGAAGTCTTGGTCTATGTCTGTTGTCTCAGCTAATTATTAATAGTGTGTCTTTTTCCTCTTAAAAGTATCTTACTTTGGACAAAAAAATTATATGGTCACCCAGTCAGATGACAGATGCTATAAAAAAATTATGTTATTAGTAACAGAATGATGGTTTGATGGTTTTCAGTCATTGTTTCTTGCAATAATTAGATACCAACAATTGTTTCCCTACTGAAGTAGTATCATGTTCAAAACAAAACAAACAAAAAGACAACAACCTGGTTTATACTTTATGGAACTAAATCCCGATTAAAAAAATCAGACAAAGCCAATTGATAAAGAAAAAGGATGAGAAAAGACTAAGAATTCAAAAGAGTAAGGAGGTAAAATCTGAAAGAGCTTGTAGTGAGTGAATTAGCTTCCATCAGAGCGGAAATCTACACTCAGCTGTTTTTATCTATTCCCTTCCATCTCATGCCTTTTCGATATTCAGGTAAATTCGACCTGTTTTAGCTGTGAAAAAAAGAATATAGGAATATATTTTTGGGTCTTCCCATGCTTGGGAGAAAGGTGAAAAAGGAGACCTGATGCCTACCTAGGAGACGAGATGGTGCCCAGCCATGCAGAGGGAATTCAGGGAGTGACTGCAAGGAGAAAGCTGAGCTTGAGTGGGCCGAGTCACGGCTTCCACTCACCTGGGTGTTCTGGCATTTTCCATCTCTTGCCTGACGATGCACTGACCTCTGAGCTCTCTCCCAGCTTCTTCTGTTCTTCTCCCTTTGAATCTATCTGCTCCAAAAATCATCGGATGGCTCTATCTGGTAATGTCAATCTTCTTCTTCTTTCAATGACTTTGAATTTTTCTTAAGATTTATCAAAACACTTTAACATGTTAAATTAGTCCATCCCAAATGTGGTCAATTCCTTTGTTTCCAGCCGTAAAAGCTCTTCCCTTTCTGATTTCTTCTCCATGTTCTATCAAGATGAACTATACCAAATCTCCATGTAAATAGATCAAAAGCAGTCAAATATTAGTACCTCGACCTATTAGGAAGACAGAATGGCTGTACAGTTTTCCAAAAGGACCATTGATGTGTCACCCACATATGTACATGTGGCTCCTTCAGCATTCATCCATCCCACAGATATTTATTAAGTGCCTGGTATGTACCAGGGTGTCTTCTAAGAGTTGGGGAGGCAGTGGTGAGTATGTTACACGGAGTCCCTGATGTTTTACTTTCTAGTGGGGGAGCAGTCAATAAACACGAGTATGTATATGCCACGATATTAGCTAAGTGATAAGAGTTACTGAGAGAAATGGAGCAGGGTGAGGGGATGGTGGCTGATGGAAGAGGAAGTACAGGTTTTAGTTCTGTGCCTGAAACCCCCTTTCCCCTCCCCATCCCCATGGCTTTGTTAGTTTGACATTCTGTTAAGGCTTCACCTCTTTCAGGTGGTAGATCCCCCTGCCCCCCAACACCCACATACAATAGGGCTTATTCATTTTACATGGATCATGGACTCCTGCTGGAGGGTAATGTCATGATGTCCTCTAGCCTCTACGTGTGGCTCAGTCAAAAGAACAAGGATTTGGATTCAGACTTATGCTAAGTCAAAGTGCCTCATTTTATCTGAGCCTTGGTTTGCTCCTCTGTATGTTTAAGATATTGATACTCTTTGCTTCATGAGATTTCTATGAGTCTCAAATGAGTGAAAGCACTTTGAAAATTGCAAATTACATTGCTAATTATAAAGTGCTATAAATTTAACAGTTACTGGTATTATCTCACAACAATGATTAACTGATAATACTTTCTAGAGTAGCAAGGTCATCCCAGCTATAAAGACGCTTTTAACTAAATGGTCCAGTCATTCACTGAAAAAGTATTTATTGTGCATGTGCTAGGTGGCAGTTATTTTTCTTGGTACACGGCACAAAAGCACTTTTTCTTCGTGGAGTTCACTTGCATTTTATTTTGGGGAAAACTAATCTAAAACAATATAGACTATTATGGTAGATGCTGCTAAATGCCATAGCATGCTATTTTCTAAACTCAATTTGGCTTTCCATAAGCCTTCCTCTTACATTAGCAATAATATATATGCTTTTCCTCCAATTAAATCTATCTGAAACCACCAGGTATTAAATTATATGGCCTCGGGAGATATAAACATAAGTAGTTTAATACAAAAAAAAAAGCAGGGTAAAAAATAACAAAGAATTATTCCCAGTGGTGGTGTCAACTTTTCTACAAAGTTAATTAATCACTGCAGATGAATGTAACTGGAACATGTGACAGGTTGATGCTGACTGAAAAGTTACAACTATGAAAATCCCAAGCAAATAACACTATGTGTTGGTCATAATCACAACATACTCATAATTAGCAAATTTTCGAGAGAACACAGGAATTGAAAGGGAAAAAAGTAAACACCTAATTTACATATTAGAAATCTTCGTTATCTGAACATATTTCTCCATGACTGATAAAGTTTGCTGAAGTAAATAATATACTTCAAAATGTTTTCAACATGGAGATTTTTATTTTCCATTTCAGAAAAGCTGTGGAGAAAATGTCTATCAAATTTTGTGGCCCAAACTCCAGCTTCATTTTTAAATTATGCACAAAAACTTATTCCAAGGGAGTGGCTTTTTTATACCAAAACATTAAGGAAATAAAAACAATAACTGAAATGGAAATACATATAGGCTATCATTGGTAATATTCTCCAATGCTATCATATTTTTCTTCCAATCTAATCAAGTATCAATAAAATTTACCTAATAACATCTGTAAGTGGCTATCTTTGACAAGAAAGTGGTATTCCATTGCTGCATCTAACACTTCTAAAAAACTAAATAAATGAGATTTTTTTGCAGACTCCATAGAAAGAGGTCAATTCAGCCAATTCTACATTTATTATGGATTTGATTCTGCATGATATAGTGGCAAGAATAAGTGATTTAAAATGAGAAGATGGGGTTTGAGTCTGTAACATTTCACATACAACACCTGAAAAATATAGAATATGAGAATGAAAATCATAGTGATTTTTGCTTTTCCTACTTGACAGGAATGCTCATTTATTCTTAAACAAAACATTGCCGCCGCTGATAAATATGTGTGACACTTGTATCATCTGCTAGAACTCATGATGGAAATGCAAGGATAAGATGCAATCACTGAGCTCAACAAGTTTATAGATGAGAAAGATTGCTAAAGAGAATCATGGAAGGTTCGATAAGAACTACAAGAGAGGTTCTGAAGAAGCCCAGTGAGGAGCACTTAAAAATCAGATTTAGGGGTCGAAGCATCATGGAAGTTTTCACAAAGGAAATTACATGCTTTGTCATGGGCTTAAGATTTTCCTCTCAACACCAGACTGTCTACTTGACACCTCCACTTCATTAACTAATGGGTAGACCAAAATTGACCCAAGGAAAAGAACCACCCACCCCCAACTAAATATCCTTCTTTCTTCTCTACGCCAGTAAATAAAACCTACATCTTTCCAATTACTCAGCCAAAAAGAAAAATAAATACCCTTTTAAATATTTTCCTTATACTTTACATTCAATTCAATGGCATATACTAGCTCCACAGCACCTTTTTTTTTTTTTTGAGACAGAGTCTTGCTTTGTCGCCCGGGCTAGAGTACCGTGGCATCAGCCTAGCTCACAGCAACCTCAAACTCCTGGGCTCAAGCAATCCTTCCGCCTCAGCCTCCCGAGTAGCTGGGACTACAGGCATGTGCCACCATGCCCGGCTAATTTTTTCTCTCTATATATATTTTTAGTTGTCCAGATCATTTCTTTCTATTTTTTAGTAAGACGAGGTCTCGCTCTTGCTCAGGCTGGTCTCGAACTCCTGACCTTGAGCGATTCACCCGCCTCGGCCTCCCAGAGTGCTAGGTTTACAGGCGTGAGCCACCGCGACCGGCCCACATTCTTATTTTGATCACTCCTTCATATGTTCAAAGCTACAATCCCAGAGCAAGGCATTCTTCTCTCTCTCTCAGTCGCCTGCAGGATGGTGGTGAGCAATCTCCCTGCTACCACTCTCCAACAGTATTTTCTTCACATAAGCATCAGGATGCTATTTTTAAAGGGTAAATCAGATCACCTTGCTCTTCTGCTTGTAACTCCAATGGTTCTTTTTCATGCTAAGAAAAATAAACAAAATCTTGGCAATCTAAACTTACTGTTGTGTCCCTGCTCAGCTCCTCCAGAAGGCTTTTCCGAATGTCATCAAGAGAACTGGGTTAGGTCCCACCTGCATTCTGTGCTCCCACAATGTGCCCTGCACATCACACTCATTGCACTTTCCATACTGTGCTGTGATGATCCGTATATAGGGCTGAGAGCTCCTTACATATCTAAGGTGCTGGCAGATCCATGAGGGCAGATATCATGTTATTCCTTTACATCGCTAGTACCAGCATGATTTATTAAACCTATGATGACTATTATTTCTATACCTATACATTTATGAAAGTTTTAAATTATCTCTAACTGGTCACAACTTCCTTGAATAAAACTCAACAGCTCCCTAGATCTCTGTAAAAACCTGGTAGCAAAATTTTTTCATCGGATAAGGAAAGTTATTGTGATGACTGATTTTATGAGTCAACATGATTGGGACAAGGGGTGCCCAGATATCTGTTTAAATATTATTTCTGGGTGTGCCTATGAGGATGTTCCCAGAAGATCTTAGCATTTGAATCGGTAGACTGAGTAAAGCAGATGGTCCTCTCCAACGTGAGTGGGCACCGTGCCATACGTTAAGGGCCTGGATAGGATAACGAGGTGGAGGGAGGCTGCATTACCCCTGCCTGACTGATTGGGCTAGGACACCGATCTTCTGTTCTCAGTGCTTCTGTTTCTCAGGCCTTCAGACCTGGGCTGGAATCTACACCATTGGCTTTCTAGCTCTTAGCGTTTTGAGCTGCACCACTGGCTTTCCTGGGTCTCCAGCTGGGAGATGGCAGGATAATGAAATTTTTCAGCCTCCATAATCATGATGTGAGCCAATACTTCATAATAAATCTCTTTATAATGGCCTGATGTAGTTATGGAAGAACTTTTCCACTGGCTAACTAAGTGCCCATTCTTGACTCCTTTTGGCTTGCTTGTCTCCGCTCTAGAAGAAGGAAAATCTCAATGTCCTGCCTCCCTGCTGCCATAATACAAAATCTAGCCAACAAAATTAAAGCTATAATCTGCAAGGGTGTCTATGGTGTCAGCTCCTAGTCCTCAGGAAGATAAGACATATATACACATAAAGCAGACAGTAATTTGATGAATAATAATTCTGAGTTCAAAGTGCACTGTAAATTCTTTGAAGAAAGATGCTGCAGTAGATGGAACTAGAAAAATATTGATTAAAAGGCCAGGATATAACCTGGGCTACGAGAGATGGGTAGGAGGAGAGGAGCATGGCAGATATTCTTAAGTTTTAAATTTTGCTTTCACCTCTGTGAAGAGTTGGAGGCATTTTAAAGGGGGCAATGCTTAATTTAAAAAAATTACCAAATAGATGGCAACATGAGTTCATAACTGAAGATTGAGAACACATGCAAAATACATATCATGACATGTCCTAATATATAAACTTCTCTGTTGCAGGCCATCTCTGCTTTCTGACTTTTTGAATTATTGTCCCCTTCAGACACTGCCTTAATTTTTGTTCCCACAAAAGCAGAGCTTGATCTGAGGACTTAAGTGTGGGTGGTTTATTTGGGAGGTGATTCCACAGAGCAGGAGTGAGGTAAGGGTGTGAGGAGACTGAGACAGGAAGGAGGAAAAGCCAGCGGCGGGGGGTGTGGGGGGTTGGGGGTGGTGTTGCTGCTCTAGGCAGTGGGGACTGGGTTCTACTGGAACCTCTGAAGAACCAGTGCATCCATCCCAGAATTTCTGCCTGAAGGGTAGGAAACTGGGGACATTTATCCACCGGCTCCCACCCTGTGTTGGTTGAGGGCTATCTTTGGGGTAGGAACAAATATGCCATCTGGGCTGCTCTTTTGCATGGACCTCATTTACTACCTCAGCCTTAGAAAAGACCCTTTTCTAAGAAAGTGGCAAGACTGGCTCAGAGGTCAGAGCTTGCAGTGTGGGTGTGAGCTCATATCAATCTGTCCATCACTGTGGAGAACTCAGAGCTGACTGAGAGGGGAGTGCTGTGGGCACTGAGAGTATGTGCTACAGGCAGCGATCCCCACCCTCTGGATGTCACCAGACTCCTTTTCTTAGATCCAGCCTCTGGCACTCTGCAACACGTGGGTGGTTCAGAGAAGCAGTCTGCCTTTCACACCTGTGGCCCTGTGAAATTCCAAAGGACTTCCTCCTGACCCTGGACCCCTCTGCAGTAGAGACGCAGTCAGAAGTAGAATATCACCAGTTCTGGACACTGAGCCTCTGCCACCCATGAAGGTGGAGAAGAACCTGCCCCTAATGCAAGCTGGAGCCTGCAGCCTTCTGTCTGTCTCACTTCCTACCCTGAAGAGCTCCTGCTTTTATCACAAACATCATTTACCTAGAACTTCCTGTGTGCCAGATACCATGCTAAGTGATTCCTCGACATGGCCTTATTTTATCCTCATATCAGCCATTAGGGTATGGTCATCATGCTTCCCATTTTCTAGTCAAAAGAACCGAATCTCAAAAGGAAACTGTGCCAGGTTGGTAGGGAGCAGAATTCAGGTTTGAACCCAGTTCATGAAAACTGGAAAAACCATGCTCTGACTCAGTCCATTTCCATCCTTCAACCTGTAATCTCACCTCACACTGCCTTCACATCCTTAGGTTGTGCTCTGCTATTAAAGTTATGGGCTTGTTATGTTTAGGTCCTTGAGGTCCATTAGAGTCCAGCACCTTATTTTCCCCCAGGAATCCCGTCCCCTATGACAGATGTATATCTGCTCTCTGCCTCCAATGTCCCCAATTAGAGTGACGTCATGGCTTCTCTAGGCAGTCTGTTCCATTGCCTAACTGCTCCCAGTGGTCTAACATTTTCCCTGATATTTAGCTTCGATATTCCTCATTGCAGCTTACAGCTTGTTAATTCTCATTCTGCCCTTGTTGATTAATAAGAAGACTGATCCCTGCCCTTCTTGCAATATCTTTTTATGGATGTGTCGGCAGAATGATGGCTCCCTTCAGCAACCCTTCCTCAGGCTTGAGCAATTCCAGTTCTATTAACCTCCTCACAGAGGTCTCACTCTCCAAGCCTGGGACTATTTGTGTCCCTCTCCTCTCAACTGTGTCAATTAGCCTATGTCCTCAGATAATTTATAGTGTCCAAAAGGGAGCCCAGGCCTGGAGAGGCAGCCAACTCCAGGCAGAGACAGGCATGATGCTGTTGAAATTCACTTACTCCTTTTGCAAAGTGATATCTTAATTATTTTTTCCCTGAGGCAGACAGCCAGGATTTCCCCCTCTCAATGTCCTTTTTATGAACTTGGAATTATAGACTGCAGGAGTTGATTCAGACTCTGTGGATTATCTCGCTTATTTGGAAGTGAGTAAATTGAGGCACAGAGGGAATGAGGAAAGTGCCCAAAGCCATTCAGTGGCTCAGTGGTCTGGTTAGAATGAAGACCAGCTCTACAGTTTTCCAGGTCAGTATTTCTTTCATTCCAACACCAAGACTGCGCTCCTGAAAATAGGATACACCTGGTTCCACCAAAAGAAACAGGGTTGAGGAGTGTGGTGTCATTGCAAGCACTGGAGCAAGGAGGTGCTTGGAGAAGAGTGGTGCATAGCAGCCGACGCCGAGTAAGGTGCAGACTGGTAAGTGACCTGTGGATTTGGCAATGGAGGATCACATGACACTTTGGGAAACAATTTTTGTGGAGAAGGGAGGAAATAAACAAATGGCTAAGGAGCACTAATAGAGAAGCATGCAGGCTTCTGATAGGGCTTTTTGAGAAAAATTTTAAGATAATAGTGTAGTGTAATCTAACAGTTAATAAAATAGGCTTTGGAATAGACAGACCATGATTTGATTCTATGATCTGCCATCTAGTAGCTATTTGTCCATGAAATTTACCTAACCTGTCTGAGCCTATTTTCTCTTCTGTAAAAAATAACAACAAAATAAAAATAAACATTTTATTTAT
>NW_012137191.1:10806598-10878234 GCF_000956105.1 Propithecus coquereli | reverse complement strand
GGCTTTTTTATACCAAAACATTAAGGAAATAAAAACAATAACTGAAATGGAAATACATATAGGCTATCATTGGTAATATTCTCCAATGCTATCATATTTTTCTTCCAATCTAATCAAGTATCAATAAAATTTACCTAATAACATCTGTAAGTGGCTATCTTTGACAAGAAAGTGGTATTAGATTGCTGCATCTAACACTTCTAAAAAACTAAATAAATGAGATTTTTTTGCAGACTCCATAGAAAGAGGTCAATTCAGCCAATTCTACATTTATTATGGATTTGATTCTGCATGATATAGTGGCAAGAATAAGTGATTTAAAATGAGAAGATGGGGTTTGAGTCTGTAACATTTCACATATAACACCTGAAAAATATAGAATATGAGAATGAAAATCATAGTGATTTTTGCTTTTCCTACTTGACAGGAATGCTCATTTATTCTTAAACAAAACATTGCCGCCGCTGATAAATATGTGTGACACTTGTATCATCTGCTAGAACTCATGATGGAAATGCAAGGATAAGATGCAATCACTGAGCTCAACAAGTTTATAGATGAGAAAGATTGCTAAAGAGAATCATGGAAGGTTCGATAAGAACTACAAGAGAGGTTCTGAAGAAGCCCAGTGAGGAGCACTTAAAAATCAGATTTAGGGGTCGAAGCATCATGGAAGTTTTCATAAAGGAAATTACATGCTTTGTCATGGGCTTAAGATTTTCCTCTCAACACCAGACTGTCTACTTGACACCTCCACTTCATTAACTAATGGGTAGACCAAAATTGACCCAAGGAAAAGAACCACCCACCCCCAACTAAATATCCTTCTTTCTTCTCTACGCCAGTAAATAAAACCTACATCTTTCCAATTACTCAGCCAAAAAGAAAAATAAATACCCTTTTAAATATTTTCCTTATACTTTACATTCAATTCAATGGCATATACTAGCTCCACAGCACCTTTTTTTTTTTTTTGAGACAGAGTCTTGCTTTGTCGCCCGGACTAGAGTACCGTGGCATCAGCCTAGCTCACAGCAACCTCAAACTCCTGGGCTCAAGCAATCCTTCCGCCTCAGCCTCCGGAGTAGCTGGGACTACAGGCATGTGCCACCATGCCCGGCTAATTTTTTCTCTCTATATATATTTTTAGTTGTCCAGATCATTTCTTTCTATTTTTTAGTAAAGACGAGGTCTCGCTCTTGCTCAGGCTGGTCTCGAACTCCTGACCTTGAGCGATTCACCCGCCTCGGCCTCCCAGAGTGCTAGGTTTACAGGCGTGAGCCACCGCGACCGGCCCACATTCTTATTTTGATCACTCCTTCATATGTTCAAAGCTACAATCCCAGAGCAAGGCATTCTTCTCTCTCTCTCAGTCGCCTGCAGGATGGTGGTGAGCAATCTCCCTGCTACCACTCTCCAACAGTATTTTCTTCACATAAGCATCAGGATGCTATTTTTAAAGGGTAAATCAGATCACCTTGCTCTTCTGCTTGTAACTCCAATGGTTCTTTTTCATGCTAAGAAAAATAAACAAAATCTTGGCAATCTAAACTTACTGTTGTGTCCCTGCTCAGCTCCTCCAGAAGGCTTTTCCGAATGTCATCAAGAGAACTGGGTTAGGTCCCACCTGCATTCTGTGCTCCCACAATGTGCCCTGCACATCACACTCATTGCACTTTCCATACTGTGCTGTGATGATCCGTATATAGGGCTGAGAGCTCCTTACATATCTAAGGTGCTGGCAGATCCATGAGGGCAGATATCATGTTATTCCTTTACATCGCTAGTACCAGCATGATTTATTAAACCTATGATGACTATTATTTCTATACCTATACATTTATGAAAGTTTTAAATTATCTCTAACTGGTCACAACTTCCTTGAATAAAACTCAACAGCTCCCTAGATCTCTGTAAAAACCTGGTAGCAAAATTTTTTCATCGGATAAGGAAAGTTATTGTGATGACTGATTTTATGAGTCAACATGATTGGGACAAGGGGTGCCCAGATATCTGTTTAAATATTATTTCTGGGTGTGCCTATGAGGATGTTCCCAGAAGATCTTAGCATTTGAATCGGTAGACTGAGTAAAGCAGATGGTCCTCTCCAACGTGAGTGGGCACCGTGCCATACGTTAAGGGCCTGGATAGGATAACGAGGTGGAGGGAGGCTGCATTACCCCTGCCTGACTGATTGGGCTAGGACACCGATCTTCTGTTCTCAGTGCTTCTGTTTCTCAGGCCTTCAGACCTGGGCTGGAATCTACACCATTGGCTTTCTAGCTCTTAGCGTTTTGAGCTGCACCACTGGCTTTCCTGGGTCTCCAGCTGGGAGATGGCAGGATAATGAAATTTTTCAGCCTCCATAATCATGATGTGAGCCAATACTTCATAATAAATCTCTTTATAATGGCCTGATGTAGTTATGGAAGAACTTTTCCACTGGCTAACTAAGTGCCCATTCTTGACTCCTTTTGGCTTGCTTGTCTCCGCTCTAGAAGAAGGAAAATCTCAATGTCCTGCCTCCCTGCTGCCATAATACAAAATCTAGCCAACAAAATTAAAGCTATAATCTGCAAGGGTGTCTATGGTGTCAGCTCCTAGTCCTCAGGAAGATAAGACATATATACACATAAAGCAGACAGTAATTTGATGAATAATAATTCTGAGTTCAAAGTGCACTGTAAATTCTTTGAAGAAAGATGCTGCAGTAGATGGAACTAGAAAAATATTGATTAAAAGGCCAGGATATAACCTGGGCTACGAGAGATGGGTAGGAGGAGAGGAGCATGGCAGATATTCTTAAGTTTTAAATTTTGCTTTCACCTCTGTGAAGAGTTGGAGGCATTTTAAAGGGGGCAATGCTTAATTTAAAAAAATTACCAAATAGATGGCAACATGAGTTCATAACTGAAGATTGAGAACACATGCAAAATACATATCATGACATGTCCTAATATATAAACTTCTCTGTTGCAGGCCATCTCTGCTTTCTGACTTTTTGAATTATTGTCCCCTTCAGACACTGCCTTAATTTTTGTTCCCACAAAAGCAGAGCTTGATCTGAGGACTTAAGTGTGGGTGGTTTATTTGGGAGGTGATTCCACAGAGCAGGAGTGAGGTAAGGGTGTGAGGAGACTGAGACAGGAAGGAGGAAAAGCCAGCGGCGGGGGGTGTGGGGGGTTGGGGGTGGTGTTGCTGCTCTAGGCAGTGGGGACTGGGTTCTACTGGAACCTCTGAAGAACCAGTGCATCCATCCCAGAATTTCTGCCTGAAGGGTAGGAAACTGGGGACATTTATCCACCGGCTCCCACCCTGTGTTGGTTGAGGGCTATCTTTGGGGTAGGAACAAATATGCCATCTGGGCTGCTCTTTTGCATGGACCTCATTTACTACCTCAGCCTTAGAAAAGACCCTTTTCTAAGAAAGTGGCAAGACTGGCTCAGAGGTCAGAGCTTGCAGTGTGGGTGTGAGCTCATATCAATCTGTCCATCACTGTGGAGAACTCAGAGCTGACTGAGAGGGGAGTGCTGTGGGCACTGAGAGTATGTGCTACAGGCAGTGATCCCCACCCTCTGGATGTCACCAGACTCCTTTTCTTAGATCCAGCCTCTGGCACTCTGCAACACGTGGGTGGTTCAGAGAAGCAGTCTGCCTTTCACACCTGTGGCCCTGTGAAATTCCAAAGGACTTCCTCCTGACCCTGGACCCCTCTGCAGTAGAGACGCAGTCAGAAGTAGAATATCACCAGTTCTGGACACTGAGCCTCTGCCACCCATGAAGGTGGAGAAGAACCTGCCCCTAATGCAAGCTGGAGCCTGCAGCCTTCTGTCTGTCTCACTTCCTACCCTGAAGAGCTCCTGCTTTTATCACAAACATCATTTACCTAGAACTTCCTGTGTGCCAGATACCATGCTAAGTGATTCCTCGACATGGCCTTATTTTATCCTCATATCAGCCATTAGGGTATGGTCATCATGCTTCCCATTTTCTAGTCAAAAGAACCGAATCTCAAAAGGAAACTGTGCCAGGTTGGTAGGGAGCAGAATTCAGGTTTGAACCCAGTTCATGAAAACTGGAAAAACCATGCTCTGACTCAGTCCATTTCCATCCTTCAACCTGTAATCTCACCTCACACTGCCTTCACATCCTTAGGTTGTGCTCTGCTATTAAAGTTATGGGCTTGTTATGTTTAGGTCCTTGAGGTCCATTAGAGTCCAGCACCTTATTTTCCCCCAGGAATCCCGTCCCCTATGACAGATGTATATCTGCTCTCTGCCTCCAATGTCCCCAATTAGAGTGACGTCATGGCTTCTCTAGGCAGTCTGTTCCATTGCCTAACTGCTCCCAGTGGTCTAACATTTTCCCTGATATTTAGCTTCGATATTCCTCATTGCAGCTTACAGCTTGTTAATTCTCATTCTGCCCTTGTTGATTAATAAGAAGACTGATCCCTGCCCTTCTTGCAATATCTTTTTATGGATGTGTCGGCAGAATGATGGCTCCCTTCAGCAACCCTTCCTCAGGCTTGAGCAATTCCAGTTCTATTAACCTCCTCACAGAGGTCTCACTCTCCAAGCCTGGGACTATTTGTGTCCCTCTCCTCTCAACTGTGTCAATTAGCCTATGTCCTCAGATAATTTATAGTGTCCAAAAGGGAGCCCAGGCCTGGAGAGGCAGCCAACTCCAGGCAGAGACAGGCATGATGCTGTTGAAATTCACTTACTCCTTTTGCAAAGTGATATCTTAATTATTTTTTCCCTGAGGCAGACAGCCAGGATTTCCCCCTCTCAATGTCCTTTTTATGAACTTGGAATTATAGACTGCAGGAGTTGATTCAGACTCTGTGGATTATCTCGCTTATTTGGAAGTGAGTAAATTGAGGCACAGAGGGAATGAGGAAAGTGCCCAAAGCCATTCAGTGGCTCAGTGGTCTGGTTAGAATGAAGACCAGCTCTACAGTTTTCCAGGTCAGTATTTCTTTCATTCCAACACCAAGACTGCGCTCCTGAAAATAGGATACACCTGGTTCCACCAAAAGAAACAGGGTTGAGGAGTGTGGTGTCATTGCAAGCACTGGAGCAAGGAGGTGCTTGGAGAAGAGTGGTGCATAGCAGCCGACGCCGAGTAAGGTGCAGACTGGTAAGTGACCTGTGGATTTGGCAATGGAGGATCACATGACACTTTGGGAAACAATTTTTGTGGAGAAGGGAGGAAATAAACAAATGGCTAAGGAGCACTAATAGAGAAGCATGCAGGCTTCTGATAGGGCTTTTTGAGAAAAATTTTAAGATAATAGTGTAGTGTAATCTAACAGTTAATAAAATAGGCTTTGGAATAGACAGACCATGATTTGATTCTATGATCTGCCATCTAGTAGCTATTTGTCCATGAAATTTACCTAACCTGTCTGAGCCTATTTTCTCTTCTGTAAAAAATAACAACAAAATAAAAATAAACATTTTATTTATATTAATTATATGTGATATGTAACATACTGTATGTCTATATATTATATATTTATTATATTATGTAATATATGATGCTACATATATTATTATTATTTTGTTACATATTTATAATATAAAATAATAAAAAATTAAAAACAATAATGAGATCTACCTCCTAGAGTTGATATGATAATTACATGTGATGATGACTACAAAAATGCTCAATATCGTGTCTGGGGCATGGTGAATGCATAAAAAATATTATCTGCAGCTATTAGCATTTATTGTCATCATTGTCGCCATTGTCATCATGATCATGATCATTATTCCAGTAAAGGCTAATCCAAATCTTGTCCTCACTTCTAGAGTCATCTACCTGAACACTTACACTCTTGCTCCCAGCAGATGATTCCCCCTTCCCGTTGCACAGAGAAAACAGATCATCAGATATGAAATACTTCACTTTGCTGTCCTTACCACCGACAAATTTACCAATTCTCATGCATCCTTCTAACTTCATTTCCCTCTCACTGGAAGATATTTTTTTCTTTTCATTTCTAGGATTAAATCTTTTGACACTGCCTTCAGGCTCAATGCTTTTTCTATGACACTTTACTGCTTCATTTGGTGCTCATCTTCGGTATATTATATTGCTATGAGCAGGCCTTCCCTCCAGAGCACACTTTCCTAACAGTCAATCTCCTATTTTATCATCTTTCACAATACAAATAGGTTGAAGATTTCCCAAATCATCAAATCTTGTTTTCTTTGTGTTTAACAGTTTTTCACTCAATGTATCTCTTTTCTCTTGCATTTCATTATAAGCTACAAGAAACCAGGCTGCCTCTTCATACTTTGCTCAGCTAAATATCCAAGTTCTTCAGTTCATTGCTTACAAGTTTTGCTTTCCACTCAGCTGTAGGACATAATTCAGCTAAGTATTCTACCTCTATGTAACAAAGACTGATTTTTTCCTAGTTTTCAATAATATGCTCCTCATTTCTTTCTGAGCCCTCAACCTCAGTGCCTTTGGTGTTCATATTTCTACCAACAGTATGTTTAAGGCAACCTAGGTTTTTTCCCCTCAAAATGCATTTCAAAATTTATATAGCCTTTACTCATTTCTAATTCTAAAGCAAAGTATACATTTACGTATTTTTTACAGCATCACCCCACTTTCTGATACCAAAATCTGTATTAGTTTCCTGTGACAGCTGTAATAAATTACCACAAACGTGGTGGTTTAAAACAATAGAAATTTATTCTTTCACAATTCTGGAGGTTAGAAGTATGAAATAAGTATCACTGGCCAAAATCAAAGTGTCAGTAGGGCTATGCTTCCTCCAGAAGCAGTAAGGGAGAATCTGTTCCTTGTCTCTTTCACCTTCTATTGGCTGCCTGCATTCCTTGGCTTGTGACCACATCACTTCAGTCAATCTGTTCCTTTTCATTTCCTGTGGGTGTGTCAAATACCTCTGCTTCTCTCTTACGAGGATACTTGTGATTACATATAGGGTCCACTCAGATAATCTCCCCATTTCAAGATTCTTAATCACGTCTGCAAAGATGCTGTTTCCATATAAGGTAACACTTAAAGGTTTCAGGAATTAGGGTCTGATATTTTGGCATCATTTTTCAGCTTGCTATACAACTTAACCAATTTCTACAAGATATAACTATTTTCAAAGTTTACTTTCTCTCACAGTATATTTTCAAAAAGAAGTGGAGATAAACATATATATAGCAGTAAGCCAATTATTAGCATAAGCATATAAAATTGCTACACATTGTGGTAGACACTGGACATATATAATCTCATTTTATTTTTACAATGACACTTCTTGGTCATTATTTTTACACCCATTTTACAGTTAAAGGAAAACATTGGTAAATCATGTAACTAACATATGGTTGACCAATAGTTAAATTGGAGTTTGTCTGATTCTAAAAACTAAGTTCTCCCTAGGTCTAGGCTACTCTGCTCTATGAGCCTTGGTATTAGGGCCTTTTAGAAGTTTGAGGTACGTCATCCACGATGAAAACAAAGAAGGCTTAGAAGCATAAGTCTCAAGAATGACATACATTTTTTATTCAGCTTCTTTCAACAATGGTGCTGCTGTCACTCATCCTTGGCAGTCCATCATACTTGTGTGTGGCCATGGTGTACTTTCAGCTGGCCACATTGGTCACCAGGCTATGACCACACAATTCACTAATGGAGTTAGAAGCTCAAAGAAGTCTTCATGCATACAGGGCCTTCTCAGAAATAGTCTCAGTGACCACACCCCATCTATCTTCCCAGGTTTAATGGGTTGAGTTTAGGGAATATCTTGGTCTGGCTATGGCCTTCCATTCCTGTCTAATCACTCACTTTTATGATTCCAGTTGTCCTGAAAAACAAGACATGTCCTATTTTTGTGCAGGGAAAGGTAAAAATATTCATAGTCAAATAAAATAGAGTGGAAAGTGCTAAGTGTACCATGATAGGTAGAGATGAAGTGTAGGGTATACAGAAGAAGCAGATGAAATTATCAGCTCTCTGGGTAGGTTTTAGCATCTATATTATGGCTGGCCTCTAAATATAAGTAAGATTTGGTTGTATGAAGATTGCAAGATATAGGGAAAGGAAAAAAGTCACTTTAGCTAGGTTCAAGGGCAAGAATGCAGTGTCTTGAAGAGAAAAACAAATTATTTCGTGTGGCTAGAGCACAATGTCAAGTATGAAAAAGGAGAGGGTTGAAGTTGGATGCATAGGCTCAGAAATGTCAGGTTGTCTTTTGGATTTTGGAGTTCATTCTGTTTGAAACGTGAATTTGGGACAGAATAGTCACATCATCGAGGATATTCATAGTGTAATAATAATCTGACAATTGTTGGTGGAATGGATTAGACAGGAAGAGACTACAGGCAAGGAAGCGGGTTCAGGCAGGAGATAATGATAACTTAAACTAGGACAGTAGCTGGGAGGAGAGAGGAAAAGAAATGAAGATCAAATACTTGTGTAAGCAAAACAGAATAATTTATAGAATGTATCAATTGGTGGATTGTGTGGGTTAAGGAAAGGGACATGAGTTCAGAGCTCTAGCTTGGTTGATTGGAAGTACAGATATATCAGCCAGGATTCTTTGCAAATGACAGAAGCATATACTGGCTCACTTTAGCCAAATGTCTTTTTAAAAACAATTGTTTAAAAAAGATTTGAGGTAGCTCATAGATTGAAAGGACACATTAAAATGAGGCCTTGGAAATGACAGAAGTGAGAAAACTCTAGGAATTAAAGCATAGCCTACTGAGGCCTCACCCTTCAGGGTGAATCAGATTGAACCATTTAGTCTACTTGGTCATCGCATTAAAGATTCAAATTCCAAAGAATGAGAGAAAAGAGAGAGAGAGGGGAGGGAAGGGAAGTCCCATTGGTTAGTTGCATTCCTATTCCCCGGCCAGTGGGCAGGACAGCTTGATTGATAGGCCACCAAGATTGTATACAATAGGTACTAAGTGGCTTCCCAAAAGGAATTTTCTAGAAGTGGGGAAGGATGCTGACTTCCTGACAAACAAGGATATCCACTTGTGAGGGCTAAAAATAATATAGAAATCTCATGTTTTGGAGTCAGAGTCTCTGTAGAATACCAGCTCTTTCCCTGGCCTGCTGGGTAACCGTGTGAAAATCACTTAAGCTCTCCTTATGCAGACCATTAAGAACACATGCACATAATACTGGAGGTATTTTGTCTCCTGTTTGATTTTAAGGGAAATGTCTCTAGTGATTGGGTTAAATTATATTAAGAAAGTATCCTTCTATTTCTAGTTTACTATAAGTTGTTTTTTGGAAGGGTCATGAAATTCTGTTAAATGTATATCTGACAATGGTGTATTATTCTTTTACCATACCGTGGGCTAAATTTGCCAGAATTTTATAGAAGATGATGGCATCATATTCATATGTGACCATATCTGTGGTTTAATTTCTTATTCTTTAATTATAGGCTCTCTTTGTTAGGTTTTTACATCATGGTTATTCTTGTGTAGCTTTCTAAAACTTCTTATGTAAGTTTTAATAATTTAGATTTTTCTTGGGGAAAGCATACATTTTACCAAGGTGTATAATACTGTTAGCATAGAGTTATTTAGATACAAAGTAGAAAGAACATTTGAGAAGAGATTTGAAAATGTATGGAATTAGAGCAGAGTGTCAAATTAGTAGAGATTTAATGAAATTGTGAAGATCAGGGATGAAAGGACAGGCAGAGGAGGGTGACTGGGTTAAGTTCGGGGGTTTCAGTATTTGGGGCTGAAGCACTAGACCTGATAGGTTGCTTGGAATCAGGAAAGCTGGAAATAGAGTCAAAATAATAATCAAGAGGAAACACTAAGAAAAAGCCAATAAAGTTGGAGACTGAATATCAGCCTTAAATGCAATCAAGGAGATCAGAAGCCAGGAAAGTAGAACTGAGTCTGGCTGTGATAGAGAGTAGCAGGTGGTGGAGAATCAGGATCTGGGATATTAGGAGGATTCTGGAGGAATATTTCAGTGTCTTGTGGTTCTGTGGGTTAGAGAGATGTACTTAGAGAAATGGTGTATTATTCAAGATTCTTTTGCTTTTAAAAATCACAAATCTGCCAAATTACTCAAAGAAAATAAAATAGATTAGTTCATGTGACTTCAAGCTATTTAAGGGGTAAGGACATCTGTGGCAAAACCCTCATTTTCTCTTTCTCTCCTGTCTCTGTTTTCCATGGTGTTGGCTTCAATCTCAGGCAGATTACCTCTTTATAGTAGTAACAATGGCTTTCTTGGCCCTTCGTATGTGTGTAATCTCAGTTACAACCATTTCTTTTCCAAACTATTGCACAAAATTCTCAGTGGAGATTTGGGCTCTGCTTTGGTCATCTTACCTCCTTGAGCCAGTGTTGTGGCTGGGAGATGGGTACACTCTGATTGGCCAGGCCTGGTCCACATGCCCTACATTGAAGTGGGGTAGGACTAACCACCTGGATAAAAAGTGGAAGAGCTGAGCCTCCCAAGAGATGAGCAGACATCCCACAAAATTACTTATATATGATGAAAGAGTGGATGGAATAGATAACACATTAACACACTATGGAAATTCTGTGAATTAATTAGTTGAGGATTTGACTTGAATAAAGGACTCCTGAATATATAGTAAGAATAGGTTAAAATTTATGGCAAAAACAAGAATGGTAGCCAGATTTGTGGGCCATTTATCTCTGTATCCCTCCAAAAGCAAACAAACAACAAAAAAAGATTTACCAAATTATTTCTTGCTCCAGATAAACATGGTGCACTGTAAGAGGCAAAGGATTTAGAAGATTCATGCCCACAGATCTGCTCTCTCGTTAACTGACTGTGTGACTTCAGATAAGTCATTTAACCTCTCTGTGCCTCGTATACATGATGATTCTATATTTTGTGTGCTTTTTGAGAGTATTAAATGAAATACACTGGTAAATAAAATTGGAGATTTTGTCTCCTAGCACATTACTTGCACTCAAAATAGTAGAATGAGATGGGGATTCAAAGATAATATTTTGTGATATTTTTGTTTATTAATATCATTGTTATAAGTCCCAGTTCTAGTAATTACATTGTCAATAAATTTTTTTCATTGAAGATTTTTATTTTTAATCAGCTTTTTCTTTTATGAGGAAATATTAGAACTATGCTTAATTAATTTTTCTGACCATATTTCCATGGTTCCCTTAAGTAGCTGAGTAGAATCTTAGACATATGAAATAATGACCCAATTTAAGTTGCTGTATTTTTGTAAAGCACTGGAAAAGAGGAAAGCACTTCAAAGTAATTAACATGAACATGGTCAATTACGTTTCTGTGTAACATGCCAACACTACTGCCTGGAAATTCTGAAATTAGGAATCTCAAAATACCCAATTGCTAGCACAATGAGGTTTTAAGGTGTCCCCCTCTCTCCTCTCAGAATGATCTTTTAGAAAATTATTAAGTATTAAAAGGTTAAAAACTAAGAAAACAGTAGCAAAAAGGGGTAAAAAAAAGTTCTCCCATCAGGCTAATGGGTGGAAGGGTAGGGTCACTGAATGTAGCCTTATTTCTGCTGGCCTTGTTTCTTTCCTACCCAAGCTCCAAAGTAAGCGGACTGTGTAAGCGGGAATGAAATACACAACCCCCTTGTGACTGTGAGCCTTCTCCGTTTGTGGTTTTCTTCAAATGAGGCTGCTTGGAATATGTGTTTGAAAACACTGAGACTCTTTATTAATCAAGCACTTCACTCTCCCTGCCAGCATAACGTTTCATTGATGTCAAAACTCCCTTAAAAATGGTTTTGGAGCCACTTCTTGTACACAGACTTCAACAGAAGAAATATTTTTGGAATTGTAAATAGAATAATTGAGGCAAATATTTGCCCATTTGGAAATCTTCTGTAATGGCTTTAATGTTCAGTTGCATTTTAAATATGCAGATCTGGGTATGGGTGGTAGGGATACGGGGCAAGAATGAAGCACACCCCAAGGTCTGCATTTCCCTTGGAGAGTTAAATCGTAAAACAGACTGGATCAGAGGAGAGATGTGAAAAATCATTTTGAAAAGATAGATTAGTTCCTGGTAGGAGTGAGCAGTGATTAAAGGGGCTAACCCATCCAAAGAAAGGATATGCCAATCAGCAAGGGGCTTGCTGAGCAGAAAATAAGAAAAAGGAGAATCATAAAGATAAGCATTGGTGCTGCCCTTCCTAGAGCTACACTGAATAGAGGATTCCCAGGCCCCAGACCTGGGAGCAGATCCACCCTGATTATACAGAACCATCACATCAGGGTACTACTACAATATATGCTGCATATATGCTGAAACATTTGAATTATATAGGAAATTCCCTTATTCTAATGCCATGTACTTGGAAACATATTTTCCTATATAAGTCTTATTGTAAGAAGGTAATATGCATCTAGGCTTACCTGGGAACTATGTTATGAATTATGGTAGAGCATATCTTTGTAGATGAGTAGATAGGCATCTTGTGTTTCATGGATCCCTTGAGCTTGTGAGTGTGTATCTACCCAAAGAGATGGATCTACTCTCTGTGTCTTGGCAAATCAGGTTTCTGGGCCTACAGGTTGAGGGTTGGAACTTGGATAGTGGTAAATTCATTCAGGTAACTGATTCTTTGAGACGGCTCCTGGGAGAAAAGAGATTGGGTTTGTTACTGATGGCTTCTGCTTCAGAAGGTGTATTCTTTAGTAAGCTAACCTCTCCAGGGCTTAGTGTTCTCATCCTGTGGGGAAGAGACACTCACTTTGCAAGGTCACTGTGAGTTTTTGAGACATGATCGGTGGCTTATGCTCCTGAAGCCACTTCTTGCTCTGAATTTATATGATGGTCCACATAGACATCCTAGGGATGTCTGCCAACTTGTGATCCTGCTCTGACCACTGTCTACTGCTCATTCTCAGGAGTTATTCCTGTAGAAATGTTTGTACTCTTTGACTCCCTTTCCCTACATGAGGACACTTGGTCCAAGGGAAATAACACTTGGGTCAATCTCAGTTCATTTCTCTCATAAATATTGATTGGGCTACAAAGACTGTAGCCAATCTCAGTTTAATAGCTTACCTGGTGGGATGTGTAGCGTTACTTGCTTTACAGTTATGTGAAAACCATACACAAAGAAAGGTGAATAGACTAAGAGGCAGAGATAAAACAAAACCAAAAAACAACCACTAACAAAATACTTTGAAGCTGAGAGAGAAGGAGAAAACAGGGTTCTCAATCCCCAAAATTGTCTTTTTACTTACTCCAGTAACTTATTAGGCCTCACTATATTCTCTGCTCTTATTTTCCATGAGATAGTCATATTTCTGTTATTTTATCCCATCCCCCACGAAATGAAGCTAGTTCGAGCTGGTTTTTGTTATATGTCAAACAACACATCTCTGTCCTTCAAGCTCTGATTTGAAACCACAAGAGGCAAGGCAAAGGTCACACGCCAGGCGTGGACATTCCTAGAGGGAGGACAGGGGAATCAGCTTGTAGAAAAGAGCTGGCAAGTAATCTCTCCTTCTTGAGAAGGACTGCATCTCTCTTCAAACACATTTCTGAGGAACTGCTGAAAAACACAAGCATTAGGCCATTGGTGCCTTTTAAAAAGGCCAGTGTTGTTCTAACAGGTCCAGCTGATGTCTGCGTCATCATGGTGGACAAGTTTGTTATTTTCATTCAATCAAACTCTTCACACCAGAGTGGGGAGAGGTGTTCTTTTCTCGATGCTTATTCAGGTGTGTTTTTGCAGAGGCAGACACTCTGAGTCTGACTGTGGCCTGATGTGATGACACCAAGGCTCCCTCAATTGTCAGGGCCCTCTTGGCAAGGCCTGCAAGCCAGGAGCTCTGTGTGGAGAATGAGCTTGTGGCAGGAAAATCCCAGGAGTCCTGTCCCTAGCACTGGAGAAGTTCTCCAGTGTGAGAGCCACAAGCTCTATCCTTCCAGGCTTTTACCAGCCAACTTGGTAAGTAAGGATCCTGCTTAAGATCTTCCCTTCAGATCTCTCTGTAAGAAGACAATCTGTAGAGGTGAAATGAGGGCTGGGCAGAAGACCTGGGGATAGGGTTGAAGTCTGTAATTTATGGGGAACCTGGGCATGGGCAAGCTGGTTAACACCTTCCAGCTTCAACATCCTCACTTTTAAAATGGGGACATTGTGGTGAGGACTAAGTAAGATAATGGAAAGCATAAATAGTGATATTTATGCTTTATATGCATTAACAGTATGCAATATTCTCCAAATCTCCCTTGAATTACTTTTGTTCCCCCCATTAGTAAATAATCCACAACTGTTTTTCTGTTGGAGAATTTGATTGTCTTTTTGCTGAGTCATTGCTGTTTTATAAATATGGTCTTAAAGAATTTCTGACATTTTTGTTATTATAACCTGGAGTCTGATCCTATGTTTTCTTGTATAGTTTTTGAAGGTACATCTACTTTCTTAATTCTAATGCAATGTAGATTCTGGGATGAGATAATAATAATTGGTATTATTTATTGAATTTTTATTAGATCTGAGACACAATACATACATTATTTCTAATTCTCTCAGCAATGTTTTGAAGTAGGTGCTATTGTTATATGCATTTTTTCAAATAAAAAAAACAAAAAACAAGCAACAGAGCAGGTCAATAGCTTGCCTTGGGTCACACAGACACTAAATATAAGAGAAAAGACTTAAACCAGGACTATTCAACCACAAATATCCAATTTGCCTCATTGCTGCATCAAATGTCATGGAAATGTTGTCATTATGAGGATATTGGATACATGAAATAATAAACCAGGGATGCATGATGGTGGAGGGGAATGAGGGTGGGAGGAGGTAGGGGAACAAAGTAGTGATAAGCAGGCTCAGAAATTGGGTGCTATTGTAAAGCAAAGCAGCATATAGTTTTAAGCACAGGGTCCAAAGTGTGTCCTAAGCTCAAAGGTAGGGTGGTGAGTGTAAGGGTCTCACTCAATGCATAGATCATATAAATGGAAGCTATCTGGTTGTCAGTGGTTGATGTTGTGAAGCAGATCCATGTTGGGCTACTAAGAGATGCATCTCAGTGAGACATCAGCCAGCAGCAAGGCAAATGGAGAATGTGACTTAGTTCTTTGGGGAGGTAATAGGGCAACAGCAAAGAGCTGATGATCATGAAAGTCTCGTTAGTAGACATTGGGTCCATGTCAGAGAAATTTAACAGATTATAGGGCATCTGGACCTACTGGCCCCATGACAACTCAACCCTTGAGAAATTTCTTACTACCATTGTTTTCCACCAATAGATGATGACGTTACTGTCACCATTCTTTCAGACTCAGACAATGCCATTGCAGTGTCTGTAAAGAGGGAATTAGGTAGAAAATTTAGTTCAATTCAATTCAACAAGTATTTATGGAGCACCCACTGTGTACCAGGGACCATGGTAGGAATAGAGATAGAAAGATGAATAAAACACAGTACTTAAGGCACATATTGTGCCACTTCCTTGTCCTCCACTGTGACAGACATCATTAATCAATCACCACACTACTTCCTGTGGAGTCTGCACCTGGCCTTTTGAACAAGCAGCCACTATCTATCAATAGAAGATGCAAGATGAGTTGAAATGAATCCACACTCTTGCTTCAAGATATTGTTAGTCTTGGTAAAGGGGAGAAACTGAAATGTGTCTTCATGTATATTAGTCTGCATGGTTCAGGTTCAAGGTAATAGAAAAGAAGCTTGGGGAAGCCTGGGATCTTAAAAAAAATGTTCAAGTTTTCTCCATGTCTTATTATAATTATTTTAAAGGGTGAAATTTCTGTTAATAAAGGCATGATGTCTTTAGGGAAGCATTTCTCTCTAAATGCAGAGTTATTCTCGTCAGAGAGAACTTCCTTTAACATACAGCTTGAGGCAAAATTAAAATCCAGAAACACAGTCAAACGGAGTATAAACTCTTGCTAGTACTGCAATGTATCTACCCCAGGGGTCCTAAGAATGTGCTAACCCCTGACTGCCAGTTCTTCTGCAGCCAAGAAAATCAAGCAGCCAAGAACTCCTTGGGGAAGGCAGGGTGGTGAATGGGGACCTATTATAAAATATACACCTCCAAGAGAACAAGAATTACAGGTAACTTCCCTCTTCTCCAAAGCGAGTGGTGGTAATAGAACTCCTCTCTGTGGACACTAAGAAGGCTTTGCTTGTTCTGTGGCTTTAGCCATTTATATTTAATTTATGTTTTTAATTTTCTGGAAAGAGCCCAGAGGAGCCCACTGCCCGATGGAGTGTATGATATAGGTTTGGTAAACACAAATTAAAATAAAATAAAAGTGCTCTATTGCCTCTGGACATATTCAAAAACAGAATTAAGAGACTCTAAATCCTAGGATAAGAATGATCATTCAATTTATCTTAAATGGCAAAGTTTAAGGGAAGAAAGGTGAGTAAAGGAAGAAATGGGAGGCGGCATTCAAATGACAGGATATAGCATTAGGCATGGTTGAACTAGACTTAAATGTTGGCCCTACTAGCCTTCCTGAAAATGGAACATTATAGCCCTGCAAAATCTGGATTTCACAGTGAGAAGAAATCAAACATAACACTTCTCACTCTGAATCACTTTACCCAAAAGAGGTTTTTGAATTGAAACCTTCGTTACTGCCAATAACTGAGTTTACCTAAATAATCTCTAGCACTTTTGAAAGAGGGTAAGGCCACTGCTGTTTGGCAGATAAAATAGTCAGGAATGGTATCCTAGAGAAACCTTTTCTTCCCTTAAACATTTTCAAAAATCTCTCCTAGTTTTGGACCTTATCTTTAGAAGAATCCATTATGCAAAGTGTAGAATATGGAACCATAGAAATGTTGGCTTACTAATATGTATTTTTGCTTGGCATTGCCCATGTACTAAATGCAGACCTTCGTTCTTGAAAAGGGTAAAGCAAGATATATAAACCTATTCCATTTCGAGAAATATCAACAGAGAATCACAGACCCTTAAGAACTTTACATCTATGTTTAAAGAGTTGAATTTAAACAAAGGATTTGGATGAATTTTATAATAGTGAGGTCAGGGCTTTGAGTGTACCTGTCACCCAAATAGTGTACATTGTACCTGATAGATAATTTTTGATCCCCCACCTCCCTTCCTCCTTCTGAGTCTCCAGTGTCCATTATACCACTTTATATGACCATGTCTACCCATCATTTAGGTGCCACTTATAAGCAAAAACACGTGGTATTTGTTTTTCTGTTCCTGAGATACTTCACTTAGGATAATGGCCTCCAGTTTATCCAAGTTGCTATGAAAGACATTTTTTCATTCCTTTTTATGGCTGAGTAGTACTCCATGGTATATATATACCACATTTTCTTAATCCACTCATGAAATGATGGGCACTTAGGTTGAGTCCATATCTTTGCAATTGTGAATTGTGCTGCTATAAACATATGAATTCAGGTGTCTTTTTGATACAATGACTTATCTTCCTGTGGGTAGATACTCATGAGTGGGATCACTGGATTGAATGGTAGGTCCACTTTTAGTTATTTGAGGAATCTCCATATTGTTTTCCATAGAGGTTGGACTTATTTAAATTCCCCTAAATCTACTGAACTAAATTGAAAAAGTATAAATAAAGCTAAAAAAAAAAAAAAACAAAGTGACTGAGGAATTTTAAAGGAAATATGTTGAGTCTCATTCAGATATGTCTAAGGCCAAGCTAGAATCTACTGCAATATCAATATATCAACAGCTGTCTACGTAGCATGCATATTTCACTAATATTTTTAAGTGAATGATATTTGAAGGATTTTCCATGTAGATCATCTTATAGGTACCCCCAACTCAAAATGGCAAAAAGGGACCCAAAACAATAAAACATGTTACACTTTCCTTACCTCTTTGTTCCAGTTGTGGCTTAAAACTTCTCAGGGCCCAGTTATCTTTCTCTCTTGTCTCTCCGTCAACAAAATTTCTGGCAAAATATCAAATCTTTTAATGAGTTCTGTAAAATGCTTTTTGTGTCGCTCTCTTGCTTTTCTTGTCTTTGCCAACTTAGTCCTGGCCCTGGGACAACTTCATCAGATGGTACTGCTCCACTCCATTCTACATGTGGCTGACACATTGACCATTCCAAACAGTGATATTTATCCTATCATTTCTTTACTAAAAAATAAACATATACTGTTTAACCAAAAAACAAAAATAAAACAGATGAAATTTTTAATTCCATTTTTAGATTTCACATTTAGTGAGTAGCTACTAAGAGCAAAGCACTATGCTTAATCTGCTGTGAAACTTAGTAGGACTGGAACTATTCCTGCAAATTCTAAGTCTATGTGTGCCATTCTTATCCTGATTGGAATTGTGTATGGGCTCTCAGATTGACACTTTTGCTCTGCTTGTACAACAGACTTACATAGTCAGCAGCAAATAATATTCAGCAGCCTCAGGGAGCATTTGAATTTATATAATTTTAATGATTACAATAAGAACAAATACTTTAAAAGTTCCTATTATATGTAGCCTCTGTCCTATGCACTTTGCTTGTGTTAACTAATTTAGTCCACATAACAATCTTGTGTGGTTATTGTATTAGTTTCCTAGGTCTGTCTTAATGAATTGCCACACACTGGGTGGCTTAAAACAAAAAGAAATTTATTTTTTCACAGCGTGGAAGCCAAAATCCATATGTCAGCACTGTCAGTTCCTTCTGGAGGCTCATAGGGAGCCTCTGTTCCATGCTTCTCTATCTGCTGGTGACTTCCTGGCAATCTTTGGTAGTTCTTGGCTTATGGCTGCACTCCAATCTTTGTCTTCACATGGCCTTTCCTTCCTTGTGACTCTGTCACTTCTCCTTTTCTGTGTCTTAAAGGATAGCCATCATGGAATTTAGGGCCACTCTAATATGGGATGATCTTATCTGGAGATCTTTATCTTAATTGCATCTGAAAAGATCCTTATTCCAAATAAGGTCACATTCTGAGGTGCCAAAGGGCACACATTTTGGGGGGCTACTATTCAACTCCCTACAGTCCTCATTCCATAGATGAGGAAGCAAAATCTCAGTTTGAGTAGGTTGTACAAGGTCACAGAGCAGGTAAGAGGAAAAATCACGGCTGAGACTAGGTGTCTGAATGCAGAGACATGGATCTTCATGACCACAATATCACACCATTCTGCTGTGCTATGTTCTCTTTCTCTTCTCTGCTTCATCATGGGGAAAGGGGCCACCAGATATGGTGACCCACTAAATTCCTCCAGTCACTGCAGCATGATGAAATAAACCTAATATGAGAATCACACAGATCTAAATGGTGGAAGGGGTGGACTGTAACAGACACTGCCGGTGCCCTTACAGACAACCTAGGATCCTCATAACCAGTTTGACTGGTATGCTCCAGGTGCTGTCGGGGCCTCAGCTGATGGTTCATACCGGCAACCATCTCTGGGAGATTGTCCAGTGCCTGAAGCCACCTTGTCCAGAGGAGTCTGGATGTTAAGCCAAAGCTCCCTTCTCCGCTTCCATGTGATGGACACTGACTGGTTGGGGTAAGGGCACAAAAGCCCCACTCCCTTATCTTCAGTGTACTGATTCTAATTCTCTAATGGGCTAGGCTTTGCCTGACCCCACATTCTTGCATAGCTCCATCTCCTTCCCTGTCCTTGCTGCTCTCCCTCCTTTCTAAGATTTTCCAAGGAGAACTCTATGAGTAAATCACAATGTACACAAATCCCCCAATCAAGCTGTGCTGCTAGAATCAGATAACATTTCCCATATGTCATTTCATTTTGTCCTCACAATAACCTTGAAAGGTAGTCCTAATTATCTCTACTTCAGAGATCAGGAAACCGAGACTCAGAGAAGTTAGGGGATGTGCCCAGTGCTTCACGGGAAGTACGTGATAGAGCCGAGTTTCAAAGCCTGGTTGTCTGCAAGCCCCCACTTTCTATTAAACTCTCCTGCCTGCTTAGCAAAACACTCAGGCTCAAGACGAGTGCCTTTGGGAATGGGTCTGGTCTAAGGAAAGTTTTTCAGGCTTTGGAATCAGTCACAATTGGGTACTTAAGAAACAGGAGCTATTCTTTAAAAAAAAAAACAAAACAGACATTTGAAACATTTTGTAGTTTTTTTTTTTTAGGAATTTTTCTTTCCTCACTATTGTCTAAGGCTATGAGAAATGTTTGGGAGGATGTATATTAAGTGCTTCTCACTACACTTGGCACATAAAACGCACTCAGAAAAGGTAATAAAATTAGGTATTGTTAATTTCACTCCTGTCTAGTGCTGCAGCTCCTGAGGCCTGAGATCTGTGACATACCAGTGCTGAGCCCTGGGACACTTCATGGTGACACTTCAGCCTCTTAAGTCATCTGGACCTTATGACACAGCCACTTTGTAGCAGTCATCCACAGAGGACCAACATGAATTGAGAGATAACGGTAAGTTAGGCTTCCATGGGAGAGTGAAAAGCACACCTGAGAAATGAAGAGAAATGGCAGAGGTCATAGGTCTCGGGGTGAATTGCACTGTGTGTGACACCCTGGCTGAAATCCTATCCCACAGGGCCATCAGATGAGCTATTAGAGAAAGTGGCTGAAATTGCTTCCATGCCTTTTTTTTTCTTCTTCTAAAAATATCTATGCTGAGAGTTGAGGGTGTTACCTAGTGTGTATGTGTGTGTGCGCATGTGTACCTGCCCACACTTGCGCATTCCTGTGTGCTAAAGTCTGTGTCTTCATTCAGACCTCACTTCACTATGGTTTTGCTGGATCTCTCTCCCATTTTTCCATGGCCTTCCCTCCAATTCAAACTCTGCACTGCAGCAAGAACGTCATTCTGCTGTTTAACATAATTTCATGGATTCTCATTTGTTTAGATACCTTGTTATGGGACACATTGGGCCCTCTACTTAGAACTTATTTATCTATTTTCTTTCACAAAAATACTACTTCTTTCTCAAAACTCAAATCTGACATCGTCTCCTCCATTCATGGAGTCTTCCCACCTATTCCAGGCAGAGTGAGTCATCCCTTTCTGTGCTCCTCTGGCATCTCGTAGAGACTTCTGTGGATGCTGCTGTCCTATCCTTAATGATGTGTCTACAGGTTTATCTCTCCCACAACACACATTGTGGGATCCTTTAAGACAGGGACGATGTCGTGAACTTCTGGTTTGGCAGGTTTGGAAATATTACCTGGAACATTATAGTTTTTTTTTAATAAAAAAGAAAAAAAGAAATGCATTAATAAATGAAAGGATGAACCATTAAGCTTAACCTCTTTGCACAGAATTATGTATCTGTGAAATGGGAATGGTAAAGTTTCCCAGTTGTGATAGATTGAGTGATTGGCCCTAATTTTTTACCTTTTCCTTGTGAACAGAAGTTTCGGCTTGTTACTCATGCTGGCCAATGGCACATGGGTAGAAGTGAGAGGGTGCCAGCTCTAAGCCTAGACCTTAAGAGGCATCACGATTTCTCTACCTCTTACTTTCTGCCATCACCATGAGAAGCATTGTTCCTGGATACCCGGTGCTACTTTCCCTACAGCCTAGACTGCAATATGAAGATATGTGCAGAAGAAATCCCAAGCTGACTCCAGACCTGCAGTGAGAAGTAGAACAGCCCAAATAAGCTCAGCTTAGAGCCTATCTGCAGATATAGGACAACAAATGGTTGTGATTTTAAGCTACTGAGTTTTGGGGTAATTTGTTACACAGCATTATGGTGCTAATAGCTGATCCTTCAACCTCATTAGGTTTTTGTGAGGATTAAATCAGACGATTCATGTCAAGTGTGTAGCAAGATCCCTAGAACATGGTAAGCACAGACATTAGGTGTCGCTATTATTAATGTCATATCTTTACTATTTTATGAAGCTAAGCCTTTTATGTAGAGGAACAGTTGGCAGAAAAAGAAAGCAATAATCTGTTTATTAAATTCAGTGAGGCTGTCACAGCTGAACCTGGCAATTTCTCTGAAATTTGCTAAAAGCCTATGGTAGAATGTGAGGCAAGATGATGTGCTTTGCTGGGAGGGCCTCAGAGATTCACACTTAAGCATAAAAAAGCAGACTTGGCACAGTGGCTCTCCAGAACAGGGGGTTATATGCCCACCTCTGTCATCAGTGGGATGATCCTACAGCATTTTCATTCTGCAAAGCACTTTGTTTGACAGTCCCTCATATAAACCATTCCTTGGAGCCAATCTGTACACAAAATCAGACAGCTGATTCCTAGAGACTGCCAAAGAGTGGGGTTTATAAGGCTCCAAATAGCCTTCTCTGTTCACTGATGGGTCCTGTATCCTCATTGTCAGCCCAAACTGCCCTTCTGATCTCCAGACTAAGATGTCTAACTGCTGCTGCGGTCACACCATGAGGTCTCAGACTCATGTCACACTTCAGATGTCAAAAATAGAACTCACCATCTTCTCTCCTTATCTATCCCCGCGTGCCCCAAACTATGTCCTTATCTCCACAAGCAAATCAGAACCTGGGGGCACCTATTAGTCCCCTCTCCCTCTCCGTTTCCCTTTCCCTTTCCTCAGACTTCCAAGTTCTAACTATTTCTCAAATCATTCTACCTTACTCCATTGCCACTTCTTGTATGTCATCTCTTGCCTGGTTTATGGTGAAAAACCTCCCTATGTCTCTCCCTGCTTCTGACTCTCCTCTATCATTTCTCTGTCCTCCAAGTTGAGCTCTTTCTGCTTTTTTATGTCACTTACCATCAATCCCCATCTTTTGTTACTGTATCTGTGTTTCTGTGTGTACATCTATATTTGTGTGTCTCTGTCTAAATGTGTGTGTCTATGCGTGTATATATACATGTGTGTGTGTGTGTGTGTGTGTGTGTGTGTGTATCATCCTATATACACCTCATGCCCACTGTTGGGCTATAAATTTCTCGTCTTTAAGAGTCAAGCCTAGAATTCTGTTCATACTCAAGAAACGTTTGGTGTATCTAATCACAATTCTGATTAGATTAATTTTAACCAAATTCTCTAAATAAATGTCTCTGCCTCTCCACTGCCATTTATTAAAGCAATGAGTCCATAAAAAATATCAGCCTAGCAAGGATCAGTTGAACCCCAGTTCAGAGTAAAGCTTTCTATAAAAGGTTATGCAGGGAAGACTCCTGATAGGAGGAAGGGTTAAAAGGGACATCCCAAAATAAGGTGACAGAGGAGAAGCTCACCTTACAAACACACGCTGGTTCCCAGGCACTGCTGGGGCTGTTTTGGCCCCTTTATCTTATTCTTCCCCATGGGCAGACAGGAATTGAGACGTGAGGTCTATCTGCCAGGGTCTGCATCCACGGTGTGCTAGCTATATTTTTTACCTTCTTTATAATTCAATTATAGCATGTATAATACAGGGATGATTATAAGAGCATTTATTTGCCTTTAAGGCTGTTGTGAGAAATAAATGAAACCTTATGCAGTCTCATACAATCCTCAGTGCCACTGTTTGGAGGATGTTAATATCCATTTGACAGAAAACATAAGCCATCTCAGAACAGTTTGGCAATTTATCCAAGTGAGGGGTGAAGTTAAGTTGAGAATCCAGCCCTTTTTGAGCTAAAGTCCAAATATCTTCCACCTTTCTGATACTGCTTCATTCTGGGGTAGGGAAAATGCAGGAGGGCTCTCTAGCAATTCCACGTTGTTCCTCATGATCTTCTACTCTCTGAACAGCTTTTTCCACAGTTCCACGTGTTTCATCCGACCAAACGTTTTCCCTTCCGTAAGGACCGGTCAAGTGTAGGCTGAATCCGTGGGGCTGCCATCTGGGCTCCAACCCAGACCCTGATTCCTGTCCTCCTCCTTTCAGTCGGTGGAGTGACAGTAATCCCTGCAGCAGTGATTTGACTGTCAGATGTCAAAACACCACTTACCACAAAGGGTTAATATTCTGGAGACAAAATAATCTTTCTCACCACGCAATGTTTTTCAAGGAAGATGTCAAGGATTACAGCGATAAAGCACACGAATGAAAGGCCCTCGGTGCTGCTGGCAAAGAATCGGATCCGCTCCTGAGTTCAAAAGGGAAAGACAGGGACGCCCTCAGACACGTATGACGACTCTCAGGGAGAGAATGGTTGAGTTTTCAGTATCTTTCAGGTGTCCAGTGCATGTTTTTTTTTCTTCCAAGAAAGAGAACGTTTTGTTTACGGTGTGGCTTTGGGTGGATTAATTTGGGCAGGCAGTGCACCCAAAATCCTCTTAAGCCTCATCTCCTCTGAGGCCCTTTGTTTTCCACTTTCTGACAGCATCGGCTGTGACCTCGCTCTTGTCACCTGCCTGATCTTTCACCCTGGGACAGAAACAAAAGTGATGAAGTTGAAGGCTCAGCAAGAGAGTCTGGCTTTTCACCTTCCAGGTGTGAGGAGGAAAGGGCTGGTGTCTGGTGTGGGGGAGGGCACCACAAGCAACGCCCTGCACCGAGCAGTCGCTCTCCGAGCGAGCGCAGCCCGCAGAGGGCCCTGGGAGTCACGTTCAGCGCCCCACCCCGGGCGGGCGGTTTATGGGTCAGAGCGGGGGAAGGGACGCGCTCACAAACGCAGCTGGTCGTCATTTTAGTTCTTAGTAGAAGAAGAAAAGCTGCAGACAAAATAAGCTGTCCGGACAAACCACTAGGTGGATTAGTAATGCCTGAACTTGACGGAGAAGCCGGAGCGCGGGGTCAAAGGGTAAACTGATTGGTGGGACCTTTTTGATGCCTGAATTTTAGTGAAGCGGTTAGTGCCAATTAGAATGACACCGGAGAAGAGGCTGGAAGGCTGGGGGCCTCCGGAGCCTGTCAGGAGGAGAGGTTTGGCGGCTGAGGCGCAAGGAAAGATGGGTGATTAGGAAACATAATTTGCTCAATTACTTGTGATTTGGCAGAAGTTGGTTTTTAGGACTGTTTTTGTAACCTGAAAATAGGGGCCTTGGAAGCCTTTGAAATGAGGGAAAGACATGTAGAGTGAAATAATTTCAACTCAGGGAAGACTTTAAGAACATAAGAACTGCCATGCTAGATTGGGATCACCGTGGGCCCAGGGCGCCATTTTGTCCTTGACAGGGGAGCAGGTCACGGAGGCGGAGGGAAGGGACCGAGCTGTCACACCAAGGGTTGGGGAAGCAGCCGAAGCTTCTCTAGCAGTCTGTCACCGACTGTCACCTAGAAGGGCACTGAAACTATTCCACAACCATCAGTGTGTTTGCCTTTCCTGCCTTTTGGAGTAAAATGGTGATGTATTGAAATCATCCCTTACTCGCTGTGTGAACTCTTAGTTTCAACATCCACATTTTAAATTTGTGCCAAATAATAAATAGCAACCCTCATTGAATCGTTTTGAGCAGTAAGTTGAAAAAAATAAACTGTAGTTAATACTAATATTACTTACAACTTACCATGCACTGAATTAAACAATTAATACATATTTTAACTCATTTCTCATCACACCACCTGGTGAACTTGGTTTTCATGGTCCCCATTTTGCAGAATAGAAAATTATACATATTGTGCTTGGGCTTATCTTGGGTACACAGCTAGGAGCTTGGTGGGTGTGGGGCTGCCTCAGACCTTGGTGTCTCAGGATCTACTTAATCCACAGGGCGGAGGGTATGAGTGAATCAACTGGTGCTTACTTCAGTTTTAGTTGTTGCTGAAATATGCATTCATTCAGTTCTCTGAAAAATTGGGCAACTCATTGAGGCTGAGACTGAGATAGTTGTATGCCTATTAACCTAAATAAGAGAGGATCCTTTCTTAGAAATAGAAATAAATGGCCTTCAGGAGTACTTATAATAACTTTCTCACAGGTTTAGCTCACAGAGTCCTAGGACCACATTAACAAATCTTTCAATCATAAATTAAGATCTTTGAGTGTACTAGGCAAAATACTGTCTTTTTAAAAGTAACTTGAAATAATTTGACAGTGGTTGCTTCAGTTGTGCTTTGTTCTTTCAAAAATATGTTTCAGCTTCCTTCAGAACAAGATGGGGCCTAAAAATATACAGATCTTTAAGCTCTTATATAGTTTTTCCTCTATTTTTCCAACATGTATAGAAGAAAGTATATGTATGGCAATAGTAACATTTTATTTCTGGTGATTGCCTATTCCTAGATAACTTGATTTTCTCAGGTCAGAAAGAACTATGTTTAAATAGTGGCAACAGATATGATTAAAATATCCTTTAAAAAGGCACAGAGAGAGCAAAGGACTAAGTTGAATCATCATCAACACAGATGAAAAAGTTCATTGCATGAAGGGATCTTAAAAGCCTTGAGTTGGTCAGCTGCGGTAATCTGGCTTGAATATTAGAATGCTTTAACTTCTTAGACTCAGCACTATTGACATTTTGAACTGGGAAATTATTTGTTGCGGGGAGCTGTCCTGTGCATTATGGGATGTTTAGCAACAATACTGCTCTCTATCCATTACGTCCCAGTGGCACCATCAACTCCCCCAGTTATGACAACCCAAAATATTTCCAGACATCGCCAAATGGCTCCAATGTGGGCAAAACCACCCCTGTTGAGAATCATTGATTTATATTTATATCAGAGATTAGCAAAATGTTTTTGTTAAGGGCCATATAGCAAATAGTTTAGACTTTGAGGGGCTACTTTAAACTATGTGATTGTTGTGCAAAAATAGCTATAGATAATATGTAAATGAATAAGCATGCCTATGTTCCAATAAAACATTATTTATGAACAGAGAAATTTGGTTGTATTTGACCTGTAGACCTCTGATTCATATATTACTGCAAAATCACATGGCATAATATGATATAATATGATGCTTATGCTGAGTAAAAAAGAACGTTTCATTTAAGAATCAAATAAATATGACTAATAGTACCACCCAAAGATATTTGCTGTAATCTCAATAGAAGTACACACACAAACATACACACACATGTATACACATAGATGCATATATACATTTTTTTTTTATTGTCAAGGACACAAATTTGAAATCTTACTATACGTATATAATTTTATATCCTGACATTTTTCACATTACATTATTTATAACATAAGTAATTTTTGGTGTTATATATTCTTGAAAAAAGGTATCACTTTTAAAATTTTATATAAATTTAAGTAATATTAGTGCAATTGTGTTACATGGATATATTGCATAGTAGTAAAGTCAGGGCTTTTAGGGTATCCATCACCTGAATAATGTACATTGTACTCATTAAGTAATTTCTTATCATTGACTCCACCTTCCACCCTCTATTTTTTCAAGTCTCCAGTGTCCATCATTCCACATTCTATGTCTATGTGCACACATTATTTAGCTCCCCCTTATGAATGAGAACATGTGGTATTTGTCTTTCTATGTCTGAGTTGTTTCACTTGAGATAATCGCCTCCATTTCCATTCATGTTGCTGCAAAAGACATGATGTCATTCTTTCTTATGGGTGAATAGTATTCCATTGTGTATATATACCACATTTTTTTTATCCAGTCATCCTTTGGTGGACACTTAGGTTGATTTCATATCTTTGCTATTCTGAATAGTACTGTGATAAACATATGAGTGCAGATATCTTTTGGTATTAATATAATGATTTCTTTTCCTTCAGGTAGATACTCGGTAATGGGATTGCTGGATAGAAGGGTAGTTCTCTTTTTAGTCCTTTGAGAAATCTCCATACTGTGTTCCATAGAAGTTGGACTAATTTACATTCCCACCGACAATATATAAGAGTTCCCTTTCTCCACAATTTTGCCAACATCTATTATTTTTTGTCTTTTAAATAATAGCCATTCTGACTGGTGTAAGATGATATCTCATTGTGGTTTTAATTTGCATTTCTCTGATGATTAGTGATGATGTGCATTTTTTCATATGCTTCTTGGTCATTTGTATGTCTTCTTTTGAAAATGTCTATTTATGTCCTTTGCTCGTGTTTTAATGGAGTTATTTATTTTTGTTGTTATTGAGTTATTTGAGTTCCTTGTAAATTTTGGATATTAGGCCCCTGTCAGATGCACAGTTTGCAAATATTGTTTCTTACTCTGTAGGTGTCTGTTCACTCTGATGATTATTTCTTCTTCTGTGCAGAAGCTTTTTAGTTTGATTAAGTCCAATTTGTCTATTTTTGTTTTTGCTGTTTTTGTTGCTTGTGCTTTTGAGGTCTTAGTAAAAAAAAAAAAAAAAAAAAACCCATAATTTTTAATGGCTATGTAGTCATCTGTTTTATTGATATACCACAATTTACTCATTATTCCTTATAATTGGATATTTTTATTTTTCCTAATTTTCCTATAATGTAAAAAATAGTGTAATAAATATCTATCTCAATCTATTTATTTACCATCTGTCTAGCTAGCTATCTATCTGATAATTTCTATAGAATAGATTTTTAACAGTAGATTGGCTCCTTTAAAGAATAAGAATATTTTTAAAGTCTCTTGATTATTTATACAAATTGACCTTCAGAAATTTTCTGATGGCTTATATTCCTGTCAGAAAATTAGATAGTTTGAACTAAATTGTAGGATAGATTGTAAACTAGCAGCATACGCAGCTTCTCCACTTTAACCATGCCCTGTAGTTCTCTGCACAATGTCTGCTACAACCTTCCATATGTAGAGTAGAACACAGAATTCTGAAACTGGGATATATGCTATTGTAACAAATTTGAAATTTATCTCCAAATCTTTGAAACTACCCTAATTTGCAATCCATGGAAGTGACTAGTCATACATGGAATGACCCTACAAGTTTGGGACAAGCAGTAAAGGCAACATTCTCAGTACACAAGTTGCATAAATTGACATGTCACAGGTTGAGTGGGTGTAAAAAAATGACATAGGACTCACACAGTGGAGTTATTGACATGAAAGGAAGACCAGGAGGGGTCCCATTTCCCTGCACAATTCTAGGGTTTGTGTCCTTTAAATGTGCGGAATATTACCATTAGGAAAATATCATTTATGTGGATCATTGGATTTCCTGTTTTTAATCCCTGCAAGCATTCTGGCAATCTTCAGAGCTAGCAGAAACCACAATCGTGCTGTACAGAATCCCCAACTTTCACAGGCCACCCAACCCTATGGGGAAATTTCTCATAACCGGTTTTTCCTCACAATTCCTCTAGGCCCAGGTGAGACAGCTAACCAGACTGTGGACCTGGGCTCTGTTGAAGAAAAGGGAAAAACTGAAATCTATCATGTCCTGTGTTTTATCCTCCGGGGCTGAATCTAATATGAGGTGGGATGTCTGAGCCACACAAATTTTTCCAGAGAAAAACTGGAGAGAACTAGCGCTTTGCTTCTGAGTGCTTATTTTCTGTGGCTCTTTGGCAGTGTGCCCTGAGCTCATTTCACCAGAATAGATTGACGATGTTAGACCAGAGGTCAAAAACCTTCTGGGCTTCCAATCTCAACAAGTTATATGCAGATATTTAGATGCAGATGTGTTTGGAAATCTCAAGCTCATGATGATGTAAATGGTTAACTCTGTGTTTTCAACATTATCACCCTAATCATGTGCTTTTAAATGTTTCAAAGATAGATCCTTTGGTCAGGAAATGAGTATGGTCTTCAAAGATCTTTACGCACTATTAACTCTCAGTGATACTGGTCACTGGACAGGCACAGAGAACAGGTTCTGAAAGGACTGTGATTGCTTCCAGATGAAAATGAGTAAATGTGACGTAGCACTGTAAAAAGGACACACATCATCCATGCCAGGCTCTCTGCTGTGGATTGACACTGTTGGCAGCATCTTAAGGCACTTGCCACTTGTCATAACCTGTCACCGAGAAGGTGACATGTGATTAAAGACCTCACTTCCTTCTCATAATTACATAAATGCCATCTTCCTGGGTGGGGCACTTCTTGCTGCTCCAGATAAAATTGTAGTCCATAACCCACACCTAGCACTTTCTGTTCTCTTTCTTGGCTTTATTTTCCCTTTTAGCGCTGATCACTGTTTAACATGCTATATATTCACTTATTTACCCTAAATATTGTCTGTCTTCTCCATTGAACTGTAAGCTCAGCAAGGGCAGAGTATGTGTGTCTGTGTGTGTTTCTGTTTTTATATGTTGCCTGGAACCATTGTCTAAAACAATTGGCATACCTTTGAATACACTACACACAACAGTGCCTGGTAGTTAAGCTTTCTTCTTGGATAGCTTAGGAGCTTCTGAGGGCAGCCACTATGTATAGAGATAATAAATCATTAATTTACTACTATGATTTTCCTCAATTTGATCTTGAAGTCTCTCTCTGGAAAGTGGCCAGAAGCCAAAGTAGCCATTCTCTAGAAGAGCCCCAACTGGGAAAAAGTTAGGTTTAGGTGTGTCAGTCAGGTAAGACATAGAACAGGCACTAAAACAAAACAGAAAATAACAGAAGCAGTTTATTGCTCACAGATCTGCGTGGAAAGAGGGGTACCCATGAGGGCCAGTGGGAATTCCAGAGACAGCAGGGTGCTCAAACACACACAGTGAGTGTGGGGCAAGAGAGAGAGAGAGAGGATCTGTGGTACTAGGCCTTTTTTAAGGTCCATGGCTAATGTCTAATGTCCTGTAAGCTTTCCCAGGAGGATTATGGGCTGGCTAATTTGAAGAAAACACATGTGAATGGGAGTATTTATTTACATGACTCTGGCATTGCCCACTAGGTTTCATCGTGGTCGGCAGCTGTGGGATGCATTGAGCTTTAGGTGAGTGAGACAGGAATAAGCAGGCTGTATTGTTAACAACCACAAGAGGAAGAGAAGTTTTAACTAGGCCAAAGATGAAGGGGTACAACTGGATTTCAAACAACTTACATCAGGCCTGAAAATGGATGCCAAGGCAGTAACTATATTAAACAACCTTATGACATATACATTTGTGAGTTTAATAAAATAGTCCTCTTGTGTGTAGAGGAGAGAATAATGACTAATACATAATATCTTTAGATTTTTTTTTCATAATAAATCTGCTTTTAAAAGGAGAGGGGGTTATACACTCTAATCTTCCCATAAGCGCCGCCCTCAATACATGCCAACCATCATTTTATCTTTATAATGGCCCTACTAGGTTGGTTTTGTTACCGTTTCCTTTTTACCTCCTAAGAAAATGGAAACTGAGGCTGCAAGATGTAAACTGACACCTCAAGGTCACTTTTGTTGCCGAAATTAGCAAAAATATATGACCTTTCTACACTATATGAGGCTTGTCTCAAGAATTCCTCAAAATACTAGGATAAAATGTTGAGTAGGAGTAGCTTTGCATTTATTATGAAGTCCCACAGGCACAAAAGTGCCCTCTAAAGGCACTTTTTTCCCTGACAATTTTTATTGGGTCAGAACATAATAACAACATGACATTTTTATGGGACTTTCATCTCAGAATCCCAAAGCACTTAAAACACATTAATTAGTTCTCACAACTCACAAGGTAACAAATTGTTTTGATAGGAAATTACCTATAATAAGGCAACAAGAACTTATCAAATGCTAGCCAGTTACCTTTAAGAAATACACAAGGACTCCCATATATTTCCTAAGTTAGAGGAGAGACTAATTATTAAAGAAAGTGGAGCAGGAACAAGATTTGAGAAGGTCGAGGATCTCTTGCCATGGACAGAGGACTTTTGAGGTAGCAATGATTCTCTGCTAGGATTAATGAGGTTGACTATTAACTCTCAACAAACATATGGTCACATCTCCAGAAATATGTTTTTCTGAAAATATAGCTAAAGAATTATGTGCATCACTCAGGTCAACATTTGTTTTATGCAAAATATATAAAACTTGTATGAGATTTGGCTATTTATTAAAACATTATTTCTTGTCTACTCCTATGTAAGGCATTTGAGTAGAAAATGCTGAAATGAGTTTTTCCTTTGCCAAGATCCCAAGATATATCTTTTCTTCTGTAATATTAATGATATTTATTGAATAGCACATTATTCTTTTCACCTACCTCTGAAATGAAGGTTTGAGAATAATTCCCAAATAGAATTATATGGTTTGATACATCTGAGAAACACTTATAATATGTCTACTATAAACTAGTAACTAGGTTATTTTCTGAATACTCAAGAATTATTAACTTGGTCCAGGTTGTTAAGAATGATCTGGTGCGGAAGACAGGTGAATTTACCTGAGTGAAATTGAAATACTTAGAGATAAATGGTTAATCAAAGTTCCCACAGCTAAATACTGGTAGAGATGAGCTTCATGCTCTCACCTCTGACTGAAATTTGATGCTCTTTCTGATTTGTCCCACTGACAAAGGAAATAGCTTTGATTTTGCTTTCTTGTCAAAGGCTTATCCAACTAACTTACTGTGTGTAATCAAAGCTTTTGTTTGCTTACGTGTCCTCCCAAACCTCGCAACATTGTTTACTCGATCTTTCAAAGGGTTCTACTGACCTGAGGTTTGGGGCCTACAGCCGTATTCTCAAACCAGATGTAGTAGATAGGGCTGCCATAACAAAGTTCCACAGAATAAGTGGCTTAAACAACAAAAACTTACTTTCCACAATTTTGGAAGCTAAAGATCTGAGATCACAGCAGCAGCGGAGTTGGTCTCTTCTGAAGCCTCTTCCCTTGGTTTGCAGATGGCCAGCTTTTGTGTCTTTGCATGGTCTTCCCTTTGTGCTGTGTCCTCCTAATCTCTTCTTATAGGGACACCAGTCACACTGGATTACAGCCCACCCGTGTCACTTTATTTTAACTTAATTATCTCTTTAAAGACCTCATCTTCAAACACAGTCATATTATGTGAGGGTTAGGGCTTCAACACTTGAATTTGGGGTGGACACAATTGAGCCTGTAACGCTGCATGTGCAGAAACACTGAGCTACGTAGCCTGGAGGCAAGATGATGCCTATAACACTAACAGATATTTTAAATTCAGGTTCACCACATGCCAGGGAGTTTACATGCTTTATCTCACAGTGTCGTAACGGCCTAGCACATTACATCTTACCGGACCTGTTTTCTAGGTCAGGTAGCTAAGAGAGGGTAAGTAATTTCCCCAAGGTCACACAGCTATTTAAGTGGCACAGACTGGGATTCCCAATGACCTCCAAAGCCCCTGTAGGTTGCTCCTGAGCTGGATTCAAACACTGCGGCACATTCAAGGGGTGCTCTCGCCAAATCACAATGCAAGGCTTGTCATTCAGGGCCTGGGTATTCTTAACCCCAAGGGTAGAAACCCAGTGGCGACGAGAAACAGCAGAGGCCAGAGGCACTGTGACTCTCAAAGCGACATCAGCAGTCTGTCATGAAAGGCTGCCCAGCCAGGCCCAGGAAGGCTGAAAGACACATAAGCACACCATGTTCTAATATGAAGAAAGCAATGACTTTCCACCAGGCAGGCCTGAAATCAAAAGCCCAACGCCATCGCCTCTCTGAGGGGCAGCCTGTCTCCCAGGAATGTGGTCATGATAAACGAGAAATATGTATAAAGTGTGAGTCCTTGCTCTAAAGGGTGCTGAATAAATGCCGGGTATTATACTATTGTTTATTTGGGCTACCCAAGTGCATTGGACTGAACAAGAGTATTTCTTTCACTGACAACCGCGGTCATTGTGGTGAAAAGATTTATGTTAGAACATATGAATGATGCCTCTGTGTACATGTGTGTGTTTATGTGTGTGTGTGTGTGTGTGTGTGTGTGTGTGTGTTTGTGTTGCTAATATTTGGTGTGCTATGTAGGGTGATGGGGAATGCATTTATCCTGGAAAATGAGCTGGAAATTTCAGGAAAGTTTTGGTTATCCACAATTCCCATTTGACAGCCGTTCCAAAAGTTTCAGACTTAATCACGGAAATTTTAATTTGAAGAGGAGCTCAGGGATTGCTTAATCCTTGTGTCCTCCTAGTTTCAAAGCTTTTCTATAACATTCTGAAGATGTGGTTAAACAACTTCTGCTTGAAGACTTCTGAGGATGGTGAACTCGCTACCCCTGGAGGGGCATTTGTTCCTTTTGCAGACAGCTTAAGGGAAAGAAGGAAAGTTACCTTTATAGGGCACTTTGGATGTTTCAGGCATTGTTCCAAAGCTTTATTTGCATCGTTTTATCTAATTCTTATCTCGAAGGTAGTTTCTACTGCTAATGTTATTATCGCTATTATTATTACCAATAGCAAAGTGTATTATAAAGTACATAGACACACTTCTATGCACTTTTTATATATTAAGTCATTTAATCTTTCCAATAACCCTATGAAGTTGGTATTCTTATTTTTCCCGTTTTATGGATGATGAAACTGAGGCTCAGAGGTTAAACAACTTGCTTAAGTTCACACAGCTAGGCAGTAGATTTGAACATAGGCAGTAGGATCCAGAATCCACACTTGTTATGACTATGCTTTGTTGCCTCTTACAGGTATTTGCATACACAAAGAGTGCAATGCGCACCACCCGAAGGATGGACATATTTGAAACTCGGACTTGGGGGCGGGGGGGACAAGGGCAGCATACGTAACCTAAACATCTGTACCCCCATAATATGCTGAAATAAAAAAAAAAAAGAAAAAGAAAAAAAAATCATCCTGATTTTAATGACAGGAAAATTGAATCACAGAGCCTTAGTGACTGATCACTGGTCACAAGTAAAAAAGTGAAAAAATGGTGATTTGAGTCTGGCTCTGTCTGACTCTATACCCTTGCTATTCTCATAACTCAACATGGCTTTAAGTTATGACAATGTGGTACTTGTACTTACTGAGACAAAATCAACCTCCTTTAAATTCTGTGCATGGCTTCAGGCTCTGCTGTAGAATCCATCTACAAAAGCATTTCAGATTTGTAAGCAGCTCAGATTGCCCTCAAGGCTAAATATATGCAGTTCTTTTAGTTGTTCTTTGCTTTTTATAATTTCCATGCGCTGTTCTCTCATTTATACATCGTCTCCTTCCTGCTAAAGAGGGAAATTTGAAGAGTAACCATCCTTGGGATGAACCAGAGTGAACAGAACTGTAATATCCTCCTGCTCATTTATTCTATTAGTCAATCACTTGATAAGTAAAAATGTATTCAGTGATCTGGTAAATACCAGTGATAACCTATCTGTCATATACCCAGTTATATACATGTATGTTTACATTATGTATATATGTGAATTCTCCAGGTTGTGAAATATTGGTCCATTTAGTCATGTACTTGAACACCATACTTTAATAGCTATTGCATTTTTAAAATACTGATATCTGATGGCTAAGGCTCCCTCTTTCTTTTTCAAAATTGTCTTGGTTATTCTTGGCTGTATATATTTCTCCATTAATTTCAGGATCAATGTTTTAGGTTTTGTAAAATGTTCTGCTGATATTTTCACTGCTGCTACCCTTAAATTGTAGTTTCATTTCAAGAGAACTGACATTTTCATAATATTCAGTCTTTTAACCCATGATCATAGTGTCTCTCTTGATTTGTTTTTCCTCTTTGGCTAAATTTTAAAGATTTCTCATAAAGGTCTTATACATATTTTGTTAGATTTATTCCAAGGAATTTTACACTTCTGTTAATGCTGTGAATGTTATAATATTGCTTTTGGTCATGATCTTTTAAACATTTTAATACTTTTTACATTTTAATTGAATTTTGAAAATCAGGGGTTTGCATGGCATGTTTTGTAGAATCTTGGACTTCTTGGAAAGTATAGCAACTCCAGAATGCAGAGATAGGGAAGAACACTGATGCAGAGAAAGCACCACTTGAGACCCCTCTCCCCTATACTACTCAGACTTGCTCCATTTTAATCTAAATTATATATTAGAATTTCGTGTCTGAAAACCATGCTAGTGCCCAAACCACTGCCATCACACACACACGCATGCACATATATATATATATATGTACATGTGTGTGTGTATATATGTGTGTGTGTGTTTGTGTATACTGACTGTATATGATGCCTCTATGTTTTGGTTTTACTATCTTATTTCTTCTGTTTTCTAAGAACTTAACAAAGTTTCCATAATTAGTGATTACTAATCTCTGGTCTATCTCATCTCAACCCCTTTTTTCCTTAAAATTTCTAATTCGAAGTCACAATATTCCTGAATTAGACCTTCCCAAATTAAAATCTATTATTTGAGTAAGAAATGATAGAAATTTTAAAGCTAAGATGTGATATGATAGTCAGTGATTTACAGAATCAAAAGTATATCTCTCACTCATGTCTCATGTTGATATCTGTGGGTTGACTCTGACTCCACATGTCCCTTAATTCTAGGATCAGGCTAAAGGAACTCCCCCTACTCAACCATGCCCCTCTCATGTCAGAAGAGGGAGGGATGGCTGAACCAGGCAATGGCTCTAAAAGCTCAGATGTAGTGTATGCCACATCTACTCATATCTGATTGACTAAGGCCTGATGTCAACACAGTGACTCAATATAATCTTCTTGGTGGCAGGAAATGCAGGTCATGTGAATGTGCGCAGCAAGATATCATCCTCTTACAAAGAGAGATGTGAGTAATTGGGGACAGTAAACAGTCTACTATAACACATATTGCAAAAATATTTTATTTTATTTTATTTTTTTGAGACAGAGTCTCTCTCTGTTGCCTGGGCTAGAGTGCCATGGCATCATCATAGCTCACAGCAACCTCAAACTCCTGGGCTCAAGGGATCCTCCTGCCTCAGCCTCCTGAGTAGCTGGGAATACAGGAGTGCACCACCATGCCTGGCTAACTTTTTCTATTTTTTTTTTAGTTGCTCAGCTAATTCCTTTCTATTTTTAGTAGAGATGGGGTCTCACTCTTGCTGAGGCTGGTCTTGAACTCCAAACCTGAAGCGATCCTCTCTCCTTGGCCTCCCTGAGTCCTGGGATTACAGGCGTGAGCCACCTCACTCAGCCTGCAAAAATTTTTTAAATTTAGTTTTTGTTTTAATTTTAAAAATATACATAGAAGATTTTGTGAAAATAACTCCAGCAACAGCATGATTTTTTAGTTTCTCCAAGTCCCTTCATACAAATATAACAAAAACACAGCAAATCGAAATATACACAACAATTTTACTTTCAAACTAGATAATGAAGTATTTCTATGAACCCCAAAATGCAAATGAGTGGGAAAAAAACTGCCACCAGTCACAAAATCTGACACAGGAGATCTGGCACCTGTGCAGAAGAAGAGGGAGCAAGTGGATGGGAGTGGGCAGAACAGGATAACCTCCACCGAGCTGCAGAACTTACCAGAAAGCAGGTAACCACACTGACAGGAGAATGCAGTGGGAAGGACCGAGGGCCTGGGGCAGTCTAACCACTACGAACATTCTGAAACTGACCCGCCGAGTCTCCCTTCCAGAGCAGGACTCCACACTGAAAAGAAACTTCTGGAAATAGAATCAAAATTGATCAAAACAGAGACAACACAGACAAAAGGAAGAGAAAATCTAGACCAAAGAAGGTGAGAGAAGGTAACAGAACTGTGAAATTCCAGGATGCAGGGCAGCACACTTTAGTGCACATACAGACACGAGAGGGAACTGTAAAGTTCAAAAGGCTTTACTGAACACACCCCTTCTCAATTCTAAAAGTTCACAAAAGCTGATTTCTTATAAAAATGTGCATCAGGAAGGTACTGAGGTCAAAACCCACACCAAGTTATTATAATAACAAAATGAATAAAGAGCAGAATAACATCCCTCCGGAGAGTGAAAGCATGTCAGGAAGATAGGCCCACAATACAGAATAAACCTGTAACCTACCATTTGAATATGAGTTAAAAACACATTATGAAAGTCATACAAAGCATGGCAGAATAACATAAATCAAAATTAGAAGAACTCAGAAATGAGGTGACAGATCTCAGGAAAGACTTGGAAAGAGTGAAGATAAACTTCCTTTCAACTGTACCGGGAGAGGGGTCCGCATGGTGTCATTCTGGAGTCCCATTGTAACTTAAAGAGAAACTTTCACGATGTCTGGATCCCTTGATAACCTGCAAAAGAGGGAGGAGGATGTCATCAAATTCTCTGCAGCTGGAACCCACTTAGGTGACACTACTTTGACTTCTAAATGGAACAGCACACCTACAAAAGGAAAAGTGATGGCAACTACATCATAAATCTGAAGAGGACCTGGGAGAAGCTTCTGCTGGAAGCTTGTGCCATTGTTGACTTTGGAAGCCCTGCTGATGTTAGTGTCATATCCTCCAGGAATACTGGCCAGTGGGCTGTGCTGGAGTTTGCTGCTGCCACAGTAGCTACTTCACTCCTAGAAATTTTACTAACCAAATCCAGGCAGCATTCTGGGAGCCATGTCTTCTGGTGGTTACCGATGCTAGGGCTGACCACGAGCCTCTTACGGAGACATCTTGTGTTAACCTACCTACCATTGCTCTGGGTAACACAGATTCTCCTCTGCCTTATGTGGGCATTGCCATCCCTTGCAGTAACAAGGGAGCACATTCAGTGGGTCTGATGTTCTGGATGCTGGCCTGGGAAGTTCTGCAAATAGGTGGTACCATCTCCCATGAACACTTGTAGGAGGTCATGACTGATCTCTACTTCTACAGAGATCCTGAAGGGATTGAAAAAGAAGAGCAGGTTGCTGCTGAAAAGCTGTGACCAAGGAGGAATTTCAGGGTGAATGGACTGCTCCAGCTCCAAAGTTCACTGCTACCTAACCTGAGGTTGCAGACTGGTCTGGAGGCCTGCAGGTGCCCTCTGTGTCTGTTCAGCAGGTCTCCCTGAAGACTGGAGCACTCAACCTGCCATGGAAGCCTGGGCTGTAGCTCCCACACTTCAGGCCACCAAATGGGTAGGAAGGACCAGGAAGTGGTCTTCCATAGGCTCTTAAGCAAGATGGAAATAAAGTTGATGGAAAGTAAACATGAGTTTCTAAAAATAATAATAATAATGATTATTATTAAAATAAAGGTAAACTAGAAGAGAAAGTCAACACAAGATAATGCTTGAAGAGAATTAGAAAGTGAAAAAAAGAAAATGTTAAAAATCAAAAAGAAATGATAAAAGGGAGAAAGGATTCAAGAGAAGGTGATAAACATTGAGGGCAAAGAAAATCCAAAATGCAAATAATCAGAATGCTTGAAAAAGAAAACCAAAACATAGAACTTGTCAAATACTAAAAACCTATACTTCTCAAAATTTTTCTGAAAAACAAACCACATAATTGAATGTTGCACCTGAGACTATTGACTCAGAATGATCAAAACCAAGACATAATCTGGTAAAAATGATAGGACTTAAAAAAATCTTTAGGTATCTAGAATGAAAGAGCAAATGATTTTTCAGGTAAGAAAATTGGATTATCACAAATTATCATTGACTACAATGCTTTCTGCCAGAAAAAAAAAGGGGGATTAATTTAAGATATTCAGGAAAAGAAAGTAACTTTACAATAAACTTGACTTTTACTATAATGGACAAAAGCTGTTCACAATCTATAAGAACTCAGGGAATATTGCTCCCTTGAGCTTTTCCAAGGGATTTCCTTGAGAGTGAGCATCAGAGAACCAAAATGACTGAAGAAATCATGACGTCATAACTGGTACTGAGTTTCAAATGTATCAGTACTTGTGTAAATATGTTTAAATGAGGATTAACAGGGAGAGAAAATATAAAAACTATTAATACAGTTCTGAAACTGTAGATGTAGCACAACTGTTTACATGTGGGGGGAGAATGGAGATTATATACAATAATTTTAAATGGTTTTAGTAATCAGATATGTGGTAACATTGGTTTTGTTATTTTGAGACTGTTGCATGTGTAATATGAGGTAAAATACACTCATATTTGAGACATTCTAATTCTATGATCTCCTGTGTCCTGAGAACCAAGTTTCTCAGTGTGGAAGAAAGGAATGCAGATGTAACAGAGAAGAGGTTATGTAAAAGCTCTGTAATCTTGAATTGGAATTGGAAGTGTAAATAGACACTCACGTATGTAAGTGTGTTCATACATTTATATATATGCCTGGGTGTACATATATGTATATGTATATGTGTGTGTGCATGTGTATATATATATATTATTACACATATATAATTTTTTGTCCTGTTTACTGAAAAGTCCTAACAACTATTATCAATTCAGTAGCCATAAGCATTCCTGGTGCCCAGATTGTAGTTTTGAAATATAGATGTTCACTAAGAAACGAGGCTGATTCTAGTTCCAATGTACATGATGAACATGGAACTGTGAAAAAGCATTCGGATTGTATTAAAAAGAGTTAAGACCCAACTTGAAGAGGTTCCCACTGGCCAAATATAGCACTACTTGTGCTTTAACAATGAGAATGACTGTGAAGAATGGAAACCCAACACATATGCTTACCCATATGTGAATAATTATTTTTATAAGAAGAATGATCATCTAAGATGACAAAGCATCAATCCATTATCTTGAAAACTAGTAAAAGGAAACTTCAAACATTTACCTTGCTTTTTTCTGTGTCAACAATATCACTGGGTAACCAAGTATTAAAAAAGTTGAAGGGTCCCTCTATAAACATATTCAACTAATAAATAAAAAAGAAATGACTGAATTATTATAGAATATCATGATTTTGCAATAAATTAATAAATATAGCATTATGGATCAACAGATGGGAACACCTCTAAAAGGACACAACCAGAAAATACATGACTCCTATAGTCTTGCTAAACATCACTGGAGTTTTTCCGAAGGGATCAAATCTGAGTCTAATCAAGCCCTTGGGTCCACTTGCCAATCGTCAGCAAATCGAGAGGGGAGAGGAACATACTGATCTGCACCATGGGTGGGCTGGCAACGATCCCTTTCAAATGTCCTGCATTCCTCAACGAAATAATGTGTAAGGAACATAGAGGATGGAGAGAGAACCTACACATAAAAAGATTTTAAAGAAACATCAAAATTTTAAAATGATGAGAGCTAAATCATATTTAATGAGCATGGGTGTTAGAACTATTTTAAAAGGCTAGAATGTCATTACTTTAAAAGTCAGGAGCGATTACCTATGTGAGGAGGGAAGGGGCTGTTGTTGGACTGGGGAACTGGTAGCTTTTGCGACGTCTGGCAAAATTCTATTTCTTAACCTGGTGGTGATTCTGAGGGTGTTTGCCTTAGAATAACTGATCAAACTATGCATTCATTTTATATGGTTTTCTTCATGTTTCATCTTAGAACAAAATGATCTTTTTAGTAATACATGCTCATAGAAAGAAATTCAAGTATTATATAGTAAAGTGTAATGTAAAAGGGTTTTTCTGTAGCTAACTTTCGGTTTCATTTTTTAGGAAAAGTCTTAGGAATCAGTTGATCATGCACCTTTCTGGATATTTTCTGTGTATTTGTTTTACACAAGCAGGATGACATCATGCATATTGTCCTAATATTTTAAAAACTATTTACTAAATATACCTATCTTCTTAGATTTGTATATACCTACTTCAACAAATATTGAGTCCTTGTTTCCACACCTTTATACTAATTTAAAATATGTGTATTGAAGTATTTAATTATGGCATTACATGAAAAGATTGCTAGCTGTTTATTTTTCATTTGTTCTCTAGTCCCTGAGAATTCTGAACCTGAACACTGAGGATCTTTATATGTCCTTCAACTCTACCAACATCCCCACCAAATGGTAACAAACTGTTTAAAATTAACTGACATGTAGCTACAGTTTAAAAAAAAAAAAAAACACAGGAGATCACGATACCATAAATATGACTACAAGACATAATATGATACATAAATATCCATAGTAATTAGAGGTATTCACATATCATATTGAATTTATTAATTGCTATTAACTCAGTCTTGTTTATTGAGTTCCTTTTCTATACTAAGCACTGAGTTTTTAAAGATAAATACAGAGTAAAGCTTGATTTAATTAAAGAAGACTGATGCCTAATCTACATTTCTCATTTTCAGTTACTGGTTCTCATATGTTCTTCCTCCTGGACTTTCTTCTGTCTTCACTTTAATTGGGTATTTGTTTTTTGCTTGAAACATTGGAATAGATTTCTAGCTAGCTTTCTTACTTTGAGTTTGAAGTCATCCTCCGCATTTATGACAGGTGGAGCTCCCTAGTTCAGGAATGTCCTGATTCTTCTGTGCAATATTATTCAGTGACCTCCTTAGCAACCACAGTAAGCATAGAAACTCCATGCTCTTGTTTCTGGCTACCCAAATAGCCTCATCTTTTACCTCTGCCATTTGCAATTTACACTCCAGGAATACTATACAACCTTCAGATTTCCGGGCATGTTAATTCTGCTGAGAATGACTTTCCTTTTTATCCAACATACAGTTCCTCCTTAAAATAGCTTTTTTTTTTTTTTTTTTTGAGACAGAGTCTCACTGTGTTGCCCAGGCTAGAGTGCCGTGGCGTCATCCTAGCTCACAGCAACCTCAAACTCCTGGGCTCAAGCAATCCTTCTGCCTCAGCCTCTCGAGTAGCTGGGACTACAGGCATGTGCCACCATGCCCGGTTAATTTTTCTATGTATTTTTAGTTGTCCAATTAATTTCTTTCCATTTTAAGTAGAGATGGGGTCTCGCTCTTGCTCAGGCTGGTTTCGAACTCTTGAGCTCAAACAATCCGCCCGCCTCGGCCTCCCAGAGTGTAAAATAGCTTTTTGAGCACTGCCTCTTGTGGGAAAATGACTCCATCACCTCAGGACAGTCTTGGGCACCATTTTCTCTTGATCTGACTGCATTTATGATGTTACTACATCATAATGTTGTATTTTAAACTTTCTTTGTAGGATTATCTTTCTTCTCAACTAAAAGTAACTCAAAGCCAAACACCAAGACTTTTCATTTTGGACTTTCTACTGCCAGTGCAGAGCCTGGAACATAATGTGCTCAATAAATATTTCATTCATTAATTTAGCACGTGTTTGTTGAGTTCTTAATATCTGTCAGTCACCATCTTAAGCTCAGAGGATATAGCAGTACAATGCAGACAAAGATCCTGCTCTCACACGCTTAGATTATGAGAGGCAGAAATGGGAGAGGCAACATATAAACAGCTGAATCCACCAGAATGTCAATTATCAGTGCCAGGCAGAGAATTTATGTAGGATGTTGTGATAAAGAGTGACTGCAAAACAATTTTCAGTTGGATGGGCAGGAAAGGCCTCTTAGAGGAAGTATCATTTGATCTAGGCTCCAAGCAAACGGAAGAATTTGCTAGGGGAAGACCAGATCAGTGCCAAGTGCCCTGTGCAGAGATACTAACAGTGGAACAAGTTTATTCCAGAACAGGAAAGAAGGCCAGTGTGGATGGATCACAATGTGTTAAGAGGAGGGGACGAATGAGAGTTGAGGTCACAAAGGGTGGAAGTGGCCAGATCACGGAAGGTTGTGTAAGCCTGGTTATGGAGTCTGTAACTTACCCTATGAAAAATGGAGAGCCTTTGAAATGCGTAAGTAGATTTTATTCTTGGGCTGCTCTGTGGAAACAGGTGGTGGAGGGGTAAAAGTCAACACAGGAGCTCAGTTTGGAATCTTTTTCAGTAACACTGGCTAGTGATAATCATGGCTAATACCATGCGGAATACATATGTTCTAGTGGAAGTGGGGGAATGGAAGTAATATGAGATGTGTTTTGTAAATACAATTGACAGGATCTGCTGATAGATTAGATATTGTCAGTAGTGGAAAAGAGAGATCGGGGATTATGCCTGCATTTTTGTTTCAGCTATCTTGGTGGGTGGTGGTGACTTTGGCTAAGTAGAGATAATCTGGAAGAGAAACAGGTGTGTATGTGTGTACACGTGTCTGTATGTGTGTCAGTGTGTGCAAGAGAGAGGAGAGAGTGAGAGCAAGAGCATGGGAGTTGGACATAAAAGTCAAGTATAGGAAAATGCCGGAGGCGCAGGGAAAGCTTTGGGTGGCCTCCACATACACAGATAAATATTTTGAAATCTTCCAAGTGCTAACAAATGGGTATGTCACGTGGGTAGTAGAGAGGTCACATTATTGAAGACATAGCAGTACCCATTAACACCATTTTAATGGCTCGCTGATCAGGAGGCAATGTTTTAAGCATTTGACACCTTAACATAATAGTTTATTACTTGTATATAGTAATGTAATTTTAGACTGTTTTGTTGTGTTTTAGAAAGTTAGTTGTGAGTTTGACACACAACACATTATAATTTTTCCTATTTAATATAATGAGCAATAGCCTCCCAGTTAACATTATATGCTGACATTAAGTGGGAGGTGTCTCTAGATACCTCTTGATGGCATATATATAAGTAACTGCTTGAGGTCACCTTGGAAGAGTGTGTGGGCAAAGCAAAGAGGGATTCATCAGGATCTGAGTTCCAAGGCATTCCTACTTTGTTTTTGTTTTTAATTTTTTTTAGTTTTTTTTTTTTTTAGAGGTGGGATCTTGCTGTGGTGCCCAGGCTAGCCTCAAATTTCTGGTCTCAAGGGATCTTACATCTGGATCCTACCAGCCTGTAGCTCTGGAGTAGCTGAGACTACAGGCTGGTGCCATAGTGCCTGAGACACTCCTACTTTCAAAGGACAAGTTGAAGAAGAGGAGGAGCCAAGAAAGAATAAATAAAGAAGTTGTGGCCAGTGAGGTGAGAGAAGAAACAGGTCAGTATGATAAGGTGGAAAGAGAGAGAAGAAACTATTTTTACACAAAAGGAGAAATGAAATAATGAACTTTAGGAGCAGAACACAGAGGTCATTTTTGGTCTTCCTAAGAGTCATTTCTGGGAGGATGTAGGAATTAAATTAAAACAGCAATAACAGCCAACTTTTCAAAGATTTTTGCTCTTGTGGGCAGTAAAAAAATGGTGCCAGAGCCATAGTGAATATGGCATCAAGGGAGGGTTACATTTGAAAACAAACTATAATAGATCATGTGTGTCAGCTGATAAAACTTAGCTGGTAAAGAAGGAGAAGCATATTGCAGAAAAGAGAAAGAAAATGTTTAAGTGCAAAGTCTTTGCATGAGCAGAAGGTACAGGCTTAAACAAGAGAGGTTGATCTGTAGTAATAGAAGGAAAGAAGATATATCAATAAAAATAGAGTGGGCTTGCAGCATTCATGGCAAATTTTATTGAATAAATTATTGAACTCACGTATGCAGGATTTACTAGGATTATGGACTAAATTATAAAACTTTGTCAGTAATTATCTCAGCCTTGGCAGAGTCAAATAGACATGACATTAGATAGAAATTAAAATTGGGCAGAGTATTTAAATAATACTGATAACAATACTCTTACCAATATAGGAAAAAGAGGGTACAATAGAAAAAAGAAGATGTTATAGAAGAGCTACATTTTCTTGAGAACTTTATATTCTGTATCTCACAACAATATCGAGAGATAGGTTGATTCTCCACATTCTATGATGCAGAAAGTGAAGCACAGAGAGCTAAGGTGACCTGGAGAAGGTTACACAGGATCTAAGTGGAGGAACTATGATTTGAACCCAAGACTGCCTGGCTTCAAAGGCTGCTTTCTGTAATCGCAGGGTATGGCTACACAGAGATGGGGGTGGGAAGGTTCCCAGTTAGAGGAAATGCTATTGGCAAAGGCCAGAGCATGAGGATCTCTGAGCAATAAGGGTTTTGTCTGGAATGACTGGAACACAGGTCATGTCTATGAGTTCCCAGAAACAGACTCTGAGATAAGAAATTACGTTTAAGTGATATGTTGTTGTTGTTGTAGGAAAAATAAGACAGGGAAGAGGAGAAAGTCAGATAAAGGTGAAATTTCTGATAAAAGTCCCACTAAGGGTAGACTTCTCCTGCAGGGGAACTCTGGGTGGAGGTTACATATCAGGGTGGCCCCAATCTGAGACCAGAGATGTGGGCTGTCACACTCTTGCACTGGTTATTGACTAGTGGTTAGGTAAGAATGAACACAGAAATGGAGACGAAGGATCCAAGGAGGTTTAGTTTAGGATTAACATTATCCACTACCAGGTTCTTGGAAAGGTCCAGAAAGAGCTGAGCAGTGAGAAAAATATATGAGCAATGCTATGAAGGGGATATCATGACATGCTAGAGGGGTTGGGATGTGCCTACCCTTGACTTATCAGTTACTATGGATATTTATTGTTATTATTGTTGATGTTGTTGTCAGTGTTTTAATGAAGGACTTCTGTGGTCTGGGAAAAATAAATGTCAGTATAGCGTACTGCATAGATTATCATAAATAAAAAGTGATTACTTCTCTCCTGGGTAGAGCCAGACAGATTTGGGCTAGAGCCTTGGTTAGAGTTGGCTTGATCAGAAAAGTCAACATCGTGTTTCCCCTGTCATCTTTATTTGTATACTGCTCTATTGACCAGTACTTGTAGTAGGATGCTGCTTCTGCAGGTAATATGACATTGCTACTCATCTGGCTTGAACACTATGGAGATGGTGGAACACAGGGAAGTTTCAAAATGGCAAAGTTAAGTCAGGAAGGAGCATCATCAAAGACACAGATTGCTTCCACTCTTCCGGTTTGTCACTTTTAGTGGATATTTTTAGCTCCTGTTAAGGTCTTAAGACAATTGTCACATTTCTAAGCACCATATGCAGAAACAGTAATGTCCAGTGGAAGTAGAAGCAGTGTTTTATCCCAACTATCTCCTTGTATTTTCAAAGAAACCCTGTTTTGCAGGAGTCCCTCAGTTGATCTGCCAGCATTGTCCCACCTTCCCTGCATAATCTAATTATTGGCAAAAGGGGAGATCTACAACATGTTGATTAAACCAAATAGAATTTTTCTCTTGGGTCAGAGTTGCTATTAACCTCCCTGGAAATACATGGCTACATGGAGTGGGCTGGAAAATCTAGGCAAAGTTCAGGTTTTATTATAAAAGAGGAAGCAAAGATAATGGTGGTTGTGTTAGCAACCATCAATGTCTACTTTAACAAGGAGATTGCAAGCAATAGAAGTGCACTCAAGAAGTTCAAGAAAGCTGTTTTTACAAAGAAAATCTAAGATGAAGAATTTGTGTATGTATGGTTATTGGGAGCTGTGTATGGAAAGCTGCTAAGAGGTATCCCACTCCCTTCTCTCTTATCACGGCCCTTTTCCCAAGGTCCCACGGAATCTTGTTTCTCTGTGTGTATTGACCACCTCCTTCCTGCAACCTACTTTTTCATTTTTTTGTATCAGGTTGGGCAAGACCATGTGGTGACCCTGGTTCCCTCTGTATTTAGCTGTCCAGCTTTAGCTGGCTACATTATCTTAGTTTCCTAATTCCAAAAATTCTAAAAGCTTATGATAATTGGCCTAGCTCATATTTTTCTTGCTAGCCATAGGATGTTTGTAAGTCTTTGGGTAAGCTCAACTTGAGCAAATGCCCACTGTGATCTGATTGGCTGTGACAGCTGAGGGTGTGGGTTGGGTATTTCACCTTTAGCAAGGACAGGAAATGTTAGGAACAGTCACTTTCAAAACATGTCTAATACAATTATATACTTTTAAGATTGTACAGAGTAAACAAGAACACTATTTATAAAGTGAGCACTCAATAAATTTGTATTCTTTTCCCATTCATTCATTCAGCAAATGTTTATGAAACATCTGCTTTCTTCTAGACTTTGGAGATACACAGATAAAAAGAACACAGTGCTTAAAAGCAGTTACAGCTGGTCAGATAATCATTCTTAAATACACGGTCTAGAAAATTACGAGTGTAAATAGAAGATGAACACCTAACTCAACCTTAGGCCAACACTTGATCCGAGTCTTAGTTTCAGTGGGAGTTAACTAAGCCAACATGGATGAGGGAGGAAGGACATCAAAAGCCAATGGAATAGTATGGACGAATGTAGTTGCAAGAAATAGCCTTAATGTCTCACAATTCCAAGAAGTCCTATTAACATTTTATTCTATATGCATCTGGATTTGTGCAATGCAGCAATAATGTGTGAAATGGCAGAGTTTAATTTCATTAGATTTGAAAAGAGAAGGAGCTGGAGAAGTAGGCAAAGCCTAGGCATAGGAAAATGTTTTGGATTTTAGAACAATTAAAAATAATGCAGGGGTTTCAGATATGGGTACAATGGAATAAGCACACTCCATCCTAATTCTCCCACAAAATGCATCCATAAAATTGGGACAGAATGCATGGAAAAGGTATTTTAAGGATTCTAAAAAATAAATAGTGGCAGGAGGGGTGGGTAAGAAGGCCAGAATTCAAAGTACCACTGAATTACCAGTGATGTTTTTATTCTTTTTCACTCTGATAGCCTCCTGGTCTGAATGCAACACAGCCTAGAATCTGAAAGTGGAGACTGGTATGGACAGATAGAACTCTGGCAAAAGCACTTTAGTTATGGCTTGAGTAGGGGGAACTAATTTCCTAATGGCCAGAGATAATGGAATAAATGTCTCATTTAAAAATATCTTCTATTTCAGCCTGCATCTTCTCACAAACACCTAGAATTCTGAGGGAGTAGAACCTTTCTCTTTGATCAGAGAAGCTGTGGTTCTATTCTGAGGACTTATTCTACAATTGAGGACTTCTATGTCTTCCTGGTAAATTGACTTTATCATTCCACAATGAAATCCTTATTTCTACCCACACCCCTTTTTCTCTCTTCCATAGCTTAACCCAGACATGCGCATAGGAGATTGTGGAAGTAAATAAATCATCTTTCAGATTGACAGCCTGAAAAGGGGAGTTCTACGAAATGGGAAGGTTTTAAGGAGACTTCATCTAAAAATTATTTGTGAATTTCTGGGTATACGCCAAGCTGTGCAGGCACAGATCTACTAAAACAAAAATTTTAAAATTCTCCATATGGTTTAAAGAAGATCCAGCATCTTATAACATAATATTCAAAATGTCTACAACACAATCCCAAAATTATTTAATATAACAAAAAGCAGGAAAATCTCAATTCATAGGGCAACAGATAATCAACACATGCTAGTTGGATTTATCTGACAGATTTTAAAGCAGCTATTTTGAAAATGCTCCAAGTTAAGATAAACAATCTTGAAATAAGTGGCAAGATAGAGAGTCTCGGCAAAAAAAATTAGAAGATATAAAGAAGAAACTAATGAAAATTAAAAACAGAAAAACACTTTAACCAAAGTAAAAGTATCATAGAAGAGGCTCTCTAGAAGAATGGAAATAATAGAGGAAAGAGTCAGTAAACTTGAAATACATCAATAGAAATTACTCAATCTGAAGGACACAGAGAAAAAAGATTGGAAAAAAAAAAAATGAACAGTCTAAGGGACTTGCAGGACAACACCCCAAATCTAACATTTATGTCACAAAACCCAAGAAAGAGATGAAAAATGGTGTGCAGAAAAAAAATTGAAGACATAATAGCAGAAAATCCTATCAAATTTGGCAAAACTCATGAAATTATAGATTCAAGAAGTTGAACAAATCCCAAACAGAAACAAACAAATAAACCCATGTCCCGACACATCTTAATCAAAATGCTTGAAAGTAAAGAAAAAATTTTCAAAACAGACAGAAAAAATGATACATTACTTAAAGGGAAAATAATTTCAATGACTATAGACTTCTCGTTAGAAACCAAGGAGGGTAGGAGGAAGTAAAGCAACATTTTAAAGTGCTGAAATAAAATAACAATCAAGGCAGTATTCTCTATTAAGTGAAAAATTTCTGCAAAAATGACAGTGAAATAGTTTTTCTCAGATGAAGAAGATCTAAGAGAATTTGTTGCCAGCAGATTTGCTCTAAAATAATTGTTAAAGAAAGTTTTTCAAGTTGCAGTTAACACCTAGCTATATTAATAACAAACAAAGTGACTTCAGAGCAAAGAACATTACCAGGGGTAAAATGAGACATTGCATAATCATAAGCTCAATTTACCAAGAAGACATAAGTCCTTAATGTGTAAAACAAGTTCTCACTATAGAACTTCAAAACATATGAAACAAAATTTGATAGAACTGAAAGAAGAATTATACAAATCCACAATTATATTTGGATATATGACCTCCTCTCTCAGTAATTCAACCTCTGTTCTTAGTAATTGATAGAATTAGCAGATACAAAGTCTGCAAGTATAGAATATAGAGTAATTGCACATCATCATCAAAACTGATTTTTTTTACATTTATAGAACACACCAATCAATTACAGAATATATATTCTTTTCAAGTATACAGAGATCATTCATTAAGGTAGAGCTTACCCCACAACATAAAACAAACTAAAAAAATAAAATTACTTGAAATCATGCAAATGTTGTTCTCTTGCCCTAATATATATATATTTTTTTTGAGACAGAGTCTCACTCTTTTGCCCGGGCTAGAGTGAGTGTCGTGGCATCATCCTAGCTCACAGCAACCTCAAACTCCTGGGCTCAAGCGATCCTTCTGCCTCAGCCTCCCGAGTAGCTGGGACTACAGGCATGCACCACCATGCCTGGCTAATTTTTTCTATATATTTTTAGCTGTCCGATTAATTTCTTTCTATTTTTGGTAGAGACGGGGTCTCGCTCTTGCTCAGGCTGGTCTCGAACTCCTGAGCTCAAACAATCCGCCCGCCTCGGCCTCCCAGAGAGCTAGGATTACAGGCATGAGCCACCGCGCCCGGCCCCTAATATATTATAATAAACTAAAATCAATAAGAAAGATTACAGGAGAATCTCGAACACTTTAAAATGCATTCTTCTCAATAATTCTTGAGATTTAAAAAATAGATTGTAAATATTTAAGGCCTACAACATTATATTTTGATATACACAGTGAAATGGTAACTACAGTCAAACAAATTAACATATCCATCATCTTGCATAGTTACACTTTTTTGTGATAAGAGCACCTAAAGTCTACACTCTTAGCAAATTTCCAGTATATAATACACTATTATAATTACACTCATGTGCCACATAACAACATTTCAGTCTGCCACAAACTGCATATATGATGATGGTCCCATAAAATTATAATATAGATTTTTACAGTACCTTTTTATGTTTATATATGTTTAGATACACAAATAATTACCATTGTGTGACAATTGCCTACAGTATTCAGTACGGTAACATGCTGTACAGGTTTGCGGCCTAGAAGCAACAGGCTGTACCATATAGCCTAGGTGTGCAGTAGGCTGTATCATCTAGGTTTGTGCAAGTGCACTCTATGATGTTCATAAAATGACAAAATCATCTAACGGCACATTTTTCAAAACATATCCTGGTTTTAAGTGACACATGACTGCATAGTCCTTATGTTGTACCTTAGATCTCTAGACTTAGTCATCCTACATATCTGCAATTTTATATCCTTTGACCTACATCTCCACATTTCCTCCCACTACCCCTGCCACTGGTTCTCTATTTCTATATATTCAATTTTTTTTTTTTTTAGATTTTACATATAACTGAGATCATGTAGTATTTTTCTTTCTGTGTCTGTCTTATTTCACTTAGCATGATATCTTCCAGGTTCATCCACATCATCATAAATGGCAGAATTGCCTTCTTTTTTAAGGCTGAATAATATTCCATTTTGTGTGTTGTATCACAATTTATTTCTTCATTTACACAGTGATGGACATTTAGGTTGTTTCCATATCTTGGCTACCGTGAATAATACTTCAGTGAACATGGGTGTGCAGATATCTCTATGAGATGCTGATTTCGTTTCCTTTGGGTAAAGAGTGGGTTTCAAGAAAATTAGGACAATATTTTGAATTGAGCAAAAATGAAAATAAGACTTTTCAAAATTTATGAGATGCAGTTAAAGCAGTTTGTAGAGAATAACTTATAGTGTTAAATGTTTGTATTAGAAAAGAAGAAAGGTCTCAAATCAATAATCTAAGTTCCCATCTTAGGAAACTAGAATAAGGAAAAGTGCCCAAGCAAATAGAAAGAGGGAAATAATAAAATAAGGACAGAAATCAATGAAATTTTAAATAGAAGAACAGTAGGAAAAAAAATCAAACAATAAGCTGTTTTTTTTTAAAGATCAACAATATTGATATCCCAAAATAAAGACTGGAAAAGGAAAAATAAAAAGAAATTAGACAGAACTTACTAATCAAGAAAACTGGGATATTCTTTAAGAGCTCACAAATATTAAAAGGATAATAAAAGATACTATAAATAATATTATGCATATAAATTGTATAATTTATATGGAATTGCCAATTTCTTAAAAAACACAACTATGAAAACTTCCAAGATAACATAAATAACTCAAATAGTGCCACAATTATTAAAGATATTGAATTCATATTTTAAAGCTTTCCAAAGAAGGAATCCCAGGCCAGACCTATAAACTGAAGAATTCGATCAAATATTTAAAAAAGAAACAATTTCAATTCTAGACAATCTTTTCTAGAAAGACAGGAGGAGTGAACACTTCTTAACTCATTTTATGAAACTAATACTACTGTAATATGAAAACCAAAGATAGTATCAAAACAAACAAACAAAAAAACTCAGAAACTGATGAACCAAATTCCTTATGCACATAGATACAAAAATCAATAAAATATTGGAGAATCAAATCTAACAATATGTAAAAATCATACATGAAGACCAAGTGGAAATTTTCCAGGGAATGCAAGGCTGATTCAATATTTGGAAATCGATTAATATAACCTACCATATTAACAACCTGCAGAAGGAAAAAAACCATGACCATCATATTGATAGATATACAAAAAGTATTTGACAAAATACAACATCATTCATCATAAAAATTCTCAGGTAACTGAGAAAAGAAGGAAACTTCCTTAAGCCTATAAAAATCATCTACAAAAATCCTGGAGCTAAAATAATACTTAACATTTCTAAAATTACTATAGAAAGGCAAATCAACTAGAATGGCAAAAACAGTAGAATAAAGTTGTAGTATTCACACTACCTGACTTTAAGACTTATTATAAAACTACACTAATCAAGACATAGTGGTATTGAAGGGATAGACACATAGATCAATGGAACAAAAGAGAATCTATAAATAGACCCACTCATCTGTTGCCAACTGATTTTTGATAAAGATGTAAAGGCAACTCAAGGGAGAAAGAATCGTCTTTTTGATAAATTGTTTTGGAAAAATTGATTACGCACATGCAAAATAATGAATCTCAACCTAAATTTCATACTTTGTATAAATATTAACTCAAAATCAATCACAGATTTAAATGTAAAACATTAAATGATTAAACTTTTTGAAAATCATTGTGACCTAGGGTTAAACAAGATGTATTTAGATATTACTCCCCAAACACAATCCATAATTATTTTTTAAAAATAAGAAATAGGACTTTATAAAAATTTCAAAAAGTAAACATTTTTGCTCTTTGAAAGGTACTGTTAAGAGAATGAAAAGATACATTGCAGATATGGAGAAAATATTTACAAATCTCATATCTGACAAAAGACTTGTCTAGAGAATATATTTAAAAATGTTCAAAACTCAACAATGAGAAAACAAACCTGTTTAAAAAATGGGCAAAACATTTGCATGGACACCTCACCAAAAAGGATATATAATAGACATGCACATTAAAAGATGCTCAACATCACAATCCATTAGGGAAATTTAAATTAAAACTACAATGAGATAACAGTACATAAGTATTAGCATGCCTAAATTTAAAAAATACTGACCATACAAGCTATGCTGCAGATGCAGAACAACTGGAACTCTAATACATTGCTGGTGGGAATGCAAAATGGTGCAACTCCTCTCAAAAATGTGTTGGCAGTTTGTTATAACGTTAAGCATTCACTTAGATGACCCAGGAATTCTGCTTGTAGGTATTTATACCAAAGTCGTGAAAACTTGTGTTCACACAAAAAACTCTGCATATCAATGTCTACTGTAGCCCTATTTATAATGAGCCCAAACTGAAAATCACTCAAATGTCTTTCAGCAGGTGCATGGATAAACAAACTGTGGTACATCTATACAATGGTATATTTTTCAGCAATAAAATTAACAGACTATAGAAACACCAAACGACTTGGATGAACCCCAAAAGCATTATGCCGAGTGAAAGGAGACAGTCTTAAAGTTTATACACTCTATGATCATATTTATATAACAGTTTCAGAAGGACAAAACTGTAGTGATGGAGAACTAACCTGTGCTTGCCAGGGGGTAAGGGATAAAGAGAGGGTGTGACTTCAAAGAAATATCAGTTTTGGGGTGTGATAGAACCGTCCTGTGTCTTGATTGTGGTTGTAAGAATCTATGCATATGTTAGAATTCACAGGAGTGTATATCAAAATAAAGTAAATGTTAAAAAATACGTAAAATATTGCTGAGAGGGGGTAAGTCATGGCATTTTAAGCCCCTAAACTTCCAGATTTGCATTGAATAACTTCAAACTTTGCAGCAGGGAGGTTGAAGTATTCTTCTTGGAGCATAATTTCTTTCATTGCAAAGAGACATGCGATCTTTGGGAGGAAATTTCCCTAGCTTCAAACTCTCCACTTTGCACATGGTTATCATCTTTAAACAGGAGCCCTCCTGCTCCCTTAGCCCCAGTGTTCTAAGGAATGGTGAGCTAAACCAGCTCAAAGTTCCATGAACAGAGAAGATGAAGACTTGGCTGAGTCCAAAGTAATAAATGATACAGACTCCAGGTGTTCTGTAAGGCAGTGACACGTCAGCTCATGAAATGATACAACGCACTGGGTTTTGGAGCCTGCTGGTGTACACGGTGACATGATTGTGTTTTATGGACTGAAAAACTGCATTACAAAATAGGAGAGGAAATCAGGAGGAATTAGGCGTTTGATTGGATCGACTCCACAGTGTTGAGAGAGACCAAGCGGACAATGATAGCTTTTGTGGCATTTTCCTAAATTGTGTGAATTATAGAATGTGACGTATCTTTTGTCCACCACTGATTTGTCTGTGAAGTAGCTAGAATCATATTTATTCACTCATCTAACTTTTAATCAGCCAGTCCTCTGAGCCAGGCACTGTGAACAGAGAGAAATCAATCCCTAAAAAAGCTCCACCAAGCTGATAAATCTTGAAGGATCTCTCTGATCCGCGTGACAAATCATCTCCTCTGACCAAAGAGTGAGGTGAGGTCACTTCCCCAGGAAAGAGGGGTGGCTTTTTCCATGTTCACAGGTAAATTCCAGGTCTTCCACTGACGGGCAGTAAGCATAATGGTTAGTTATGGACTCCAGAGCTACACTGTCTGGTTTTCAGCCCCTGCTCTGCTAATCACTTCCTCTGTGATTTTGGGCATGTGACTTAACCTCTTCCTGCCTTAGTTTCCTCATCTGGAGAAAGGGCATAATGACTGTTGCTACCTCACAGAGCTCTGATCAGGATGAGAATAAAGTATGGAGACATCTAAAGTCCCAGCACCTGGTAAACATTCACTGCGTGCCTGGCACACAACAAACCTTCAACCAGTGCTAATTCTTAATATCATACCCCTGCTCCAGGATTTTGAACTAAAACTCAACTCCTCTGAGTTACTCTCGTTTCATTCCCAATTTGTCCAGCTTAGGTAATAAAGGACTTTTGCTGTTAGCACTTGGCTTTTTCGCTTCCTTATCATGTGGACGCAAGAAAGCACTGAGCATCTCTGGGTTTTGCTTTCTTTAAGTGGAGAAAGGGAGAGGTCAGAGGGAATTGACCTACACGGGTTCCAGGGTTCCTTTGGTATTCTAGGGAAAAATGACTCAGGCCATGGCTTTGTAATTCGTGCTCATTGCATGAAGAAATGGTTCCCTAGTGAACTGTGACTACTTAGTAAAAAGACCAACATTTCCCTCTAGTGGTAAGTTGACAGTAATAACTTGCCTTTCATGAGTGATTCGTTCAGGAAAATGCTTTCAATGGATGTGTGGGGTACAGGTAGATAACTAAGACAAGACGATTGCAGGTGGTGCATTGACAAGCATTTCTTAATTTTACTATTGATGACTTAAATTGAACGCGTATTAGAAGAAACACAGAAAAAGCGAAACTTCGTGATTGCGATGGATGTTGTCATTTGTCCATGATTAAAGTAGGGAAAAAATGAGACAATTCAAAAAAGGTATTTTGCATTACAGTTAATAGATATGGAAAAAAATCTTAAAGAGTAAGCTTGCAAAATGCTAGTTTTTAATTTAATTTTTACTTTGATTCAAAGTAAACATTTATTTTTGAAAAGGATCCAACGGTCATATAAGACTTGTCAAGAAGATCAACAGATCTGCTCTACCTTCTTTCTAGAGACAACTGCTTGTAAGTTTCTTGAGCTAACACTTTGGCATTTGCCTCTGTTTTTTCAAGTGACATGCATGTACTTCTAGACTTTTCTGCTTTAGACATTATATATGGATTTCTCAATATAGAAGATGGGATTTTGTTCTCTTTTATCCACCATCCGCGACCCTCATTCCCCCTTTATCTCTTAGTCTCTCATATTTCCTATTGTTCCATCTTCCCCATATACTTATCTAGAAATTTTGTTTAGGTAAATACTGAGTATTACATTGTTACTAATAGGTAAATTCTATTCTTAGGTGACCCATATAATGTGATTATATTTACTTTCCTACAAAATATCAACCATGAAGTCAATGATTTGTCTTTTTGTTTCACTGGCATATTTTCTGCGTACTGAATGATTAATTCAACTCTAAATTATTCTCCAGTGTGTAAATCTCCTGTGAATGCACACAAATACCTGAGACCATCAAAACATTTTATCTTCTTAGAGAAATCTCTTCTTGTCTGCCCCTCCCTGGTCTGGTCGCTCTCTGGGACCACACAGGCAATCCCGTTTTCTCCTCTCACTCTGGGAGGGGCTTTGTTTTTTCTGTTGGATCATCTGTTTGGATCCTGAGTTTCATTGTTTCTTCTTTCCTGGTTTATTCCCTTCCTTAGAGAAAGCAAATCAAACCTGCCAGGTGATTTATGAGAAAGAATGCATGATAGGAAAATTTGAGACTTTGTCTATCTGAAAATATCTTTATTGTGTTCTTAGACGAAACTGAGAGATTGTGCACGGGAGTTTGTAGGGGGCAAATTATTTCCCCTCAGAATTAATGCTTTTCTCCATTACCTTCTAGCTTCATGTGTTGATGTCGAGAAGTACAATATTATTCTGATTCTGGATCCTGTATGTAAAGTTTATCCCGTTTTTTTCTCCAGTGTTCTGAAAGTTCTTGATGGTATATCTTGGTATAGGTTTGTTTCTATGCATTACACCAAGCCCTTTGAAACAGAAACTCATGTGCTTCAGATTTAGGAAACTGCGTTTAATTATTTATTTGATGAATTCTTTATCTCCAAATTTTCTATTCTCTGTTACTAGAATTTCTAAGATTTGGATGTTGAATCTCTTGGATGCGTTGCATGTTTTTTTCTTGCTTGCTTTTTATTCATTCTTCACCTCTGTCATTCTGTACTTCTTTGTATGAGATTTACTGAATTTTATCTTCAAAAGCTTCTGTTGGATTTTCATTTCTTCTGCCATATTTCTATATATTCTTTTGTATTTCTCATGATTCCGGGAGTTCTTTCTTGTTCCTCTTTTTAATTTTTTTTTAATTTCAAAATATCAAGGAGGTACAAGTGTCTGTGCCATGTGGATGAATTGTATAATGCTGAAGTCAGGCTTCCTGTTCTTGTCTGCAGATTGCACATATTCTTTTATCATTTGGAACATACCAATGACAGTATTTGTTAAGTTCTCTCCTCTGTTTGGTTTGTCTTTCTCCTCCTCCTCCTTTCCTCCTTAGTTTCTGACTTTCATATTACACACTCTTTTTCAACACCAGATGACCTTGGGTGATTGACAATTTGTGAGGACAGGCATCGATATTTGATGAGAACTTTCACGTGTGTCAAATGGGTTTTCATTTGACTTTTCCCCGTAGGGAGACTTAACTGGGGGTTTATGTTGGGGAATCCCTGAAGCCGGTACTTTTAGATCTTTTCCCTTGTACTAACCGGATTCTCCGGAGAAGACTTTCATCTCTAGGACATGTCTGGCTGCCAGACTCTGAAAACTCCCCGTGGGGAAAAGACAGGGAAGGCTTGATGTCTCTACAGTGAGTACACAAACATTCGCTTGCTTTCCACGTTTTCACTATGTCGCTCCATATTCAGGTCTCACTGTGCCTCACATTCAACTGTGCAGAGACTCCTTGTTTCACCTGTCCTAAGATATAAGCCCTTCTTCTGCCTGGGTAAGGGGTAGCTGTGAGAACAAGGGTAAGCAATCCGGGGATCTGATTGCTTTTGAACAGTGTTGGAATTGCTTCTCTTGCTTGTTGCTGCACCTTCTCTCCCACACCCAGAAGTACATGATGTGGCCAATTTCTGAGCCTTTGAGCGGTTGTGTGGCATAAATCAAGTTGCTTCTCAGCTTTCCTCACTGCCAGCTTAAGGATCTGTTTGTGTGGGTCTGCTAAGTTAGTTACTACAAATCAAGCATCTGCTTTCCAGCTTTCAAAATTGTTGCTTCATTCTCTCCTCTTTGTCTTTATAGATGTATGCCTTTAAAAATAATTTTCCTGTCCTTTTTAGGGGTTTTCTTTTGGAGGGGTATTTAGACAAGGGGATAGAAGTAAATGTGTATATGTGATGTGTGTTTGTGAGTGTATGTGTATATTCTATCTACTCCCTTTAACTCACAATAATTATTTTTTTGTGATTTTCTTATCATTCCTCGGAAAAACAGTTTTAGCAACAATCTACTACAATGTGACTAAAACAATCTAAACAGCAACAGTTCCATGAAATACCTGGGTGTTTTTTGAAAAACGACTAACTGGGATTAAAGAGCAATTATCACAGCCTCAAAGAGGTCATTGGAAAAGAACAAAAATAGAATTTTCATTATACATCCAGCAAGCTGTACTCCACTCCTTAGGATATGTGATCACATTACATTTTAATGTAGTAGAAATTGCATGAAGTAGATATTATTATTCTTATTTTACAAAGAAGGAAACAGAGGGTAGCCCATAGGCTAAAGAAACACATAGCTATTGAATAAAAAATGAGGATTCAACTAAGGTCTGCTTGAAACTGACACCCATAATCTTGCCACTCCAGCAAACTAAATTCATTGTGTGGCTAAAGCACCATAAAGTAATTGAATTGTGCACTGTGACTTACAATTGTCAGAATTCTTTCTGTCACCAACTCATGCTTGACTTAAAAAAGGGAAAAGGATGGCTGAGAATGTGGTCTCTGATTGGGAACTCTAACTCATTCTGTGACCTTGGGATCATGGCTTTACTTTCAAGGCCTCCATTCTACATCAGTAAAACAAGGTCATCAGAATAAATGGTCTGTTACATTCTGATGATCTATCCTGCAGATGGTGAGCTGGAGGTGCTGAGAGCTACAACAACGCACCCAAGTCAGATGGGAAATCAGATGCTTGGCCACCCTCTAACTCTCTGTTTATACTCTGTAAGAAACTTCCCAACAGATAGTCTGACAGCCTCCCAAATGCCAGTGGGCATGAAATATGGTTGTCTCCCAAGTCCCTCTTCAGAACTGAATCTTTCCACGTCCCCTTCAGGGACTGCAAGGCCTCATCTAAACTTAAAATAAATAAATACTCCAAAATGTGGGCTAGAAATGCAAGTCAAAAGGAGGGACTGGGAAAGGAGGTAGTGAACCTTGGACCTTTCAACATATGGCCTCAGGGCTTTTGATTATTTTATGAATGCAGGAGGTGATACATTGGTTTCTTTAAAGCCATTCTTACGCATGCCTTTCAAGGTTATAATTCATGTGAATTTAGATAATGAGGTAATTGGGTTTAATGACTGAAGCAGTGATTCAGGAAGGAGAAGATCTCAAATTATTTATAATAATAATTGTGACTATTACTTGTATGGTATTACCAAGGCAACACTAAAATGGTAATAACTTCCATTTGAGAGATGGAAATGACCATAGACATAATTTTGCCCCGTTTCTAACAGCTAAGGAATCTAAGACTTAGAGAGGCAATGTGACTTGAGTAAAGAATTGACCAAAGCTACAGTAATTCTTAATTCAATGCTTTTCCCCTAGTGGAGCCATTGCTCCCTGCTTGTAGTATCAGCCCATCTCCCTCTGTAAATATCCCAGTGTTAATTTGAAACACTATAGTTGACATGCACATGGTTGACTATTTTTTTATTTGCTGATTACCTTAGTTAATAATGATGTTCTAGGCAGAGTAAATCTTAGATTATTAATAGGGAAAATAAATTTTAAAAAGGCATGGTGATATAATCCTAATTTCAACATCAGAAGTCGTCTATTGTGATGGTATTAGTAAAATGAAATAAGACCATTTTGTATCATGGTATAAAATATATAATTTTTAAAGTTTGTTTTCATCTAGTAGTTTCATTCTATGTATTCAAATATACATGAGATGGTTTCTATGTGTTTTGAGTGATCATCTCATTAAATCTTCAGAACAGTAAATTAAGTAGTTATAATTGTTATTCCCATTCTCTGGAGCCCAGTGAGATAAGTGAGTTTCTTAAGGTCCATACCTAGTATTTGCTAGAGCTGAGATATAAACTTAGGCAGTCTGACCTAGAGCTCAGAGTCTTTACCTCTGAGCTATATTTCTACCTTGAGAAATTTTACAGGAAGCACATTGAAGAAAGATTTCATACCTATTTAAGGTGTGCCATTTTACTGAAATTTTGCCAACTTTATCACCGATGCGTAACCTGAGCCAAATGTTTCATTCATTTTAGTGGCTATTTGTTTAGCAGTGTCTTTCTCAACCCCTTGATCTCTATTTTCTACCTATTTGTCAATGAACTGACTGATGACATCACAGTGGTCTGTGATTTCTTAGGAGAGTCATTTATAAGTACCTCAAAAAAAATTGTTTTTGGTTTAAGACTGATTTATCCCAAATGATGGCCCATGGTAATTTCTTAGTGACATCCCAACATTATAATATTAAATATTATCTTAAATCTTAAAAATACCCTGTGCTAATCCTTCAGTTACCTCACAAGAGAGAAAAGATCAAAATTCCACCACTTATAAGACTTGCAAACATTGGTAAATTCCTTAACATCTTTGTATCTTGGTTTCATTAGTTTAAAAATAGGTAAAATTAGATAACTCAATTTTTATTTTATTCAATAGTGATCTTTGCATTTCTAATTACAAATAAATGTTCACTGAATTATTAAATACATTACTCAATCACAGAGATATGGGATGGAACGCTGACTTTGTCTCTGATTAAATGGTTTTGAGCATGTTTTCTCATCTGTAATTTGTGAAAAGTAGTATAGTTATCACTTCCCCACAGGGTGACTGTTTAGATGAAATGAGATCACATGTGGGAAAGAATAAACCACAACGGCTGTCACATAATTGATGTTAAGTAACATTTATCTGAATGTATTCACACCCAAGACTACTTCTTTCTAGTGTAAGACCTTGTTACTGGGTAAGCAGATTGCTCATACAAGGTAAGCAGTTCCAATTGTATTGAAATCATTTGCACAAAATGTTTTCTTTTCCATTCAACATTGCTTGTTTACATGGTGTCGGATCAAATGGAAGAGAGAAGAACAACATGATTCATGATCTTCTTCTAAGGAGGCAGCTGCAGCATAAAGGAGGTCTCAGGAAACAGGATAATCTGTTTATGGGGCCACAACTCTGTGATCCCTGACCTGTTTTAATCCTCAGCAGTGGGTATGTGTGGCACTTTTGTCCCCAGGTGGAACTGAATGTTGGAAAAAAAAAACCCTACTATTTTGATATTTTTCTTTTATTGTTGCTGATAGCTTGAAAACCTTTGGTAGATGTTTTAAATCTTCTTTTTCTTCATCAGGTTCAAGAGTTCGCATCCCCTGCTTTCCAAAAGTAACCAGGATTGTCCTGAAATCCCATCTCTCTTGAGGATTTGGGATGCTCTTGAGTATCTGCCCCAGTAAGAAAACAAGCTAAAGGAATGTGGAAATGTGAAGCCATCTGGATGCTGGTCCACTTTCACACCGGCTCTAGGGGTCACTGAGGGCCCTCCAAGGGATGCTGAGACCTAGCTCCTACAGGAAACATTTGATCTCATCCCAATAGTGCCTGGACATGTGGATTGTCTCCAAACTGGGTGGTAAGAGAAGATTTGAATTGAGGGACTTGAAGGGGGTGTTTGGAAAGTGATTCCTGTTTCCTAAGAAGTATCAAAGTTCCAAGTCCCAAGTGGTCTGATTAATATCACATTTCATTACATGTCTTTTTTTTTTCCTCTTAAGTATATGCCGATGGAAATTGCAAGCATTTAATGTGGGAGATACTTTGCTTAATGTTAGAAGCATGGCAATGAATGGATGACATACAGTCTCTACCCTCCAAGATCCCTGGTGGTAGGCAGACAAATGAGCAGGCCTTGGCAATATGGGGTGATGTGTTAAGACAGGTTCCAGCAGAGACAGGTTAAGACAGAGTCAATCATAGAAGAGAAGGTTGGTACCTCTTTCCTTCAACAGGATCCCAAATGACTAGATTTGTTATTCATTCAATAAATAATGAACACATATTGTGTTGTACTCTGTGTACTAGTTCTTTGTGTGCTGTTTTAAGGAGTGTATTAGTCTGGTCAAGTTGCTATAAGAGAATACCGTAGACTCAGTGGATTAAACAACAGAAATTTATTTCTCACAATTCTGGAGGCTGGAAATCCAAGATAAAAGTGCCAATTAGGCAAGGTTCATTCTGAAGCCTCTTCTCTTGGCTTGTAGGCAGCTGCCACCTCACTGTCTGCTCACATGAGTTTTACTTGGTGCATGTGTTCTCAGAGTAGGGGTTGAGAGAGATAGAGGGAATGAATATGACTTCTGATATCTCTTCTTATAAAGACACTAATATACTATATTGGTGCCCCATCATTTAATCTTACAAACTTAGAGACCCCTATGTCCAAAGATAGCCACACAGGTAGTTAAGGGAGTTAACATATGAATTTGGAGTGACACAAACATTCAGTATACAATAAGGAGAGATGGGGATTCATCTATAAAAAGTGCATGGAGGTGACAAGTGAGAATTCTAAATATAGCATGTGTATATCAATAAGGGATTGGAGTAGGATTGACAGATAAAACACAGGGTACCCAGTTACATTTGAATTTTAGATTAACAACAAATATTTTTTTAGCATAAGTATGTCTCAAATATTGCATCAGACACACACTAAAATATATCATTGTTTATCCAAATTTCAGATGTAACTGGGTGTCCTGTATTTTGATTTGCTAAATCTGATGCTCATTGAATAGAAAATTGTTACATTTGGGGGACTGTTTGTGGCATAGTAAAATTGGCACATTGGGGGTAGAAGCTGGAAGATGCAGTTAGGAGGGCTTTGTTATAGTATAATGAGGTTGGATTGTGAGTCATCACAGCAAGAAAACCCTTTAACCTCTCCTATCAGACAATTTGGTGGACCTGTATCTTCTAACTCTGTGGTTTATATAGTCCCAAAGAACATGTATAATCCAAAAAAGTAACAAACTCATTTTTGTTCAGTCCTACTGTTATGTGCCAAATTGTGTCTCTTCAAAAGTTCACATATTGGAATGTTAACCCCCAGGACCTGACAATAAGACTGTATTTGAAAATAAGTTTCAAAAGAAATGATTAAATTGAAATTAGATCATAAAGGTGGGCCCTAATCCAACAGTTCTGGTGTCCTTATAAGAAGAGAAAATTTGACCACAGAGACACACATAAAGGGAAGATCATGTGAAGACACAGGGAAAAGATGACTATCTACAAACCAAGGGGAGAGGCAGGGTACTGACCCTTCCCTCATGGCCCTCAGAAGGAACCAACCCTCTGCCACCTTGATCTTAGACTTCTAGACTCCAGAACTGTGAGAAAATAAATTCCTGTTGTTTAAGCCACCTTGTCAGTGGTACTTTGTAATGATAGCCCTAGCAAACTAATACACTTAACCTTTACCATAAAAAGAAAGAAATATTGATGTTCATTTCATCTTAATAGAAAGCCCTTTCTGAACCCACAGTGATGACAAAAGCATCAGCTGCAAGAGCTGGGATAGCTTTACCAACCCTCAAGACCTACCTTTACCTGAGCTTCCCCATGTGTGATTAGAAAGCTGAGGTCCACAGGGTAAGAGATTTACCTGAGAGTGTGTCGTGAGTTCAGGGGAGAATATGAAGACCAGGCACATACATGGATTAGGAATATGGGAACCAATGTGCACATGGAGGTAACACTGTCTTGTCTCAAGTGGGTTCTGGAAGTTCATTAGACCTCTGTTATGGTCTGAATGTGTGTGTCCCCTCAAAATGCATAAGTGAGATCCTAACCCCCGGTGATGATATTAGGAGATGTGGCCTTTGGGAGGTGATTAGGTCATGAGGATGAAGCCCTCATGAGTGGAATTAGGTCCCTTATAAAATAGGCACAAGGGAGCTCATTCACCTCTTCCACCATGCGAAGACACAGCTATCCATGAAACAGGAAATAAACACTTACCAGACACTAAACCTGGTGGTGCCTTGTTCTTGGACTTCCCAGCCTCCCAAACTGTGAGGAATAAAGTTATGTTGCTTTTAATCTAACCAGTTTATGCTATTTTGTTACAGCAGCCCAATAGACAAAAACCAACTCTAAAGACTAGGCTGCATTTGTATGTCTGTAGATAAGAATTAGTTCACATTGCTATCAGTTACCTATAAATTATAGTTGTAAAAGAGCTTGAAGACTAGGAAAGGCTAGAATCAGGTAACCAAGAAGGGTGAGGTGTACATAGACAATGCATAGTTTTCCACTGACACACACATTTTTCTCTACACTAGAATTCCTAGGTATGAAAAAGCATTTGGAAGCAGAAACTCATTACTTTGTATTTCAGGGCAAAATATCAATATGCACAATCAGCTGTCCAGAGATGAGGGCATATGAGAATCTAAAGAGAGAGGAGGAAAGCCAGGAAGAAAGATATCTTTCTCTCTGGCCAGTTACTTGTGGAGCATTTGCAGAATCAAAAAATATTAGGGCTGGCAAAGCTGGCAGGGCAGAGTGTGTATTGTCCTACACAGTGCTTTCACGGATGGGGAAATGGAAGTGCAGCCTGTTCAGTAGACATGGTCCAGTTACGTGGGGTGGGATACGTGGACTGCTGAAGCCAGGCAAGATGTTTCTCGCAGGACTTTGGCGCCTATTACAGCTTCCTATGGTCTCTTCAAAGTGATGTACAAAACAGACTCAGACTTTTTTTTTTTTTTTACATTTTAAAGGAAATTTATTTTCTCATATAATTGAAAAGTACAGAGATAGGGTGGACTTCTGATGAGGCTTCATTTAGCACTTCAACAGTGTCACCAAAAACTCCATTTTTCCTCATCTCTCTCTTTCTTCTACTGAATGCTTTATCCTAAGACATGCTCCCCTTCTGGTTGAAGAATGATTACCAGAAGCTTCCAGGGGTTCATGCTTCTTTGTTCATGTGTAGAAGGAAGAGAGCTGATTCTTCTTGCAGTTCTCTCAGAAAACCAGGGAAGCTTCATTTGAACCCTAAGTCTCCCCACAACATTTCCTTGGGTCTCACTCGTCCAGTTTGAGTCATGAATCCAGCTTTGAACTGATCACTATGGCAGAGAGATAGGATACACTGATTGACTTGGAACAAGAAGATAAAGACCACAGAGGCCAAGGAAATATCTTACTGAAAACCCATTCTGTAAGGAAAAGCTTATTATAATTAAATATGCAATAATAATACCCACTTCTTCAGTTTCCATGTGGCAAATACATTGCACATCTGCACTATTGCATGTTGTCTTCACAGAAATCCTGCAAAGTAGGAACTGTTGGCATAACAGTGACCACTATAGACAAGGAAGTCACTTGCCTTTATTTTCCAGATGAAGAAACTGAGTTGTGGAGAAGTTAAGTAACTTGTCCTGGATCTCTCCGTAAGTGACCATACCAATATTGAAACTCAGGTTTGTTTTTCATGTTATATTGCTTCATTAAAATTTGATACAGTTGCCATCAGAATTTATTGCATAAGATTCTTAGTAGTTTCCATTTCAGTGGTTCCATTCTCATTATATTAATTTTTAATCATAATCAACACTTATAAGATGTCTTCTATATGCCAGATCTTATTCTAGGCCAAAAGAGGTACAACTTCTAGGGTTGGTGCTTCTTATCTAATATTCATGACTTTATTTAGATACTAGGTACTGCGCATCATAGTTTTAAGCTATGAATTAAATGCCCAGGTATTCACGGATATTAAATAAGTTGTAAGCCCCCTGAGGATTCTGAGTACCGACATAACTATGACCTCTTATTTTCACAGTATAAGAGGTTTCTTGTTGAGGAGGGAGCCAAATTTGAAACTCTTGAGAAATTTGCTTCTGGTCATTTGGCTGGTGCGACTTCACTGTTTTTTATTTACTCTTTGGAGGTAAGTACTCAAAACAGACTCTTAATGTGCAAAGGTCAACTGTAAAAATGGAGTAGAAGTCAAGTATCCTGGGTTCTGTTTACTGACCCTAGGAACCTGCCCCAGGAAGCTCTACTCCCTGTGCTATTTGTATATCCAGAGCTTTCTGCTTTTCTACAACTTTGTTCTGGTTGTTCTTTCTACCTGGAATGTGTAGGTTTCCACTGTCATGCCATCTCCATCTCAAATCTACCACTCTCCTCCAAACTCCAGGAACCTTTATCAGTGGCATTATTTGTGCCTAAGCTTTCTCTTCCCCATTAGACTCAATAAAATCTCTTGAGGAAAGGATCTATGTCTTATGAAACTTTCCTTACTTTTTAAATTCAGGGAAAATTGACTGTTTATCCAATCTCTGTGAGTGAAATGGGGGACTGGGTCTATGTTGTGAGCAGCTAAGAAAGGACAGCCTAGAATAGAGTAGGTGCTCATTAAGTGTGATTAGAATGAATGACAGCCATGAATTATTTATTGCATATTTTTCTTTAAAATGTTTGAAAAGCTTGGGATCCTGTGATGCCTAGCAGTACCTGTGAAGGTGGAGGTAGGAGAGAATGGTAAAGTGATCAGGGTTTAATTCAAAAGTTAGATGAACCCGCAACTTCCTCTGACCTCCCTCATCCTTTAGTTGCTCTTCTCTAACAGCGGGGCTCACTGGTGCCATTTGGCTTGCACAGGACTCTACTTAAACTGGATCGATTTACTTAAACTAATTCAGTACTACTATGCTTAAACTTTATTTATACAGAATACTTACATTTATACTCTACCTAAGTGAAATCAGTGCTTAACCCAAGTACTGAACTCAACTTAAACTGAATCAATACCACAATTTAAATAAACTAATCACAGGATGATTATTTTTCTTCTCTTTTCCAAATGGAAAAATCCAGCCCTGTGGCTCTTTAACTTCTGATGGGAGATATAGATTTGATCAACACCTTGAGAGGTTGGTCAAGAGACGGGGGATGGAAAACCCTCCTGCATGCTTTACATACGCTTCATTTATAATGACATGATAGCCCATGAGATTAGCATCCTCATCGTCATTTTACAGATATGGGGTGTGAGTGACCTGCTCAAGGTCAGCCCACTGATAAGCATAGGAGACAGGGTTTGAAGTCAGGGCTGTCTGACTCAGATCTCTGCTAATTCTACCACCCCTCATGTCTTCCCATGTCTGAAAGGTTATCCTTGTCTTTTGTCCTGTGTGAAGAGGCTGGGGATGAACTAAGTCATTAAGTGACGTAGAGAGAGAAAAAAGAGCAGATTTAGCTCCCAGACCATAAAAAGTCCCCATCCAACCTCCCTCTGCAAGTTGCTTCTGGTTCAGTACATTTTTATATATATATTTCTTCTCTGAAACATTTACCAAAACCAGAGAATAACAGAGTGTGTTATTTGATGATGATTGTATTGGTTGACTTGCTCTCACCACACTCTGATGAGGTAGATTAGTTTTCCCTGTTTAATAGATGAGAAAACTTACTGTCAACTATAGTGACAACCGTGGCTATTATTTGTTTACTGTTTACTGTGGGCCGGGCACTGTTATAAACACTTTACTTGTATCAACACACTTAACCATCTATGGGAATAGATACCATTATTATTCTTGCTTGGTAGGAAAGGAAACTGAGGCACAGAATAGTTATTGAATTGTCCCAGGATTCATAGCTGCTAAGTGGACGTGGTGGAACAGAGATCTCAGCTCAGGTAGGTGGACTCCTGAGTTCATACACATAATCACCGTACAAAGATGTTGAATGACTTGCTTAGGGTAAAGAGTTTGGTACACAGAGAATGGTAGAGATGGATCGGATTCAAGGCTCTGCCTTCAACATAGATATGCTTTTTAACATTCTGTCACTCTAGGTTACATAAGAATATAGATTTGGAGTTAGATTTTGGTGTATTACTTGCCCTCGTGTGATCCTGACAAATCCCTTAATCTCTTTGTGCCTCAGTTTCTTCATCTGTCTCATGAAAATAACCATGCTATGGTCTGAATTTTTGTGTTTTCCAAAAATTCATATATTGAAATCTGAACCCCCAAGGTGATGGTATTAGGAGGTGAGGCTTTTGGATAGGTGATTAAGTCATGAGGGTGAAACCCTCATGAATGAGAGTAGTGCCCTTATAAAAGAGGCTCCAGGATGTTCATTCACCCCTTCCACCCTGTGAGGGACACAGCAAGAAGGTGCCATCTACGAATAAGAAAGTGAACTCTCACCAGACACTGAACCTGCCAGTACCTTGATCTTGGACTTCCCAACTTCCAGAACTGTGAAAGATAAATTTCTCTTGTTTCTAAGCCACCCAGTATAAGATATTTTGTTATAGCAGACCAAATGGACTGAGATAGGTTGCGATTCATATATCATGATGATTTTAAAGGATTAAATGTGATAATATGTATGACAGCTTAGTATATCACCTATTTCTAGAACACACTTAAGATATGCTGGCTGCAATTATTTTTAAGGTTCAATTACTGTTGAAGCATTAGTGTTTATTCAATCATAGGTATCTTCATTAAAATATGAATTGTCTCCCTGCAGTGGAAAGTATCATGGGAACTAAAAGTCCTGGGTTTGCTTCTGGTTCTGAGAAGTATATGTAAAAATGCCTAATGTTTTAATCTAAAAAACAGGAAGATCCAAGAGTCTATGTTTCTGGAGGAAGGTAAAACAAGAACTAGACATACCACCTAAGGCTCTTGCTGAATGGCTAGATAGACAGAGTGCATCTAGAGGCTAGGAGATCTGTGTGAGGTAACCAGGTGAGGGTGGCATTCTCAGAACGTAGGAAGAGAGAAGAAAAGTGAGATTGGAGACATTGATTTATCTGAGACAGGTAACTCTAGCTTCTTTGTCTGAGGCATCTGAGACCTCTGACAAGGATGGCGAAGGCAATATTAAAGAAATGTAGCTCGAACAAAAGAAGAGTTTCTTGAGATTTCCTAGCTTTCCAAGGTAAGAGACTATCTAGAGATGTGAGCAAAGATATTGACAGAAACATCAAATAGACATCTCCTATCAAGTCCCTTATGTATGAATTTTTTTGAGGAACCAAGAAATGTAATTATTAATACATAAGCAGCTGCTTATGATAGTGATATTAACACTAAAAAGAAAATCATCTCCAAAGCCTGCTATAATGGTCTAATTTGCTTTAATTCAAGTTGCCTCATTTGTAAAGTGCCAGTAGTAATGCTTACTTTGTAGATTATTAACAGAGTTAAATAGAATACACAGTTTCAGGGATGTAGTAGGTGCTCAAAAATGATAGTATTATTGTTATTATAATGATTAATCTCTAAACAATAACCACCCCCAATGTCACCACGTGCTTTGCTGTGGTAAAACCTGCAGCAGCTTGGATAGATGGAGAACCCAATCAACTCTTGTCAACAAGGCTCGAGATGATAAATTAAGGTGAAGCCAATGGGTCTGGTATGATGGCTTCTTAGGGCTCATCTTGAAGTGCTTCGGTGAGGTCTGTTTTGTTTTGCTCTGTTTGGGATCATTTCTTTTGCCACTCCAGCTATGTAAAGATAATAATCGCACCAATGGAACTGGTGACCTTTCACCCTCCCTCTCTTTGATAAAGTCTCATTTTCTAGCAAAACTATGACAAATGTCTCTTCCTTCACCTTTAGTAAACTAGCAGATAATCTGTCTATTATACTTAATATCCATTCCCCCAGAAGCCACTGGTATTTGTCTTGGATTCCTCTGAATGAGGTGAACATTATATCTCTAACCTATGAAAAAGCTTTGCTGTTTTGCAGTGTTGGTGGAGTTAAATTTGTTTTCACAGCTGGTTGTACTTGGAGAAGGGTTAGCCGCCGTCTTGAAGGTTCTACCACACCAGTTCATCACTGAGCCTGCTGTGTGGTGGGGGCTTTGAGCTGTTAACGGGAAGCATGGAGGGAAGCCTAAATTAATCATTTATGATTTATTTATTCTTTTTTTTCCATCATGGAGTAAAACGAGCAGATGCCAACATTTCTAGGGCTAGGGCTGTCTAGATGATATGATGTTTGATAACTGACTTCTGATATTTATCTGCCAACAAGACCAATCTGTGGGACTAATAAACAAACCATATACTTACAGACCACTTCATCATTTACAGCTTGGTTTTCCTATTCGTGGTCTCAATTGATTTGTATAAAAATACAATGAGTTAGAAGCTGCCTTCTTCTGTCACCATTTTCCAGGTGAGGAAACAGTAACTCAGAGGTGGCTATGTGGTTTGCCTGAGGTCACATAACTAGTACATAACAGGTGCATATCTTGCAACCCTGTCTCTTAACCCTAAGAGTGGTACTATTTCCATTACTACATTGAAGAGAAAGCACAATAGAGTGCCCTTCCCTGCCACAGAGTTCTGTAGTCTCAATGTTTACACCCCCACAAAAGTCATATGTTGAAACCTAACCCACAAGGTGATGGCATTGAAAGGTGGGACCTTTGGGAGGTGATTAGTTCAGGAGAACTCTGCCCTCATGAATGAGATTACAAAAGAGGCCTGAAGGAGTGTGTCTGTCCCTTCTGCATCTGAGGACACAGCAAAGAGATGCCATCTTTGAGGCAGAGAGCAGCCCTCACCAGACACTGAATCTGCTGGCTCCTTGATCTTCGACTTTCCACCCTCCAGAACTGTGAGAAATAAAGCTCTGTTGTTTATAAATAACCCAGTCTTGAGTATTTTATTATAGCAAACTGAACAGACTAAGACACGGAGAAGTCAATTGAATTATCTGCCCCTTCTCTAGCAGGGCCAAGAATTCTTATTGTCCTGTCATTCAGTGCCACCCTTGACTCAGGAACTGCAACCAGCCTTAAAGAGCACCTGTGCAACATGAGACACTTTCTCAGTACCAAAAATGTTGAGCTGCTCTAAGACATAGAAACTGCCTTTGAAAGAGCTTTCATGCTAGAGTTGCTCTATCCAGTATGGTAGCCACTAGCCACATGTAGATATTTTTTATTTTTTTATTTCAGCATATTATGGGGGTACAGATGTTTAGGTTACGAATGTTGCCCTTGCCACGCCTTCTCCCCACCCCCCAAGTCCGAGTTTCAAGTGCGTCCATCCCTCAAATGGTGCACATTGCACTCTTTGTGTATGCATATACCTGTCCCCTCCTCCTCTCCCCCCTTCCCCCTTGTCTGACATCCAGCAGATGTTATTCTTATATGTGCACTTATGTGTTGATCAGTTAATACCAACTTGATGGTGAGTCTATGTGGTGCTTGTTTTTCCATTCTTGGGATACTTCACCTAGTAGAATGTGTTACAGCTCTATCCAGGAGTATACAAGAGGTCCT
>NW_012137191.1:10791985-10804829 GCF_000956105.1 Propithecus coquereli | reverse complement strand
TATGTTGAACCATCCCTGCATCTCTGGAATGAAGCCCACTTGGTCATGATGGATTATTTCCTTAATAAGCATCTGGATTTCGTTAGCTAGAATTTTGTTGAGAATCTTTGCTTTGAGATGTGCTTTAGAGGAAGAGTCAATCAGATACACTAATGGATTGGGTGGAAAGGAAGAGAGGATAGATCCTAAATGTTGGATCTAAGAAATGGGGCAGATGGTGGCATCATCTAATAAGATTGAGAAAAGTGTTGGCTGTACTGAAAAGGAGGAATCAAGAGAGAATTAAGAGAATTAAGTCTGAGATGCATATTGGAAAATCAGGTAAAGATATAAAATAGTAGTTGTATATATTAATTTTGAAGATAAATTTAGGACTTGAGGAAACATTTTGGATTCTTTATATGTCAGTGATGCTTAAGGCTAAAACACTGGGTAAATGAGAGTGTGAATGTAGAGAAAAGGCAAAATCCCAGGACTGAGCCAAGGGTCACAAGGAGAGAAAGAAATCAGGAAAGAAGTGCTCTAGGGAGGAAAGGGGGAAAATCAGAAGCATGTTGTACCACTGGAGCCAAGGGAGGAGAGGGTTTCAGAAAGGATGGAGTCATCAATTGTGTTAAGTAATGCTATGAGATCAAATCCAATAAAAATGAAGTCATGACTATAAAGTGTGTGATATAGAGATCATTTGAAACCTTGATCATTGAGGTGTTGATTCTGGTTGGAGGTTACAGAGGAGAGGGGCACAGGGAGTAAGTAGAAACAACAGCAATAAATAGTTCTTTTAAGATATTTTTGTTGTAAAAGAGAGCAGAGAAATGAAGCAACATTGGGTAATATATTTTATTGAAACATATATCTGTAATATCATTATTCTAGCATGTAATCAAATTAGAAAATTAATAATGGGAAATTTGCATTCTTATTCATTGAAACAAATCTTAGAAATCTGGCATGAATTTTACACTCATAGACATCTCAGTTCAGACCAGCCACATTTCAAGTACTCAATAGTCACAGTGGCTAGTAGCTACCTTATTGGACAACACAGGTATAGGGACCTGGAACGCCTGCTCCAGATGCTATGGGGGCCAAGGGCAGGGCAGAGACCACCTCAAGAACCTTCAATTGCTGGGAATACCTTTCTTTTCCAGATGGTGGTGTTCTATCCCCTATTATTCCTTCAGAATTGTCTTATCATTTGCAATATCTTTTTTGTATAATTTTAATATTTTCCCTCGCAGGCACTCAAAAGCCTCTGATAATTAAATTGCAAATATTTGTCATCTATGAGATTTTAATGCTAAACTTGACTTACACAGTTAAGAGCAGTGTTTAAAACCTTGGTATATAAGAAGAAAAAACAAGATAAACAACATAAGCTATTCCTTTTTTTGTCCATAGTTAAAGAAATGTGGATTACTGGGAGGTGAGGGTGACTAGAATTTGTAGAAGACTGGAAAATATATTAATATTGTGACTTGTAAAGTCTTTTTAAAAAATGGCCTTTCTGAGTCCATCTCAAAGCAGGACACTAGAAGCAGATGAAATCTGAGAGTTGACTATCTTGCCTCTGGGAATTTGAAGAGTCATCACTAATATAAAGACAGTTTTGGGTAGCAGTTACAAACATAGGGTCAGGTACAGAAAAGATGTTTAATAGTGGTGTATTCAAGTGGGTTGAAGATCCACAAGAAAGAGGAAAACAATGAAAATAGTCTCAAAAATAGGCAAATATTAATATATGTTCGGCTATTCACTTAATGATTGTATTTGTTCATTTTGATCAATGGTGACATTATTTAGTTATTAAATAATTCAGTGATTTGGCAAGGGTTTCTCAAATAGCAGAAATGAATGACAATCCTTGTTTTCAAAGAACTCCAAAGTTAAGTTGGAGAGACTGATGAACGGACATTTAAATAGAAGGTAACAAGTTCCTGGACCAAGGGAGGCAAAACATGTCATAGCAGCAGAGAAATTGATGCAGATTTTAAATATGGAAGTTTTGGCAAAATATTTATGGTGTAATGTTTAACAATGTTTCATTGGTGAAAGAAATAGTGAGATTTGAACAAATATTTTGGCAATTTGTGAGTGTTTTTTATTCTCCTACTCCATTAATCTATGTACTCTTCACTGTTCACATGGGCTTGGGATCTTGCTCCCACTGAATGAGTCAATCCATTTATTTCTCTGGATTTGTGCCAAAGTAATTCTTCAAAAACTGATTATAGTACACTCTACCAAAATATTTATGTCCAGTGATGAGAAAAAAATTAATCAAGGGCTGGGTAAAATTGCAGCTGGTGTGACCAGGATTGAAGCAAGGAAGAGGCCAAGAAATAAGGTGCCCAAGGCAGTGGTGGAGGGGAGGTAAATGAGGAGGTCAAAGGGCAGTCAGGGCCAAGCCAGAGGTGGTGCTTAGTGGGGTCGTCAGTTAGTGTCAGTTAGTGTCAAGAACAAGCTTTGCTGAGATATTGGTTGCATAAAAGACACTTTAGCAAAAAAAAAAACAAACAAAAAAAACAATATATCAAGAATGATGGGCGACGGGCTTCTCAGTGTTGGAGAAGGGAGTTAGAAATATGGAAAGGTAGACGACTAGACCATCCCTAAAGCTTAGGCTACAATCAGAGGTATTGGAATAAACTCTATCAGTTTCAATGTCTAGATATGGAAGTAAATATAAAATCAAATGAAACTATAAAATATACATGTAGATACATACATATGTCCTAGCTCTGTCTCTTAAGAGGGCCCAACAGCAATAAGATCCAAGTAGCAATGAGTACACATCTATAGTTCCAGCTCTTGACTCATGAGTATCATTGTCTACTAAAAGTAATGAGGATTCCTTATAGAAATGGATGATTCAGAGTTTGGGAAAACAAAAATAAACACTGAATATCTTAAGAAATCACCATAGACTGGATGGCTTATGCAATAAACATTTATTTCTCACTGGTCTGCAAGCTGGGAAGTCCAGGATCAAGTGCTGGCAGATCACTGTCTGGCAAGGGCTGGCTTCCCGCTTTGCAGATGGCCAGATTCTTGTGTCCTCGTGTAGCACAGAAAGAAGAGAGCCCTGATCTCTTCATCTTCTTACAAAGGCACTAATCGCCTTCATGAGGGCTCCATCCTCAGGACCTAATCACCTCCCAAGGCCCCACTTCCCAATACTACCACATTGGGGGTTAGAATATTGGGGGAACACAAATATTTAGTACATAGCACTGAACATAGAACGTTTTTGACAGAGAGATGTGTTCAAAGCATAATTATGAAATATCCAAAAATATACAGAAGTCAGCTTGAAGGGGCTTCCACTGGCCAAATCTGGAACAAAAATTAAACATCAAAATGACATCATTAGACTTTAATTCACTAAATAAAATAGGAATCCATGAGTCTATACAGATATAAATGAATTAATGGAGAGATGAGAAAGCTTTTCCTAATAGTAGAATGCCAAGTAACAAATATATATGGAGTGATAGAATTATAAAATCTTCATTTAATAACTTTAGTAGTAATAAGTGATTAAAGTAAGAATTATCAATGGATGCTAAAAATAATGGGTGGAAGTTTAATGAGAAATAGGATATTGTCATAATTTTAAAGTATCACCCAACAAAGTACTAATTACAAGGGAAGACAATTACCTTGCGGTGGAGAAACCTAGCAGACACGACTTTAACCATGTAGTCATAGTTCACCTTGCCAATCCTGGAACAAATCAACTTTCTACACCACTTATCAGGATACTGAGAACATAGCATCCTTTCCGTGATATTGCTCTTCCAAATGCATGACCTAAATATAACCCTGAGGAAGTACTGAGTCAATGTTAATTTTCTGACTTCGAGGGCAATAATGTAGTTATGTGGGAGATTTTAAATTAACATCAACTGTTCCATGAAAAAAAGATAGTATGTGTACATGTAACATGGAAGAAAGAGAGAGACTAATAAAATAAACATCATAAAACATTAACTGTTGAAGAATTACGGGAATTTTTTGTATTATAATTGCAACTTTACTGTCAGTTTGAATTGTTTATTCAATAAAGTAAATTTAGAAAAGAAAACAAAACAAAACAAAAAAAACAAGATTGCCAATTTTGATGTCTGCCTAACCTTAAACTAAGTTCCATTTTGGTTTTGTTCAGATAGCAGGAAAGATGAGACTACTGAACGTAGGAGTAGTAGATATATAACCCACTTCTGGGCAATGCAATGAAAGAGCAGTGAGGCCAGGAAGTCTTTGAGGAAAGATTTTCCTCTATGAAAACGATGAGCCCTGTAAATAGAAATTCCCTGTTTTATGGTCTACTTCTGTGGTTCCTGACCCCTGGGCGGCAGACTGGTACTGGTCTGTGGCCTGTTAGGAACCAGGCGGCACAGCAGGAGGTGAGCAGAGAGCCATCCAGCAAAGCTTTATCTGTATTTACAGCTGCTCCCCATTGTGCCCATCACTGCATAAACTCCACCTCCTGTCAGATCAGCGGGCAGCATTAGATTCTCATAGAAGCAGAAACTCTACTGTAAACTGTGCATGTGAGGGATCTAGGTTGCATGTTCCTTATGAGAGCTTAATGCCTGATGATCTGAGGTGGAGCTGAGGTGGTGATGCTAGTGCTGGGGAGTGGCTACAAATACAGATTATCATTAGTAGAGAGGTTTGACTGCACGATAAATGTAATGAGCTTGAATCATTCCAAAACCATCTCCTCCCCAACACCGGTCCATGGAAAAATTGTCTTCCTTGAAACCAGTCCCGGGTGCCAAAAAGATTGGGGATTGCTGGTCTACTTGATCCTGGAGCTCCACCCCCAATCCTGCATCTAAATGTACTTGCATAAGTATGTGATACTTGGAGCAGTGGCAGCCATGAGTAGTCATGAGATCAAGTGACTCTTAGAGATGCTAACACAAAGCGCTAATATCATTTTGACACTTAACCAGCACCAACAGCAATTATCTATTTCCAGACCTCTTGTTATTAGGGAACAACTAAAACTTGATTCTACACCATTTCTAGTCAGAAATTGTTATGTGCAGCTAAAGGCACTGCTGACAGGTACAGACAACTTTAGCAACAACATCAATGACTTCAACAAAGGACTTCTTAGAAAGATGTGAGCCATCAGTCTGGAAAAGCATAACCTAAGATAGTACCAAATAAAGATTGTGCTGGATTTCCTGCAGAAATGATCAGCTTACTTCAAGTATGGTTTCACAGCCACAAAGATTGGTTAGAATTTTTAAGGAAACAGCGACATTTTGTCTACTTACATGTATATATCTCATTGCCTAAAAATGTTGTGGGCATTCTGAGTACTTTATTAAAACTGAATCTGAAGAACACACTAAGAACACTTCCTCGAGGCCCAGTTCAGTTTTATATCTGTGGAACATGTACCCTGTGTAGGGACTTTCAAGAAACATTCCTCCAACATTTTTGTAAGAATATTAGAAATACACTGCTGCCTGAATATTAGGAATGCACTTGTATATCAGGATGTAGTCATCTGTTAAGACAAAAATAATTTTACTGAATTTTTATGGATTAATTTTCCCTTCTTTAATTTTTTGGTAAATTTCATGTAAATTTAGATTGTCCTATGTTCTCAAATTTCCAGTGAAAACATTAGACCTGATATTATTTATTGGAAGGATTCACATAACCCAGTAGTGAAAGACAGGCAACTACTGTGCAGCATTTTAGAATTAGCATAAAAAAAGAGCTAATGTTTCTAATAATGGAGCACATCTACAACAAAGTCTTCAGTTGAGAGGAAAATATGGTGTGACTCCACACAGTAAATTCTCATGGGAAAGTGGAGATTCATGTATTTTTAGCCAAAGCTATTTCCTATCAATAAATCTACATTTTGCCTAGCACTTTGCCCCAGATGATGCAGCTGTCACATGGCAAGGTTAACACTAGAACCTGGGGTTCATGATTCTGATTCTGGTGCCCTTTCTGCCATAGAATTAATGGGATTTTATAATCTATTCATGATGCTTTCCTTGTTTTTAAATAAAAACTGTTAATAATTACCATATATCATGTAATATAATCTTTAACACTTTATATATTTGTATATATTAATTTATCCAATTCTCACTAAAATTTTTTTATAGTAGCCATCATCTAACTCCATTTTATGGATGAAGACATCAGTAAATGAAAAACTTCATACAAATTAAATTTAGAAGAGTTTAATTGAGGCAGCCCCCAGAATGAGAATAGGCTCACAGTGATGGCAAGGCTGTCACATGGTCGAATATCATTTGTGGGTAGAAAAGGAAATGACATATAGAAAATGGAAATGAGGTACAAAGACAGGTAGCTGGCTGCTTGGCTGCTGTGACTGTCTGAGACTCAGCTGTTCGTTACAAAAGCAAATTCCTATGTTAGGTTTTCAGTTTGTTTACATACTCAGTTAGGTGGCAGATTGTTACATAGGATTTGTAAGGAAGCTAGAAGCCCAAATTTAGTCTGATTTATCAATTTTTAGAGGTTGATCAAAATTTTGAATAATGTCACTGTCTGTTATCATTGTGAATGGGCATATTTGGTCTCAGCTCCCACTGGGCAATAGCAGAACAATGGGACTTGTAAAGTGACAGCAAGGAGACAGAACAACAGAGGAAAAAAAATACTGATTCGTCAAGATCAGGCCACCTCAGGCCATTTCCCTGCAAAGGTTAAAGTAAAGGAGACTTTCTTATGGTAACTCAGGTAGACTGAAAAAAACAAAGCAAAACAAAACTTGTTTGTTTGAGGATGTCTCTGCTTCCTTAAAGTTTCAGTTTGACTATGTGGCATTTAGCACGATTGACTCCATTTTGGTTTGGTTTGATTTCTTGGGGCTGAGTGAAGGAACTCAATCCAAAACAATGGCCTCTCATAATTGTGCTTAACATTTCCTCTCTTTTGGCCAGGGTCTTAACTAGGGAGAATGTTACCAAAACTTAGGGCATTAGCACTACCTTGAGTTAGCATCATTTTGGGTGTCTGGTCTCAACACATCATTCACAGGTAATGGTGTCCTCGTTATCACATATTTCTTTGAAATTTTGTCATTCCAGTCTCAAGAGACCATTTGACATTCTATAGATGGCTGCATATAGACATTTAAAACTTTTGAGAGAATATAGTGCAACAGGGAGTCTATTACTACTATGAGAAGGATAATACCAAGAGTTTGGAATATGCTCCTTAGCCAGTGTCCCCATGAACCAAACCAAGAAAAACGAAATAGATCAAAAAATGATCCAGATTATGATGAAGATTCTACCCATTTTAAAAAATCAAACTGTTGGTTAGTCCCCTGTGTCTGAGTCTCTATAATATCTGATATATTCATCCATGTGCGGCAAGAAGTATCGGCAACTGAGCAGACACCTTCCTGTTCTGCCAGTAGGTAATCTAGAGAAATTCTATTGTCTAGTGCAACTGTAAAAAGAGAATTTAAACAAGTCTGTATGCCATCATAGCCTTTGAAGGACAATCTTCTGTAGAACCTACTGTGACGGATAAACATCTAATCAACACCTCATTTACATTTACTCCAAGCCATGGAAAACAAAAGAGACCTAATCAATAATGCCCATCCAGAAGTGTTAATACCTCCTAGCAATGTTCTCTTTAACCTGTGGTGTAAGTTAAGAGGAGTAGACAATGTTCTTTTTCTGATTGATTATAGAGCAAGCAACAAAGGTACTATTAAAATTCCCAGCCCACATTGACCCTTTATCTTCCATCTATTAAGGCATGAGGTTTTCCTATCCATAAGGTTGGATGCAAAATTCTCCACAAATAAAACTATACCCCAGTGAGTACACACGAGGCCCCCTTTCTAGTTCTATTGTTAATGAATACATTATTTGGAATAGTTAAATTAGCAGCGTCTAGCCAATGGTAAAAGGCAGAGTTATTATAGGTTAAAAGAGTGCTATAATACCCTGGCACATAAGTCAGTTTGCAAGAAACTCCATTTGGACTTTTGATGCAAGTCTGTCTTGGAATATACTCATTGGTCTGGGTTCTTGTATCCCGTGATTGGGTTAAATTAAAACAGAGAGTGAGAACAAGTAGGTCTAGAAGTCTCACTGCTAGTATAATTTGAACAGTTATATTGCAAAAGTTATCCACTGGGGTGAACTTGAGAATCTTTGAGGTCATATAAAGATACGGTTTTGGCATGACAAATTCAATACTTCACCAAGTTACTCACAGAGGCTACTTGTGAAATTCTAATTACAGAATTACCCTGCAAAGCTAAAGAGGTAGGCATAAGCAAGAAAAACATTAAGAATGGCAAAATATTCATGATGGCAAAGAAGTCTTGATCTGTGATCTTGGAAAACTGTCCATATCTAGGATGCTAGCCGCTTATGGGGAGAAACTTTGCTGGTTAGCTTTACCTTAAGGTCTACAATGTGTGTACAGTTTCAAGAGTCCTGGAGGGGCTCTTGTGAGTATAGACCTAAGGTTTGAGGCCCAAAAGTACCGCTGTCGGGGTAAAGAGAAGAATTTAGTACGGTTACTTCTAGCGGGGTTCAAGAGCAATCTTTCTCTGACGTTGCCAGAAGACCCAGTATCCAGCTTCTAGATCATGGAAGGTTTGACTGCCCTTGCTCAGTGGATCACAGAAAGCTTCTTTTACCTGGAGAAACTATATTTTGGCATAATTCGATAAAAACCTTGCACTATTTAGTCATATCAGAGCTTAGGAGAATGCAAGATATATGAGGTTCTATTATTAGGAATGTAGGCCTCCCAGTGACTATTTTATAAGGCATCAACTTACGTTTTCCAATGGAAGTGGATCCGATTGCCATCAATCTGCAATACCTTTGGCCAAGGCAATCTAGTGGGTTCAGTTGGCTTTGACTAATTCTATTGTATTTGTAATATCTTATTTAACTGTTTTACAACTTGTCCAGTGTAAAAAGTATGTCTATCATTGGAGATTTCTCCAGGAATGCCCCATGAAGGAAATATATTTTCTAATAACCTTTTAAGTACTCTTATAGCATCAGCCTTCCTGCACAGGAAAGCTTCTTTACGACCAGAAAGCATGCATTGAAAATTTCAGTTGAATGAAATCCCTCTGTAAATGTTCAAATAGCCCATCAGGTAACACAAATTTACCTGAAGGTTTCATTATCTTCCAAGGATTATGGATTTGACAAGCCAAATATTGGGATAAACTACTTAGCAATTTTAGAATAGTCATCACACCAATATACTTTAATAATTTGAGTCATTTATTTTCTTCCATGATGAATTATCACTGGAGAGCTTTTAATAATGGGAGCTTTAAGAACTCAGTAGGAACAGGCAGCTGTCCAGGATCTCCACGATTCCACACTTAACATTTGATTTATATCCTCTTAAATGTCAATTTTATTTCTCCAATTCAGGTACACAGCACTGTTTGCTAAATAGGTTGCTATAGGTAATTTGATTTGGATTATTGTGTTCATTCAAATTGCATATCTTAACAATTTCAGTACTGGCTGGCTTAGCATAAAAATTTACCAAACTATTTCCTTGGTGTTTAATTAATTCTTTTTCTGCTTGGTGTTGGGTTAGTATTTGTATAAACCAGTTATTCTCTTCATTAGAGTTCTGGGAATTCTTATCCAGTCTAATAGTAAAATCTTAAGGTTATTAAAAATCTATATTTATCAGATTCCTTTCCATTCTTTCTTTCCACAAATCTTTTTGAAGAGGAAGAAATTTTGGACTGTAGTTCATTACAAATGCTTTTGAAGAAGAATCAAAACGACTGTCTGTGGATGATAAAGACTTAGAATGGCCAAGATTAATATCTGAGAGTTCATTATAACTAACAATTGACAAGGGAATATGGTTATTTCTATGTCACAAAACATTTTGACATAGTAACCAAAATTATGACTGATAAAATATTATATTTCTAGGAATCTCATACAATTTTAGAGTGCTCATGTCAATAATATACCCATAGATATAACTTAAAGAAAATGTAGCATCACTTACCACTTGACAGTGCTATCTATATCATCTAAAATATGAAATAATTTAATTATTTTTATTTAAAATCTCTCTTTCACAAGATGAGAATCACATCTTTCAGTGTTGTCTGAAGTTCAACTGGAAAATCCTGAAGTTTCATAGTCAAGAAAAAGACTTGACTTGAATTTTATTTTGGGAAGTTTGTCAAAAATATCAAAAGTTTAGAACACTTGATTAGAATAAAATCATAGGTCACTGTTAAATAACAGTCATTCACTTAACGAGAGTGATAATTGAAAGAATTCAAAAGCAAATGTACAAAGTTAAATAGTTGCAGAGAAACCTTAACTCTTCAATAGGATGGACTCAGTTTTCTTAAGAGCTCAAAAACTTAATAAAAACAACATGAAGCATAGGGAATCATCTTGATAAAACACAGAATCTTTGTTTCCGCAACCAATTACCTAAAAGGTAGCCTGCAGGCTCTCTTTCCTGAGAGGGTGCTTTCACTTTCAATAAAAAACTGTTGCTTGCTTGGTTCATGTGGTGCATCCTGAAATTCTTTTCCTAACAATCACCAAGAACTTGGAAAAACCACCAGTTGGAGGCCAGTAACTTGAGAGTTCATGAAAAAGAAACAACAATGATAGAGCACAAAATCCCTGTGAATTTCTGAAAGCTCGAGTCAGCACCCCTGCAGTGATTGCCATTCACTACCAGTTTCTATAAGATGTGATTCAGTGGGACATATGAGGCCTCTAACTGTATCCAATTCAGTTAATTACTGAATCCAATTTGATCCAGGACCCAATCTAGTATCTGTTGCAACTTCCAAACCCAGTTCAGATAAAAAATTTGCCCAAACAAATTCAATCCAAAACACAAATCTGTGTAGCTTCAGAGCCTGAAAGAACTTACGATCTCCAGTTACTATGAGAGAACAATGAACACAGTGGGCCTGGTAGGTACTTCACTGGGTCATTCAGTGCTTCTGGGGATTGCTGGAAGATCCAGTTTAGATTCTACTTCTAATGTCAATTTGATTTTGAAAAAACAGAAAAAGCGCCCCAAGCTTCAGACCAATTAAATTTAACAGAGTCCAGTTGAGCAAAGAATGATTCACAAATTAGGCAGCCTCTAGACCCAGGATAAGTTTGGAGAGACTGTAGGGCTGCCACATGGCTGTACGACATTTATGGACAGAAAAAGGAAGGCGATGTACAGAAAATGGAAATAAGGTATAGAGACAGCTAGTTGGCTGCTTAGCAGGGACTCAGCTATTTGTTACAAAAGCAAAATCCTAAGTTAGGTTTTCACTTTCTTTACGTACTGAGTTAGGTCACAGTTGATTATGTACGACTCTTACAGAGGCTTCCGAAACCTAAATTTAGTTCAATTTAACAACATAGAGACTTTTAATAATATATACAAGTTTAAATAGTTATCCAATGGCAAAGGTGGAATTCAAACATAGGTTGGCTGGCTCCAGAGTCCACACTTTTAGCCATTAAAACAACAAAATGATAATTTTACGCCTGAGCTGCCTGATTCTATATAAAGTCAACCGTTCCCTTTGTTTTCTGCACTCACACTGTCTTCGCATTCTAGCATACTAAAGCTACAAGGCACCCTTAGTTTTCAGTAATACTTTAATTTTATATAGAACACTGATCAGTCCAAAATAAAACTCTGGTCTCTAACCTCTGGTTGTTTATTTCTTAGATTCTGACTCTATGAATGCCTTCTATTTTCTCCCTTTGAAGATCTTGAATGGAGAGCATAGAAGTCTAAAGAACCTCATTATTTCTTCTCCAAGAATTCAAGTCTCTAGTTAGGCTTCACTAATGTGGGTGACACTCTGGTCCTGCCTAGTCCCTTTAAGGTGATAGCCCCATAAATGGGAGACATTCCAGGTCATTGTCTTTAACTCAAGCTGGAGGAATTAGAAGAGAGACGCAAGAGTGAACTTTGATGACTATGTTCCTCCCTATGTCCTCTATGGGTGGGGTGTACTTGACTAGCTTGTCTTCCCTGAGAAGCTGAGAAAAGGTAGCGGGGGTGAAATAGTATGGCCATTGCTTAGTCATTTGATTTCTACTGCTCAATGAGGCCTGAAAATCCTCCACAACTTTTATATAATCTCATAAATATATCAGAATTAAACACAGTTTACCTTTCACCTATTTAGTGCTGACTGCCCCAAACCTTACTACTGCAGATAGTTGACTCTGCCCAATCCCTGCATTTTTATCATAGTCGATGCTTTCTTTTCCATTCACACATCCCCTCATTTCTCCCCTCCATGCATCTTGCCCTCTGCCTCCTGAGATCTTGAATTTATGTAAAAGTGTATAACAATACCTAATATTTATTGAGTTTCTACTGTGTGCTCATAAATGAGTATTAGCAAATTTAATAACTTGTTCTCATTTGCACAGCTAAGTGATAGAACCTGGACATAGAGAGGTTTCAGAAGCTTTTAATAGAACCTATTGCTAAGTACGCTTTTTATACTGTCTTCAACAGCTCCTGAGGTTTGGAGGCCCACTATATTCTCATTCTCTTCTTAGAATGTCTTCTATATTTCCTGCATTTCACTGAATTCAAGTATAAAGACACCATTTCAGCTGCAGTCCCCTAAGGCTGCTCATTCTTCCTCATGATCTGTAGTTTGGATTCATATCTTTCTTGCTACTCAGAGCTGTTTCTAGAAATTATTCCCTGGACCATCTTTTGAACATGTCATCTTCTTAGGGGACTTCTATTTGTGTTATGGTTTTTTTTTTTTTTTTGGAGACAGAGTCTTGCTCTGTTCCCTGGGCTAGAGTGC
>NW_012137191.1:10760256-10791899 GCF_000956105.1 Propithecus coquereli | reverse complement strand
AGTTGTCCAGCTAATTTCTTTCTATTTTTAGTAGAGACGGGGTCTCACTCTTGCTCAGGCTGGTCTTGAACTCCTGACCTTGAGCGATCCTCCCGCCTCAGCCTCCCAGAGTTTTAGGATTACAGGCGTGAGCCACCGCGCCTGGCCTGTGCTATGTTTTTTATTTATCAACCTCCTGAACACTTTCCATGATTGGATGATAGCTTTGGCATATGGTCCCATGTTCTTCTCTTCAAGATCTGTTTTTATCTTCTTTAGAACAGCCCAAGGAGCTAGGCAACATTCTCAGCATTGTCCAACACTCACAGGCAGAGGATTTCTGGTACTCGGTGGGGTGAAGTGCTCACAGGACTTCTCCTTAGGATGACTTGTGTAAAGTCTACAGTAGACACAGTATAAAAAAAAACTGCTATTTAAAGACACTTGAAAGTATCCAAAAACAGATATAAACCAGAAGAAATTTATTCTTCAAAATTTCCAACTGGTAACGGTAATGACTCCAAGTTTGTGGGTTTGATACTATAGGACATTCCTCATGGCTGTGGCAGCAAGAAAATCACAGTCTTACTAACTCAAGGTAAAAAAAAAAAAAAAAAAAAAAAAAAAAAAAAATTTAGTTCTGCAAAAGAACTGGACCTAAAATTTTCCTACATACTGTGTGAAAATTTATGAGTTTTTATGCATATTAGTGGGGGACCCAAGGGATCCAGTGAAAATGCAAGCAAAGACAAGAAAGAACAGGTGAAATCTATGAGTCTGCTAATTGTTTAATAAATGCCTTTTCCAAGCATGTATCTCACATGGTGAAAATATGAAGCCTTATTGGCTTGACAGGTCAGAAGACAGAGGGACACAATCAGAGAGGCTGAAAATTAGTGGAGAAATTTTCTTTTTTTCTTTTTGCTTTTTTCTGTTTTTGTAGAGAAGGGGTCTCACTGTGCACAGGCTGGTGTCAAACCCCTGAGCTCCAGCTATCCTCCCACCTCAGTCTCCCAGAGAGCTAGGATTACAGGTGTGAGCCACTGCGCCCGGCCGACAGATTTTCAGAATCAAGGTAACTTGATCCAGTTTAAAAACAAAAACAAACAAAAACCAAGACATACATAGAAATGGTAAGTGTCATTCAGAAAATAAATTGAAATTCTACAGGTGAGAAGTACAAAAACAGAATGAAAAATTTACTGGATGGGCTCAACAGAAGACAATTCAATGAACTTAAAAGATAAATAAACAGAAATTGCTCAATCTAAAGCGAAAAGGGGGCAAAATGCTAGAGAAGCTGAATGTGCCCAAGTTTATAGACATAAAAGCAGTGCCCAGCATTACATTTGAAAGGAGAATGGGATGAAAGGAAGGCACTTGAAAGAGAGAGAGGGGAGATGTGCTGTGTAATCCCCATTTCTGACAGGGCGGGAATGATATAGCTGCTCTAAGCTGCTGCGTACTGTCGGTAAATACACAAACGTTACTGCTCACCAATCCTCAAGTTTTCTGACATTGGCAGGAATTTGAACAAGTATTCTGAGTCATTCAATAGCTTGGGAAAACATAAGGTATTTTATGTGCAAAGATTTGGGGAGCAAGTTATAGAGTTAATATTATTCAGTATCATACAATTGAGTGTTGTAGATTGTGTTATTGGCCCCAACCTGTCACATTTCCCTGTATCCATGTCCTTTGCAGTACATTTATACCAACCAAAGTGGGTTGGAGAGGTACATTTCTATCCATAGTCTTAGCATGAGAGTTACTTTGGCCAAGTAAATGTTTACAGAAGTGAAGCAAGCAGAGTTGTGAAAAATGTTTGCATACGAGACTTGATTGCTCTTGTGTTTCTACTGTTTCTTAGAGCAGAACATGTCTGGGATGGCTAGCTAGTACTGGGAGGAAAATGAAGGGCATGTGAGCAGAGCTGTCTCATTCAACGTGCCTCAGCCAATTCCAATCCAGAGAAGATTCCAATCCAACCTTCAGGTGCATGTATGAGTCCACCCAAGATCAACAGTTACCCAGCTGAGCCCAGGTCAGGCAACGCTCTGCCATCCATAGACCTGTAAACTATAATGGTAAATGCCCATTTTTTTTTTTCACAAAAGGATCTCCCTCCCATCTCCCTCCCTCCTTCCCTTCCTTCCTTCCTTCCTTTTATTCTTTCTTAAATTGACAGATAAAACTGTATGTATTTACCAAGTATAACATGATGTTTTAAAGTATGTATACATAGTGGAATGACTAAATCTAGCTATTAATAATTAACATATACATTATTTCACATAATTATCATAATTTTTGTGGTGAGAACACTTTACATATACTCTCTTAGCATTTTTCAAGAATACAACATATTGTTAACTATAGTCACCATGTTGTATGGAAGATCTCTTGAACTTATTCCTTCTATCTAATTGAAATTTTATACCCTTTAATCAACATCTCCCCAGCCCTCCCTGCCCTCCAAGCCCCCCAGACCCTGTTAACTGCCATTTCACTCTCTACTGAGTTCAAATATTTGGATTCCGATTGATTTGAGACACTGAGTTTTAAGGCAGTTCGTTCTGCACGAATAGCTGATAGAGTATGTAAAATATGCTAGATAGATACTATATGCTTTACAAATACTATGTTTAACATTTTTAAGTGTTTTGACACCCTGATGAAGTAGGTACTATATTTGTTTTTAAAAATTTCAAAAGTACATTTTCAGATGAGAAAAATGGACCCCAAATGCTATTTCATTTTCCAAAATCACACAGCTATAAAGAAGTGAAGCCAGGATTCAAATTTAGGCAGCCTGTGTTAGATCTTCTATATACATAAGAATTTGTGTCAAAGGGGTCTTGTCTGTTAGATATTTTTCTATCTCCAAATTGTCAAGATTGCATGCTGAGAAAGAGAACCAAAAATAAACCATGCTGTAGAAATATAGAACTTTTCAAAGTATGTTATAACCAGAAATTTCTTTTTAATCTTTCTCTTTTTCTACACACCACCGACATATACAAAACAACCTAATACAAATGCTCAAAGTAATAAAATACCAACTTCTGTGTTTGCTTACATTCAGAGCCCAAGTATGCCAGGAAAAACATATGCCTGCTGCCGTGGATGGATATTAGTTCCTGGACCTTCAGGATGTCTCCTACTAATTTATTTTCATCCCTGGCAGCTTGAATTATATCCCCTCCTCCTTACTTTTCATCACTTAGCACCACTTAAAAAAGTGGGAGAAAAAAGTAAACGCTCTCACTTCTAAAATCTCAGACATGTAGTGGGATTGAACAGATTCTATGGGGTTGGGATGTGGGGGATCTGAACTCTTGACTTGTCCCTACCAGGGAGTGACTACAGGTGCTCAGAGAAGCCGCCTCATATCTCAGAGCCTTGATTTTCCTTCCAGTAAAATGGAGTCACTACTAGCTCTGGGAGTTTATAAAACCCATTGATTTACTTATTCGGTCAAAACTTAATTACTGTACACCAGTTGTGTGTCAGGTACCACACCACACACAGGTGGGAGATAGAAAAAAAAAAAGGACAAGTCTCTGCAAGAATTCTCAATGTGGGAAACAAGGGTGGAGCCAATGAATAACAGTTCCTGAAAAATATGATAACTGTTCATTGTTCCTTTCATTACAGAAACGATATATTTACCATAATTTTTAAAAAAGTTATTGGAGATTCAATTAAAAACTTTATTTTTAAATCAAATTTTTGTATCCAGAGAGATTAGAATTAAAATTCTTCACTAAAAGAAACAGCAACTTTGACCCAGTTTTTATCACAATGTGTGATTTTTAACCTTTTCTCCCTTTTTTTAACTGTAAATATCAAAGGAAGACCATTGCCTTAATATCTACAACCTGATCATATATATATGTATGTATTCATATTCATGCATGTGTATGTGTGTATGAACATACATATATGTGCACATAATGTATGTAAAAGAGGAACAATGACTTAGAGAAAGGCCGGCAACAGCTTTGGCTCATGAGATAAATGGGAAGTAAACTGCGGCATGACAAAGTTATTATTCATCTGCATAGCGACACAAGTATACAAATATTAAGCACACAAATTCTTTCTTTCCTTTCCCAATAGTTTCCTGTTTGTAACCTTGGAAAAGCTGGAGAGATTTGTGCACTGAATTTTGACACACATTAATAAAAATCTGCATTTTATTATACACACGGTTGATGTTTTAGTTAAAAGCGAGTTGGCTGTGACTAATAAAAAAAACCTAAATAATAATGTTTTTAACAAGACAGAAGTTTAGTCTCTCTAATGGATGGGAATAAGAATTAGCCGTAGAGAGAATAAACTATTCTGCATGCTTCTCATTTGTTGACTCTTTTAATTGTTCACAAAAGCCTTTGAAATATTATTCTAACTTTACAAATGAGGAAATTGAGACACAGAGATATTAACTTCCTCCAGGTTTTCTAGTGGTGAAGAAGACAGCATCATGCCTGGAGGTAAACCAACCTGGCGAAGATGAGCTCATGGATGTCTTCTAGAGTGGCCCTTACTGTCACGATACAATGTTGACTGCACGCTCCAGACAGCAGTATAGAGCAAGAGGCAAAACAGAGGATACATGCAAGTAATTTCATTTTTAAAAAAAACTACTTACATTTCCATTGTGATACTTATGCCTATGTGAAAGTTGTCCAAATTAAAATGGAGTCATTTGACTTTAAATTGTTTTTAGATGGTCTGTTTAGAAAAGCATTTTCTTTCTTTTGTCCTAAACAAAAGCCTAAAAAATGGAGCCAGGGAAGGCCATGAAGAGAGGGTTCTCATGTCTGAGTACCTGATAACAAAAAATATCACAAAAGACTCTGTAAAAACCACAACCTTACACAAAGACCATTGCAACCTTTTACACAAAAAAAATACTTCTGTGAGGACACCTGCCCAGCAAATGTCTGTTCAACCTTGAACTGACACTATCCTTGCTATTGATCCTTGTAGCCAAGGATAATTATCTCAAAACAAGTATGTAATCCTCCTCATTTTTTCTTTAAAAATCTTTTTCTTCCTTTACTTCCCTGAATACGCATGTAGTTTACTAGGGCAAACGCTTTCTCATTGCAATGCCCATTCCTAAATGAACATCATTTTCTTTTAGAGAGTTGCCTCTCTATTATTTAGGTTGACACTTGCATGTCTCTTTCACCTGGCCACAGCCAGCTGTAGGGTAGGCTGGAAATGTAATTTCCATTCTGGGTTCCTGTGCTCAGACTATAATTGGCTGCGTGACCATCTATCTTAGTTGGTCTTCTGTTGCTATATAACAAATATCTAAGACTGGTAATTTATTAAAAAAAAAAAAGGGGATTTTTTTCATACAGTTCTAGAGACTGGAAAGTCCAAGATCTAGGGGTGTGCCTCTGGCTGGCTTCTGGAGAGGGCCTCATGCTATGTCATAAAATGACAGAAGGCATCACAGGGCCAGGGGAACACAGGGAGAGACAAACTGTCCATTACAACAGCCTCACTCTCACAATAACTAAACCACTCCTGTGACAACGCATTAATCCACAATCTATTAATCCATTCGTCCATTAATCCATGCATAGATTAATCCACTTAGGAGGCCAGACCTCTCATGACCCAATTTACTCTTAAAGGCCTCACCTTTTAATACTGTCACATTAAAGATTTAGTTTCAACATGAGTACCAGAGGGGACAAACATTTAAATCACAGCACCATGGAAGATATAGAAAAGGATAATAGGTAAAAACCAAGTTTCTGCCCATAAATCTCTGTTTATCATCATTTCAGAACCACTTTCTTTAAAGATTGTACATATTTATTTATGACTCTAAATTGTTTTTAGATAGTATGCTTGGAAACACACTTTCTTTCTTCTGTCCTAAAGGGGACAACCATTGTTTTCTGAACCTGAAAATACTAATTATTCAAATTTTACAAAGTCATCTAATTTATTTGTGCCATTGTCTTTTTTGTTGATAGAAAAAACCGACTTCTGAAACTCTAAATTTATAGATAAACCTTGCTGGGAACCAAGAACTGAATGTGACTGGGAGCCAATGAGCTGGCCAGTCCAGATTTCTGTGAAAACAAACATAAAATATTTAAACTGATAATAAATTACTATGAGATAGCCATGGTATAAAATTTTCATGAAAATGACTCTTTTAAGAGTGTCTGTCAGCATTTTCATAGGAAATTCCGACTGTTTGCCCTTCATTCCCAAATGGCTAGCAGCTCGCTATAAATATACGTGATGCGTGTCCCCAGTAGCTGTTTCCACAGCCAGTAAATTTTTAGAAGATTATAAATTTAAAAAAAATTAAATATGTTTTTTCGTTGATTTTCCTTTTCTAAGTTTGTTTCAGCTTACACAATAGGGCAAAAATAAAATTCCAAGTCATATTGAAATTTTAACTTTCTTTTATAAAATGCATGGTAAAAAAGATTATCGATTGGGGAAGCCTAAAACAGCAGAACATAGAATGACATCATAGACCACAAATAAAAATCATCATAATAAATGTCATGAACCTAAATTTTCCTGTCAATGGGTATTAATATCTAGAATGGATTACAAATAAAATTAAACAGTATTTGTTCAGAAAAATACATATGATCAAATCGATTCAGGATAAAACATCTATAAAAGAATAACAGGGTTTTACTTTGATTTAAATTTAAACAAAAGGGAAATAAAGGTGCCAGTATTAGAGTCAGACAAATTAGAAATAAATTGAAAGTATTAGTAAAAAGCTTCATTTAATTATGATAAAAGATATTCAGTTATGAAGCTGTGACATCAATAAGTATAAGTTAAATAGCACAAATTATGAATACATGAACAAATATTAGAGACGTGAGAAGAAACTGACAGGAACAGAATTTTAAAAGGAGATTTTACTTCAGTATGATTAAATAAAAATAGCCAATACTGAGTTATTTCTATGTGCCAGTCTTTTTTCCCCCAAGCTATATGTGAGTTAGATCATTCAATCCTTCCAATAAACTTATAAGGTAGATACTAAATATGAATAATGGGGAAAAACATACAGTTAATAGTATTGAATTAATAGTTTTCTAAAAAAATACTTCTGTAGCTCATTAATAAGAATTATACCCACTTTAAAACTAATTAGATTATTTACAAAAATTGACCACAAAAAATTCTCAAAATATTCAAAAAGTATAAGTTACATAAGTCACTTTGACTATTGACTAATTCATTTTAACCCCCAACAATAAACACCTAAAAGAGAAAAATCATCTTAAAAAACAAATATAGATTATGAGGCAATTAAATATTTAAAACAAAAATTAAAAATAATATAAAGTTATATTTTTAAATCAATGAATAAATTTGATGGAAAAATTGAAAGTCAGTTAATAAATTTATTTTCATTAGGAAATAAATAAAACTCAACTTTGTTATTTAACTTATAATGGATTAGAACATGGGTAATATGTTTTTTACAAGAATGTGAAATGGTACAAACTCTTTGGAAAACAATTTGTCAATTTCTTAAAATGTTACAATTCTACTCCTAGGTATAAACACAGGAGAAATGAAAACATGTTCACACAAATCCTTGTACCTGGATGGTCATAGTTTCATGATTTATAGTAGCCAAAAAGTATAAATAACTCAAATGCTCATTAACTGATGAGTATATAAAGAAAATGCTGTATATCTATGGAGTGGAATGTTATTTGGCCATAAAATATGAAGTATTGATGCATGCTACAACATAGATGTTTCAAGAACCTTGAAAACATTATGCTAAATGGAAGAAACCAGTCATAAAAGACCACATATTATATGAGTCCATTTATATGAAATGTCTAGAAAAGATCTGTAGAATATAAAACAGATTGGTGTTTGCCCTGAGCTGGACAGAAGTAGAGAGGGATTAAGGAATGACTGAGTATGGGATTTCTTTTAGGTGCAATGAAAATGTTCCAAACTTAGATTGTGGTGATGATTGTAAAACTTTACTTTTACACTTTACATGAGTGAATTCTATGGAATGTGAATTACATCTCTATAAAGTTGTAAAGAAGAAAGAAAAAAAAAAAGGAAAACTAAAACATAGAAGTTTTCTATCTGTGATTTTCACTTTTGTTACAGAAAGGGATTGACAAAATAATTTTTAGGTCTAATTCAATTTACTCTTAGATCTGTATCTCAAATAGGGCTTCATCTCATGCCTTACACAGAATAGATGGTTTGTGTTGACATATATTTAATCAAAGACTCCTGGAACTGATAACTAAATTCTGAAAAGTCTCACATTACAAAATCAATGTACACAAATCAATAGCATTCCTATACACAAATAACAGTCAAGATGAGAGTCAAATCAAAGAGTCAATACCATTCACAATAGCTATAAAAAAAATAAAATACCTAGGAATATATGTAACCAAGGAGGGACTGCAAACTAGTACAACCTGGATGGAAACTGCTACGGAGATTCCTCAAAGAACTAAAAGTAGACCTACCGTTTGATCTAGTAATCAGATTACTGGGTATTTATCCAATGGAAAGGAAGTCATTTTATCAAAAACACACCTATACTTGAATCTTTATTGCACAATTCACAATTGCAAAAATGTCGAATCAACCCAAATGCCCATCAATTTATGAATGGATTAACAAAACATGGTATATGTATACCATGAAATACTATTCAGTCATTAAGAAGGATGAATTAATGCCTTTTCCAACACTTTGGATGGAACTGGAGACCATTATTCTAAGTGAAGTACCTAAAGAATGGAAAAACAAACACCACTCGCTATTAAATTAGAATTAAGCAATGAGCACACATGTACACAGAGGGAAGTAAAACTCAATGGAAATCAGGCAGGGGAAAAGGGGAGACAGGGATGAGTGAATATCTACCTAATGGGTACAATGAACACTAGCTGGATGATGGGCACACTTATAACCCTGATTTAAGCATTATAAAAGAAATCCATATAACCAAAAACATTTGTACCCTCATAATATTTTGAAATAATAATAAAAAATAAAGATTTAAATACTAAAAAAAGAAAAAATCCTCAACAAAATACTAGCAAACCAAATCCGACAACACATTTAAATCTCATCATGATTAAGTGGGACTCATTCCAGGCAGGCAAGGATGGTTCAACATATGCAAATAAATCAATGTGATACATCATATCAACAGAATGAAGGTAAAAAACCATATGATCCTTGCAATTGATGCTGAAAAAGCATTTAATAAAATTCAACAGTCCTTCATGATAAAAACTCTCAAAAAAATTGGATATAGAAGGAACTTACCTCAACATGACAAAAACCATATATGACAGACCCAGAACTAGTATCATACTGAATGGGGAGAAACTGAAAGCCTACCCTTTAAGATCTGGAACAAGATAACGATGCCCTCTTTCACCACTATTATTCAACACAGTACTGGAAGTTCTACGTAGAGCAATCAGACAAGAGAAAGAAATGAAGGGCATCCAAATTGGAAATGAATGAGTCAAATTATCATCATTTGCAGATGATATGATCTTACAGGTAGAGAAACTTAAATATTCCACAAAAATATTATTGGAACTGATAAGAAAATTCAGTATAGTTACTGGATACAAAATGAACATCCAAAATCAGTAGCATTTGTGTATGCTATCAGTAAATAATCTGAAAAAGAAACCAAGAAGATAATCCCATTTATAATAGTTACAAATAAAATAAAACACCTAAGGATAAACTTAACCAATAAAGTGAAAGATCTCTATATTGAAAACTATAAAACATTGATATAAGAATTTGAAGAGGACACACACAAAATATGGAAAGATGCTCCATGTTCATGGATTGGAAGAATCAATATGGTTAAAATGTCCATATTACCCAAAACAATCTACAGATCTAATGTAAACCCCATCAAAATACCAATGACATTCCTCACAGAAATAAAAAAATATGTAATCCTAAAATTTATATGGAACTGCAAAAGAGCCAGAATAGACAAAGCTATCCTGAGCAAAAAGAACAAAAATGGAGGTATCACATTACCTGACTTAAAATTATTTTACAGAGCTGTGGTAATCAAAACAGCACTGGCATAAGACAGATACACCGACCAGTGAAATAGGATAGAGAACCCAGAAATAAATTCACACATCTATAATGAACTTTTCTTTGACAAAGGTGCTGAGAACATGCAGTGTGTAAAAAACAGTCTTTCAATAAATGGTGCTAGGAAAACTGGATATCTATATGCAAAAGAATAAAACTAGACCCTTATCTCTCACCATATATAAACATCAAACCAAAATGGATTAAAGACTTAAATCTAAGATCTGAAACTATGAAACTACTAAAAAAACCTTTGGGGAAATGCTTCAGGACAGTGGTATGGGCAAGGACTGTTTGAGTAATTCCACCAAAACATAGGGAACTAAAGCAAAATTGAAAAATGGGCCACATCAACCTAAAAATCTTCTGTATGGCAAAGGAAATAGTAAACAAAATAAAAAGACAACCCACAGAAGGGGAGAAAACATTTGCAAACTATCCAACTGACAAAGGCTTAGTAACTAAAATATATAAGGAACTCCAACAACTCAATAGAAAAAAATCAAATAATCAAATTAAAAATAGACAAATGATCTGAATTGACATTTCTCAAAAGAAGACATACAAATGGACAACAGGTATATGAAATAATGCTCAGCATCATCAAACACGAGAGAAATACAAATCAAAACTACGAGATATATCATCTCACACCAGTTAAAATGGCTTTTATCAAAAAGACAGGCAGTAACAAATGCTGGTGAGGATGTGAAGAAAGGGGAACCCTCCTACCCTGCTGTTGGGAATGTAAATTAGTGCAACCACTTTGTAGAACAGTATGGAGGTTACTCAAAAAACTAAAAATAGAACTATCATATGACCCAGCATTCCCACCACCGGGTATATATCCAAATGATGGCAATTCAGTATATTGAAAGGATTTCTGCCTTCCTATGTTTACTGCACCACTATTCACAATAGCCAAGATTTGGAATCAACCTAAGTGTTCATCAATGGATGAATGGATTAAAAAATGTGGTATATATGCACAACTGAAAATTATTCAGCCATAAAAAAGAATGAAATTCTGTCATTTGCAACAACATGGATGGAACTGGAGAACATTATGTTAAGTGAAATAAACCAAGCAGAGAAAGACAAATTGGACATGTTCTCACTCATACGTGAGAGCTAAAAATTAAAACAAATGATCTCATAGAGATAGAGGGTGGAATTAAAGTTAGCAGAATCTGGGGAGGGTAGTGGGGAGGAGGGATAATGGGTGCAAAATATAGTTATATAGTTAGACAGAATGAACACATTATATATATATATATAATATACATATATATAATATATATACATGCATACCATGGCATACTAGTCAGGCATAAAAAGGTATGAAATAATGCCATTTGCAGCAACTTGTATGGAACTGGAGACAACTATCCTAGGCGAAGTATCTCAAGAACAGAAACCAAACACCCATATGTTCTCACTAAGTCGGAAATAATAGATGGGTACAAATGGGACAGAGTGATATAAAGGACATGAGAAACCAAGCAAGGGGGAGGGCAGGAGGGCAGGTGTGGGATAAAAATTTGCCTATTGGATACAATGAAGACTATTCTGGTGATGAGCATATCAAAATCCCAGACTTAAGCATTATATTAATACAAGATATCTATGTAACAAAACTATTTGAACTCCCTTAATATTTTGAACTATAAATTAATAAAAACAAGTCATAGTTCTTGCTCACTTTTCATGGAAGGGGGTTACTTAAAAAGGTGTGAAAACCAGAAAGCAGGAATCACTGGGATCATCTTTGGGTTTGTCTACCACACGGCCCCTTATCTTTGAGTTTAGCCCTGTAACTCATTTTGAACAATGGGATGTGAGCAGAAGTATCAGAATGCTAGGTCCAAGTCTAGTTGATAAGAGGCATCTTGTGTGTTCACTGTTCTTACCTGTATGTCTGCCTGCAATCATGATGAGAAAATTTCCTGGGTAGTTACTTGTCCACAGAAAATGAGAGATACATGAAGTAGACATTGACACAAACCACATCTTGGAACCAAGCACAGCTGAGATCAGCTGACTTCCATCCGATCCACAGGTCTGTGAGCACTAACAAATAATCATTGCCTTAAGTTACTGACTGTAGGGAAGTTTGTTATGCAGCATTAATTTAGCAATAGCTGACTACACTAATACCTGAATGTAAACCCAAATTGCCTGCAATCTGCCCGGGATTTCATGCCAGAGGGTGGACGATATTGCTACAGAAGAGTTGATGAGACAGTGATGAGAATATATAACATTAATTCTAATTGAAGGACGTATAGCTTCCTCCACAATTAATTTTAATATTAAGTAACAAAGTTAGGACTTAAAATCCATTTCTTGTGATACCAAATCTTAGCTATTTCTGCTAAAACATGCCATCTTTTAGGTCTGAATAGCAAATAGCAGTTGCGTTTGGTCAAAACCATAGCTATTTCATGATGATAGGCACATCTCTTTCTCTTTCTGCAATGTGTGTGTGTGTGTGTGTGTGTGTGTGTGTGTGTGTGTGTGTGTGTGTGTGAAGTTGGTGATAAAACATCATGGTAGAGAGAGACAAAAGCATGGGCCTTGGAGCTACAGAGACCTTGACTGAAATCTTAGGTTACCTTGTTCAGTTTTCTCATCTGTAGCAAGGGGATAATAGCATTTACCTCCCACATCATGGTGGGAATTAATGGATAACATGATAAGTGCGCATCATGGTAACGGATGCTTAGGTGGAGCTCAACATTTGCTGGCTTCTTTCTCCTGCATCTCTTTTCCTCTGAATCTGCTTTTGATCCTGGGAGGAGAGACTTAATCAGTCATTCCAAAGAATTCCTAAAAGTTTCCACTTGTAGGAAGGTGTTTTAAGTTAATGTTCACAGGATAAAAAAAAAAAAAAAAGAAACAGAAAAAAGAAAAGAAAAGTAAAACCATAAGTGGTAGAGAAAAATCTCTTCATTCATTTGTTCTCATTGCATTTTTTGGTAGCAGGTTCTACTTGCTTTGGACAATGCAGTGCCCATCTTGTTTCTGTAAACAAAGCTGCTGAGGAGTCCTAAAATATCAACCAGTGAAATGTTTATCTGAGAGCTTAGGTGGGGGCTGAGAAAATAAACACTGTGAATGTCTTTGGTGTTAGGGTGGACGACACCGGGTCCCTCTCTTTCGACTTGTGCAGTCCCTGCCAACACCTTGCATCCCCTGATATCTTAACAGGCCTGAGTTGAGACTCTGAGTGGAAGGGGAAATTGTGGGGTGTTTGTACAGCTGAAAACAAGATGAAAAACCCCAGGCCCCATCTCACACCCCATTAGACCCTGAAGTCCACGGAGTGTTGCACTCAACACATAAACACTCTGCTTGGGGAAGCCGTGGTCAGGGTGTGAGAGGCAGGGACACAGTCTCAGAGAGGAACAATGGAATCTCTGTGAGGAGGCAGGCATCCCTGCTCCTGCAGTTCCTTGGCCCAGGAGACATTAATCATTACTTCCACCTTGTGCATTTCAGTAAACCCCAGGGCCTTTTGGGATTGATAATGGGACAACAGGTAAGGAGATATCCAATCAGAAAATAAGCACTGTGGGCCAAGGATTCAACATCACTATTTCCTTCTACAGGGTGGTAGAGGGGGAGGAAAATGGAATTTGGGAGTAAACAACATAAGGACCTAGCATAGTTGGTTGTGGTGCTTTGGGCAGTTGATGTAGTTCTCCAGCCTCTCTACAAGCCTATGCCTTTGCCCACATTGCTCTCTCTGCCTGAATGTTTTCCAAACACGCACACTTTCTGTGGGGCACTTTCGTAGTCATCTTTCCTAGACATAGGTCCCATTCTCTTTCCTCAGAGAAGTCTTTTCACATCCTGGTCTACCATGAGTTATCCACTCTGTCCACTGTGTCCTCACAGCACATCATGATCAGACTTTCATTAAAATACTCGTCTTGGTGTATTAGAATTTGTATGTCTGCATCTTCCCTCAGTCTCTCAGTAGATAACCATGTATTTCAACTTGCTCAGGTAATATAGGCTATGAGGCAATGACCACCTCATTTCCTGCCTTAATATCTGCAGTAGTAAATTTACATATGCACTTCTTATGTTGCTGCTCTTGTAGGCTTCCTCCAAGAAGGTATGTTGACATCCTAACTCTCAATATCTGTGAATGTAACTTTACTTGGAAATAGTTTCTATGCAGATGTAATCAAAGTGTTTTTATATGAAGAGGGAGTTACATGAAGAGGGAGACACAGAAGTGTGCATAGAGGGAAGATAGCCTTGTGAAGACAGAGGCAGACATTATAGTGATGCAACTAAAAGCCACATAATGCCAAGGATTGCCAGCAACAATCAGAGGACTGAAAGAGGCAAGGATAGATTTTCTAGAGCCTTCAGAAGGAGCATGGCCCTACCTAAACCTTGATTGCAGACATCCAGCTTCCAGAAAACAGTGAGAGAGCAATTTTCTATTGTTTTAAACAACGCAGCTTATGACAACCATAAGAAACTAATACAAATGTGAATCTCCCTCCACTCCTTCTGACTCAGCTGGCCTCTCCATCCTTCCTATCTGTCTTCTCTGGGATGTAGAACTAAAACATGACTTAACATTTCCTTTTATACTGGCTCCTTCCTTGTAGCCAATATGCACGCTGAGTGTCCCATAAAATAACAGGGGCAATGCCCTTCTGGAACATGAAATGCCAGGCTAGATTGAGGACTAACTCTCCCCTTTCCTTCGTACATGAATTACTCAGTGTAAGAATCTGCTCTTGCTGGCTCTAGACTTCAGATCCTATTTATTCCGCAGCCTGCTTAGATAAGGGCTTTTCTCCACTTCTACATTGAAATCATTCTGCAAAAGTCATAAGTTGCCAAATCCTATCACCTTTTTCAACCTTTCTACCTTGCTTTACTTAACTGGGTACTGTCTCTCTTCTTCCTTGGCTTCTATGACATCGTTTTTGCTCCACCTGCCTCTATACTCATTTCTTCTTCAGCTCTTTGTGGGGCCTATTCCTTGTACCCAATCCTTAGTTGTTAGGATGGCAGAATTTTAACCTCAGTTCTCTTCGCTTTTTACTTTGTATAATTTCTTAATCAATTTCATCTTATGTGATGCCTTCAATGACCATCTATTTTTTGATGAACCACCAATCTGGGCTTCTAACCTATTCTCTTAGCTATCCCAAACTGTAGAGCAACTAGTCAAATGGTGAGCACATATTTCCCTGGACAATTCAAGCTCAAGATACACATACTTTCGGTTACTGTCTTTGCTTCAGACTGTTTTTATATTTTTTCATAACATCTCAATATAGAGTAATGGCAACTAATATGCACTCAGTAATCTATGCCATAAATGTGGGAGTTATCGTGGATCATTGTTTTCACCATACTCCTTATGCAACCTATGCTGACACTCCAAGAATTCTACCTTTTTAATGTATCTAACATCTGTGTCCTCTCTATCTTCCTGTACTACCTTAATTTATGTCTTCATCATCTCTTCTGAATAACTGCAATAGCTTCCTTACTGGTTGGTGGCCACCAGTCTATCTCATAAGTTCATTCTTCTGCTGCTGCGGCTGCCAGATTAAACTTTGTAAAATGAAAATCAATCAGACTGTGGCATTTTCCTGTTTAATGCACATTAGAGTCTCCCTTTAACCAGCTATGGGTTAACCACTATCAGCTGTTTCACCACCTCTCTCATCTCCTCCTTGCCTTGCACACTATGATTCAGACATGCCCTAGTACTTGTGATTCCGAAGTAATAGATTTGCCATCTCTATGCCTTTGTTCGTGCTGTTCTCTTGATCAAAAATGTCCTTCATCCATTAGCTACCCGGGGAAAAGCTCTTATCTCTGAAGACTGAGCAAGTATCATTTCTCTGTGAAGGTTTCCCTGTCTGCCTTATTGCCATGTAGGATTACCTCATTCTTTATATCCTGGAGATATCCCACAGCTGCTTTGATCACAGCACTGGCAACGCACTTCCCATTTTCCCTACTAGACTGTGAAGACTTTTGGGGCAGGGCTATGACTTGCTCATTCATACATCCCCACTACCCATAACAATGTAGACATACAGTAGACATATGATGAATCAATGAACAAGTGAATTGAATACATAAATAAATGTATTAGTGAATGACTCTCCTAAATGGGAGCTAGAAAATTTTATCCTGTGATCTTCTCAGAGTTTATATGTCATTAAAATAAGATGATGGATATAAAAATGCCCCATAAACTCTAAAGAATTACAGCCTGCTAAGGAATAAATAATTTTATACTTAGCCTGAAAGAAAGGGATAAATCCTTCATGTTGTCATTGTTACTCCAGAATTTTCACTTTAGAAAGTCCTTTGGGGGAATCCGTAACAGGGCACAAATTAAACAAAAATTAATCTCTTCTCTTTGGTGTTTACCAGGGTGAGGCAAAAATATGACTGGGTTAAGGAGACCTGCGATCTTGTGGGACCTTGAACAATTCACTTCCATTTTGTGGGCCCCGGTTAAAAGGTGCATCTTAGAACTTACTGCAATATGAATTTTTTTCAATTCACAAATGAAGAAACTGAAACTTGGAGAGAATTAAATAAGTTTTCCAGGGCCACATAGCTTAAGAGATAGAGCCAGGATTAGAAGAGGCAGCCTGGATTCTGGGCCTATGCTCTTAACTATATGCCATGCTACCCTTCATAGAGTGTGTATGTGTTATAAAAGGAATACTAGGGGAAACACTGATATAATATTCTAATTTTTCAATTAAATTGCATGGTGTAAAAAGCATTTTAAGCCAAGTTGTTTTCTTGAAAATAGATTTATTAATTCTTCTAGGTTCCTATCTTAGCCTTGTTTTCTCTACAAACAGCAAGGCAAGGGTTTGATATTTAGGGTTTATTTTGGGAAGAGACTCCTGAGAGGAAGTATGAGACTGCATGTGTCACAGAGAAAGGAAAGCCAATTCAAGGATGGGTTATCAGGTTAACCACTGGCAGAGAATTGGAGTTGAATCCCCCTGGGGATCCTCTGATTAGTCTTATGCTCTGTCAATTCCTTTAATCCTGAATTTTCCCAGGATGATAACTTTCCAGAACTCCCAGGGCTGTGTATGCATTAGAATGGGTGAGTGCACTTCCCGGATTTCCCAAGCTGCAGAGGCTTAGAGGTCCTGGGACAAGACTTACATGGTGTGGCAGCAGCACAGTGCAAGTAGGTCACACCTGACCACAGGTGATTGCTGAAACAATGTCTGGAGTAAAAAGGTAGGTAAGAGAAGATTTAAGAGGAAACAAGAGATACAAGTTGCTTTACTTTTTAATATATTAACAGTGGAATTCTGGAGGACTCTGAAGGGGATGTCCCATCTGCCTTTGAAGTGATGGGTCAATCCCCAAAAGAGTAGGTAGAAGAAGTACGAGGAGATCTTGACGCTGAGTGATGCAGTCAGACATGCATCTACTCATATACCAACCCCAGGCTTAGCCCAAAGAGTGCAAAATGTATTAAATAAATGGGGAATAGCAAAAAGGTCAAGAGGATCTTACTTCAGGATATCCATATGGCCCAACGCAAAGGTCACAATTTAAATTGCAATCCCGGAAACAGTGCAACATAGTGGCCTGTCTTGCCTTTCTATTCATTTTGGGGTTCAGGAAAAAATCTTCCTCAAGGCTAAGCACTCACCAGCCTGGGACATTCCTACATAGGCTGACAACATGGGCAAGCCAAAGAGAGACTTGAGCTGCCCTTTGTTAACAGAAGAATGTTTTCTATGCAGAGAACTCGTGGGCCTGTTTCAGTACTGCTCTGGGAGAATTAATTAACTCCGTGACGGAGTACATGGTTAGAAGCTCAGGCTCTGAGGTGTCAGCTAGTGGTTCCTGGAAAGAGCTGAATCTACCAGGACTCCCTTGGCTGGGGCTCCCAAAGAGCATTGCTAAAATAATAATAATAAAAAAAATAAGTCCCCGAGTTCACTGGTTACAGACTGCAGCATAAGAGGATGCAGGATTAGGTGACTGAGTTTCATAGAGACCAGGCAGCCAGTATGCACCAAAGGACTGACCTAGTCTGGGGGAGTACCTCACCTCCCTCCACATGCACACAGCTGATGACGTCCTGTCAGCTTTCTGCCTCATGGACCATTCAGGGAGAAACATGTGGAGAAGGGGAAGATATTTGAGAGATGGAGCACTTTTATATTAATGAAACAGAATGACCGGAATGATTGTCTAAATGATGGGATGGTACTGGGCTAACACTGGAAAATACTAATGGTTAATTTAGTCCAAAAATTGCAGCGAGGGGCTAAGGAGGAAAACTCAATTAGTTAAATTATCTAACAGTGAAGTGTGAAATCCTACTAGGCCTGGATGGTCCAACTCCTGCCCAATCTTCAGCCTGTCCTGACTCTCCTGAGTCTCTGAACTCCTCCCACCATCATTTTCTTTTAGTGGTTTGAGTATCTAACATCTACCATGGGATGCTCATGTGACTATCTCACCGTTCTTCTTCTTGGCCCCCTTCTCAAATGTGGCTTAATAATCTTCAAGTTTCATCTGAAGTCCTTCTCTCTCCCTCTTTTCTCTAATTCCATAAATATTTCTTGAGTTCCTGTGTGCTTGGCACAGTGCCAAGTTTGGGGGACACAAGTACAAGCACAAACAGAAAAAGCGATGTCCTCGCTGACCTTAGAGCATATTTGTGTGATTATGTCTATACCATCTGCTTTCTCTCCTAGACTGAAATTCCATGGGAATAGGAAAAGGGACAATATCTGTTTATTTTTTTCACCAAAACGTTCACATGCTAATTGCACTAAGATCTAGCCTTTTGAGCTGTATTTTCACTCCTTCCTATGTCTCTTCCAACCTGCTCTTCCTGTCTAGTATTTTTTCTTCCCATTGGTAAGCTGCTGCTCACATCTCTCAAAAGTCTTCTCAGGTACCTCTGGTCATGCTGCTGCATCAGAAAGCAGATGCTCAAATTTCTCCACCCTCCTCTGCAATTTGCATTTGGAGGAGCCTTCACTAACTTCTGCGCTACTCGGTGAGCTCTGCAGGCAGACTGGAATTTTGAGGTGAGGAAAAGCCAGTGTGGCTGGAGAAGCTGAAAACAGGATTGTTTGGAAGGCGTATGAGACACCTGGAGACAACACTGAGGACAAAGGCAGAGGATTTGGGAGGACTTTTTCGTATAGATTCTGGTTGGTATTATGGAATGAATGTCAGTGTTCCTCCAAATTCATGTGTTGAAACTCTAATCCTTAACATGATGGTATTTGGATGTGGGATGTGATGCTTAATTTCATGTGTCAACTTGACTGGGATAAAAGATGTCCGGATATCTGGTAAAGCATTATTTATGGGTGTGTCTGGGAGGGTATTTTTGTAAGATATTAGCATTTGAATCTGGAGACTGAATAAAAAAGATCACCCTCACCTTTGTAGGTGGTCATTGTCCAAACCATCAAAGGTTGAATAGAAAAAAAAGGTCAATGAAGGGTGCATTTGCTTCTGTTTGAGCTGGGACATCCTTCTTCTCCTGCCTTCATACCTCAGCTCCTCTGGTTCTCCGGCCTTTGGACTCGACTGAATGACACCACTGACTCTGCTGATTCTTCAGCTTGCAGGTAGCAGCTCATAGGACTGGTTGGCCTCCATAATCACATGAGCCAATTCCTATAATAAATTTCTATCCATCTACCTATCTATCTTGTATAGATTCCATTTCTCTGGAGAACCCTGACTACAAGGGGCCTTTGGCAAGTAATTAGGTTTAGATTAGGTCATGGGAGTAGAACCCTCACGATGGGATTAATGACCATATAAGAGGAAGAAGAGAAAGATCTCTCCACATCTTCACACACACAGCCCAAGCAAAGGCCATGTGGGTGCACAGTGAGAAAGTGGCCATGTGCAACCCAGGAAGCACCCTTACCAAACACCGAGGCTCCTGGCACCTTGATCTTGGATTTTAGCCTCCAGGACTGATAGAATTAAATGTCTGTGGTGTAAGTCACACAGTCTTTGGTATTTTGTTATGCTAGCCTGAGATGACAAAACCATGCTGCCTCCATTTCCACCCTAATATCCTCATAAAACCTTCAGTAAAACCTCATGTTGAGACTGACCTCAAGGTGGGTGCAGGGCAAGAGAAGGAGCTTCCCAACAGGTTCAGTCACATAAAAACCCCCTAGCTCCATATTATAGTCACTCCCTCACCATCATGCCAATCCCATCCCATTGACAAGATTGAGTTTACAATGGCAATAAATCTGCTTTACAAGTATCTTTGCTGTACTAGACATCATATCAGTTTGTGACTTTAAAAGAGGACTTAAATCAAAAAGCCTTTAAAGGAATAAAGGTCTATTGCCCTCTCAATGTCTTGTTTTCCTTATTTTTTATTAATAATACCCCATAAAGCAGCAAAGTGGACAGCTAATTATGTATACCAACTCACTACATTTTTTAGGTTTTTTGCTGATTTAAATGGCCAATAAGGTCTAGACAAAGGTATTAGGTAGAGCCTCTAGTGAAGCTTTAGATAAAGAGAACTTATTTAGCTGGGTGTTAAGCCCTGTCCAGTAGGCATGTTCTGCTTTCTGTTGCCTGGAATGCAGAGATAATTGTTGGCATCTCAGTGATCATTTTTGTGACCATGAAGCAATGTTGAGAATGGAAATCACTTGCTAAGATTAGCAGAGCAGAAAGATAGAAGTTAGTTGGGTCTCTGTTGATATCTTTGACATGTCATCATACCAGCCTGGTCTGCCTGTTTCTGGACTTATTTTACCTAAAAAAAAAAAAAAGAAAAGAAAAAAGAAAGAAAGGTAAAGAAAACCTGAGCTCTTATCTTATTTGCAACACCGTTGTGTACAATGAAACTGAATCCTCACTGATATGGCTCTGCTCTTAGTAGCTGATCCATTCCTGCACCTCCAAATGATGAGGGCTTACTTTACTTTTTTTTAGGGTTTGCCTAAAATAAAAGAAACAAGCTCAATTATCTTCACTTAAGTTAGAAGTGATGTATTATCTCATGCTGGATGAGCACAGAGCTACAAAAGAGATATTATCCACATGAAGTGAAAATGTGTCCCCTCCCATGGGCAAGATGTGCCCAGAGTCTCTGCAGCCTGACATCTTTTCTGTCCTAGATGTCCAGTTATTCCAAGTCTGGCATGTCGCTTGTGAAGGAAACCAGAGGGAAATCAGAATTAGCTCTCAGGTGGAGAAGTGACAATGACCCACAGTCCCTGACCCTGGAGAAAAATCTGGTTTCCTTTCTTTGCTCAGTTTCTGTAGGACTGTCAATAACTAAGAAGCTGAAAATGACCTCCGATATAGCTCTTTTAATGGCAGGCAAATAATTATTATTTGTAAATTAAAAATAAAATTAAAACAATCAAAGGTATTCACTCTTTCTAAAAAAATAATACAAGAAAAAAAGAAAAAGGAATAAAAAGGTGGAGCTGTTAGCCCATGGCTGGACCGGAAGTGGCAGGAATTCTTGGATCACTGTGCTATTGCAAAACTATTTGACATCACAAGAAGACAGTCACTATAATTGCATTTATCATCCAAAAATAGAGGGATCAAGACAGACACTATCCTGCTAATAATGTCTTTGTGAGCTGAAAATCAAATTATTTATAGCTGTGAAGAGTTAGGGGACCTGATTTTCAAAATGACAAATAAAAAGCTGGCATATGTGTGTTTACATGAGAGTGCTGACCATTAGACAAAGCCTCCTTGTACATGCAAACATAAAGTGGATTTGCATGTAACATTAGTTTTTTTAAATTGGAAAATGTATCTCAGGAAATTGTTTTAGTACAATATAAAATCACTTATTTTTAAATTGAAATAAAACAAAATAAAAAATAGATAATATTTATTACATGCTGATTTTATGTCAGGCCCTGGGGTATTTTATGTTTATTATTTCATTTAAGGTTCCTTCTAGCACCATAAGATAGGCACTGTGATTATCCCCATTTTACATATTAGGGGGCAAAGAGAAGTTTGGTTTGTTTCCCCAAAGTCTTACAACTAAGATCCGCAAAGCATGACTTTGAACTTGGGTAACAAGTAACCTGACTAACAACATTGCAAGCACTCTGCTGTGAGCACAAACTCATGGAGAGTGCTCCCATCTTCCCACCACGGTGTGCCTCTCTAGGCGCAGTACCTCAATACGGGACCTGTGCCGTACAGTCGGCCCTCAGTATTCGTGGGTTCTGCATCTGCAGAGTCAACCAACAGAGGATCTATATAATACCCAGGAAAAAAAATGCAACAATAAAAAATACAGGTAAAAAAAACAAATATAACAACTATTTACATAGCATTTACATTGTATTAGGTATTACAAGTAATCTAGAGATAATTTAAAGTATATGAGAGGATGTGTGTAGGTTATATGCAAATACTACACCATTTTATACAAGGGACTTGAGCATCCATGGATTTTAGTATCCATGGGGGATCTTAGAACCAATCCCCCTTGGATACTGAGGGATGACTGTAATTATAAGGTAGGTTTGGATCTCAGGTGTTGTTTGACCCTTCTGACACTTCAACACTTCTCTGTTCTCACAAAGTACCATCTGTCTTGCCACTAGTAGACTTCCTTCCTTCCTTCCTTCCTTCCTTCCTACTTTCCTTCCTTCCTTCCTTCCTTCTATACTTATTGAGCATACAGAGTCAATTCTCAATGGTCACAGTAGTTAGGTTTTATAAAGGTACAACAAATACTGAATTAGTGAATAGTCACATAAATATAAAGAAGTCCTCTTATAAGAACCATACTATATTGCATTCTTTGATTGATTTATCAGTTAATTCATTCATTTAATCATCCAGTTATATAAGAGAGCATTATTGTCTGCTTATTTCATGCCAATCACTATGTTAGGCAGTCAAAATATATTATTACTGCCAATTTATTTATTTGAACCCCTTCCCCACAGAGATGTGAGCTATTTGAGGACAAGAACACCTTATTTATTTTTATATTCCTTGCATGCATAGAGAATTACTTAGAGATTTCATAGAGATCAGACATCCTAGGTTTACACGAGGGTTCCATTATTTTCCCTATAAAATAAGGAAGTTTGACTAGACAGTCTCTATAGACCCATTGAAGTCTGAGTCTATATGAGACACTCAATAAATATTTGCTGTATTGATTTATGGGAAATTCTCTCCCAGTGGTTGCAGATAAGAAATACAGTGGTAAAACTCTCTGATGCCTCAAGTAAAAAAAGACATGTTCAAGTAGGAATAGAATCAAATATCTGGTTCTAAAGAGTAAATTTCTGACTTTTTCTGACCTGGAGCTCCATAACTCTGAGTAAATAGTAAAGATGCTATGTAAGCAGAGCAGGCGGTTCTCACGGTGAACATGAAAGCCCGGGAGCCATATTCCCGCACATTATGGGTAGTTTATGGAGCACATCAGTTCATAATGTGAGACAAATTGGCACCAGGGACTCTGATGGCTGCAGTCCAAGGGGACCACCAAGGGAAGAAAAATGAAGGGAATGCCAAAAGGAGAAGGCCTTAGTCTCCTCTGCTTGGATCTTGAGTTTCTAATTTCTCAAAGTGTTCTTTTGGTAACACGCTTATAGCCTAATTACCTTGCAGTTTATGACTCTTGAAATAAGACACGTAGGCATTCATTTATTCATTCAGTCATTTATTCATTCACAGATTTGAGTCCCTACTAAATGTCAGGCAATGCAGTAGATAGGGAGGTTACAGTGGTGAAGAAAACTCTATGGGTCTCTGCACAAATGAAGTTTAGCATCTACTGAGAAGAATACACAGAGTGGGTAGCCATGATGCTTTGGGAGCACAACCTGCAGGAACCAACCTTCTCCTGGGGCCTCTCTCATAACCTAAGGTTAGAGTCAGGACCGGCATGAGTAGGGTGTATCGGGATGTGGAGGGCTGGTTGGAGAAAAACACGCTGAGCACAGAATACATATCTACAGAGAGAAATTGGATTGTAGAGATAGTAAAAGACAAGACTGAAGGCCAGAGAGATAAGTAGGAGTTCATGATGACACTGGGGAAGAAGGTAGGGCCAGTTCCTCAAAAGCCTGGTGAACAACAGCAGCAGAGAATATACATCTTGCATTCCCCATACAAAAAGAAGCCATGGGGGGATTTTAATAAAAGGAGGGATACAATCAGATTTACATCTTAAGATCAGCCTTCCTATTTACTGAGTGAAAATAGGTTGTGAATAGTGAAAATAGGTCAGAGTGTTAAATTGTAAAATCAGATGAGGCTGTCATCACAATCTGGGCAAGGGATGTTACCGGCTGGGACTCAGACAGTTGTGGAGAAGCTGGAGAGAAGTGCGTGGATATTTTACAATAGTTAAACTTGCTAGGACTTGATAATTGATTACTTATGGGAGCAAGAAAGAGAAAAAGTATTATAACACATAGATATTGCCTTTTTGCTTGGGATGCTAGCAAGCTCAGAGATACAATTTCAGTTAACATTTTATTGTTACGAAGGAATTAAAATCTTTGGGCATGTCTTTCTGTTCATAAACTCTCCATTGCTTCATTTTACTATTCAACTCTAAGCTTTTTTTCTCTTTCCAGATCATTTATATTTTGTAACTCACTTAATGCTATTTAGATGGTGTTTATTTATTACATCAATATATTCTAATTTAATAACAGTGTTTTTGACTGCCAGTGGATTAGTTAATATATTCAATTGACATTTTTAAAAAGCAATTAAATTTTAAAAAAACATAAAACTTGATTTCACTAAAATTTTTCTTTTGAGATTATTCAGTTTCCCACAGAAACGTTTATCATTAGAATCAAATGCTTAATAAATAACTCATCCTGAGTGGAAGCTTGTAATAAAATTTTACTGCAGTTGCATATTTATGTCAGTATTTATTTTGCTGATAAAATATTGTTTGGGACTTACACAAGACTCTAATACAATGTCCATGTGCAACCCGAGGAATACTTATGATTGAAAATTCAAAAGGAGAGTTTTGTAGCAGAGGCTTGCATTCAAGGACACTATTCTCTCCCTGGTAGACCACCTGGAGGACGAGAGACAAGGAGATTGAAGGTGATGCCACAAAGACCCCCAGCATAGAGATCAATGGCCAAAGCTCACCATATTTGAGTAGGAACACCTATTCCTTCTTTTTGTCTCCTTGCAAAATGTCAGGAGAGGTGGGAGTGGTGAGGGGAGGAGGCAGCAGCAGTGGCTCAAAAACATCCCTTACTGTAGCTGTTCTTCTTATAAAGTCCCCGTATCCTTGCCAAAGTCCCTCTGTACATTGGGCAGCACCAGACTCAATGATGGTCATGATTAATAGTCTGAGAGCTATAACGAATGGATAATAGATCTGAAAGACTTCTTGAATCATGGCACCATCCTATATGAAATTATATAGGAAACTGTGTGATACTTATCAACACAAAATGGTGAGCCATGGGGTAGCTCTGGATCAGAGCATGCAGCAGTAAGTCAAACATGGAAAGGGCATCCTAACAAACTTCTATTCAAACTTCAACACCCAGATATATTGTCCTTCCTCTGTGAAGACTTTCCCCAAGCCAGCAACCTGCTGAACTTTGTTCATCTTAGAAGTTAACACAAAGTACTGTTGAAGGGTTGACTAGAGGGTCATTTGTCTATGGTCTGATCTCAAATTTAAACTTGACATAATCTTCAAATGAATTTCTTTATTGTCACAGAAATACACTAACAAGATTAAAGACATTAATCATACATTTAAATTGTCATTGTATTTCAAATCCTGTTCAAATTGCCTACCATTAGCTTTAAATATTATTTCTTAATCCTGAATTTATCTTGTGAATAATATGAGTATATGTCTATATTTTATTTTTGTAATTATGATTTAGCATTTTTACAATTTTTAGTGTACCCCCCAAAGCCACAAAGATGTGGCCTTGGTGGCTTTTAGATATTTGAGAGATCCTGACTCAGTCTTCTATATTAAACTTCATTATTAAATTATTATGGTGACTGTTCTTATCTGCTCCCTCAATATTCCATGATCTTCTATAGGGCAAGATCTCTGTCTTATATTCATCTTGGCAGAAAAATATTGTTAAAATGAAATGAAGTAAGAGTGGTGCTTAAAATACTATGAGCCTTGGAATAATTATTGAATAAGAAGAACACTGGAAAATCACTGAACATTTTTTCCTAAACTTTAACCCCAGAAACTTGGTTTCACTGGGATTAGACTGAGGCTTAAGACTTGCACTATTAGTAAGGTATCCTGGTTACCCTAATGTGCTGATCAATGGACTGACCTTTCATAATTTAGATTCAAGTGTTGGATATGTTTCACCCCTCCTGCCAGTGCTCATCAATTGGTCATAGCTCTCCAGGGTAGCTTGGAGAAGCATCATAGGTTTCAGTGGGAGAGAATTCTACATTGGAAGAATAAACTCGAGTGAGAAGAATATTTACTGTGTATTGTCAGAATTGGTTTAAACTAAAAAGAGAGAAGGGAACTAATGCTTACTCAATGTTTTCTTTGAGTCAGAATTTGTGCTACAAAATCATTTGTTATCTGCAACAGACGTAGGATTCAGGCAGAAATAGAGAAGTTAAATACAGGCGTGTCATGTTTTACTGTGATTTGCAGATAATGCAATTTTTACAAATCGAAGGTTTGTGACAGTCCTGCGTCAAGCAAGTTTGTCAGTATCATTCTTCCAACAGCACGTGCTCATTTTGTGTTTCTGTGTCACATTTTGGTAATTCTTTCAATATTTCAAAACTTCTCCACTTTTATCATATCAGTTAGGGCGATCTGTGATCATTCATCCCTGAAGTGATTATTATTGTTTGCAAGCACCACAAACCATGCCTATAAAAAACAGCAAGCTTAACTGATAAATTTCATGTATATTCTGAGTGCTCTACTGACCGACTGTTCCCCCATCTCTCTCCCTTTCCCTGAGCCTCCCTATCCCCTGAGACACAACAATATTGAAATTAGGCCAGTTAATAACAATGGCTGCTAAATGTCCCAGCAAAAGGAAGAATTGTATGTCTCTCATTTTAAATCAAAAGCTAAAAATGATTAAACTTAGAGAGGAAGGCATGTGAAAAGCTGAGATAGTCTGAAAAAGTTATGACTACAATGGAAAAGTTCTTGAGGGAAATTAAAAGTACCACTCCAGTGAACACACTGACATGGTTTGGAGATTTGGCTTCTCCATATCTTATGTTAAAATTTTATCCCCAGTGTTGGATATGGGGGCTATTAGGAGGTGTTTTTGTCATGGGGGCAGATCCCTTATGAATGGCTTGGTTGCCTCCCAGAAATAACGAGTGAGCTCTCACTTTATTATTATATAGTTCATGCCAGAGCTGGTTATTTAAAGGAGTCTGGCATCACCTCCTCCCTCTCTTGCTGTGTCTCCTGCCATGTGACATGTCTGCTGCCCTTTTGCCTTCCACCTTGATAGGAAGCTCTTTGAAGCCCTCACCAGAAGCAAATGCTGGTACCATACTTATACAGTGTGCAGAGCCAAATGAAACTCTCCTTTATCAATTACACAGCTTCCCGTATTTTCTCTACAGTAATTCTATAAGAAGTGCCTAACACACACACACAAATAGTAAGAAAGTGAACTATCCTTATTGCTGACATAGAGAAAGTTTTAATGGTCTGCAGAGAAGATCAAGCCAGCCCCCCAACATTCCCTTAAACCAAAGCCTAATCCAGAGTAAGACCCTAACTCTCCTCAATTACATGAAGGCTGAGGAAGCTTCAGAAGAAAAGTATGAAGCTTGCAGAGGTTAGTTCATGAAGTTTAAGGAAAGAAGCAGTCTCCATAACATAAAAGTGAAAGGTGCAACGGCAAGTGCTAATGCAGAAGCTGTAGCAAGTTATCCAAAAGATCTAAGCTAATTGAGGAAGGTGGCCACATTAAACAATAGAAATTCAGTGTAGACAAAACAGCCTTATATTAGAAGAAGATGCCATCTGGGATTTCCATAGCTAAAGAGGAGAAGTCAATGCCTGGCTTTAAAGCTTCAAAGGACAGGCTAACTCTTTATTAGGATCTTAATACAGCTGATGACTTTAAATTGAACCCAATGCTCATTTACCATTTTGAAAATTCCAGGGCCCTTGGGAATGATGCGAAATCAACTCTGCATGTGTTCTATAAGTGAAACAACAAAGTCTGATGATAGCACATCTGTTTACAGTATAGCTTACTGAATACTTTAAGCCCACTGTTGAGACCTACTGCTGAGAAAAAAAGATTTCTGTCAAATTATTACTGCTCATTGGCAATGCACCTTGTTGCTGAAGATCTCTAATAGAGATAGTCAAAGAGGTCAATATTGTTTTTATGCTTGCTAACATAACATCCCTTCTGCAGTCCATAGATCAAAGAGTAATTTTGACTTTCAAGTCTTATTATTTAATAAATACATTTTGTAAGGCTATAGCTGCCATAGACAGTGATTCCTCTGATGGATCTGGGCAAAGTAAATTATAAACCTTCTGGGAAGGGTTCACTATTCTAGATGCCATTTGTGATTCGTGGAAGGAAGTAAAATTGTCAACACTAATAGGAGTTCGTAAGAAGTTGATTCCAGTCCTCATGGATGACTTTGAGGTGTTCAAGACTTTACTGAAGAAAATAACTGTAGATATGGTGAAAATAGCAAGAGAACTAGAATTAGAAGTGGAGCCTGAAGATGTGACTGAATTTCTATAATCTCATGATAAAACTTGAATGGATGAGGAGTTGTTTCTTATGAATCAGCACAGAAAGAAAGTGTTTCTTGAGATGGAATCTATTCCTGGTGAAGATGCTGTGAATATTGTTGAAATGACAGCAAACGATTTAGAATATTGGATAAATTTAGTTGATAAAGCAATGGCAGGATTTGAAACATTGATTCTAATCTTGCAAAAAAGTTCTACTGTGGGTAAAATGTTATCAAATAGCATCACATACTGCAGAGATATCTTTCATGGAAAGACAATATGGCAAACGTTGTTGTCTTATTTTAGGAAATTGCTACAGCCACCCTAACATTTCAGGAAGCACCACCCTAATCAGTAAATAGCCATGAAAACCAATGCAACACCCCTCACCAGCAAAAAGATTATGACTCACTGAAGGCTTAGATGATGGTTTGCATTTTTAATAATAAAGTATTTTTAATTAAGGTATGTGCATTTTTATACATAATGCTGTTACACACTTAATAGACTAGAGTATGGTGTAAACATAACTTTTATATGCACTGACAAACTGAAAAATTTGTGTGACTTACCTTATCACAATATTTACTTTATTACAGTGGTCTGGAACTGAACCTGCAATATCTCCAAACTGTGCTTATAATTTAGTTGAGTTCTCACGGGTAGATAGCGATGCTGGGATTTAACTGTTCCTTATTGTTAGTTCATGTCATTTCCATCTCACAGCAAAATTTAGAAGTTTCTCAAAGACAAGCTGATTATATAAATTTCTTCTGGACTAAGAATTCTGATCTGCAAAGTTAAATTGACCAGATACAATGAAAGTTACTTTATAGCTTTTTAAATGAATTTATCAAGGACTTTCCATGTTATTATTCTGATTGATTGATGAACTATCTATTTAGGGCTGGGAGTCTGAATTGATAGATGATTTTTTCAGGAGGCTGTGCACCAGAAGCACTTACATTTTATTCTAAAAGTCAGTTTCAAGGATTCCATGTTACCCTATGCAATATAATCATGGAAAATTGGGCATAGAATGTGGTTATTTTGTGTCTTAATTTATGTGATTAAAGTATCTCAAAGTATAAAAAAGTGACCTTTGTCACTAGCTGGCTGAATTCTATGAGCATGCTTGACATTGTTTAGACGTGTTGGATAGTTGTTATTTAAAAAACATAAACATAAAAAACATTGAGAAATCAGTTTCCTATTTGCCATTTCTACCCTAACGGTAAAGACAAAACTTGACCTAATGCAATGACAATGGCAAATACACACATGTACACATACAAAGAATAAAAATAGATTAGCATATAGATATGTCATGAGATTAGGGTAAATTTCTCTGGAGTCAGAAGGAAGACCAGCAGAAATGTGTTCATTCAACTGAGTGCACTACATGTCCAGAATTGTGTTAGACACTATGATTAAGGAAATATATACAACACTGCCTTCACACAGAGCACAGTCAGTATAAGTAAATCTGAAGGTCATATGTTTACTTTGGGGACACAGAGGCTAAGATGTAGACAATCTGAACCAGATTTAGGAGTGTGAAAAGTCTTCCAAGTAGAAGTGATACTTGAATTAAGAAAAATAAGGAAACAGAGAAAGGCATCTCAGATGAAAGTACCAGTCTGTGAGGAACTGCAAAGATGTGAGATAGAGGATACATTGGCAAAATCACGAGCAGTTCAATGTTACCTGGATAAGAGATAGGACGGATTGGGGGAAGGGTGAGGCTCAGGGAATCAGATTGGTACTCCCTGATTACACAGCTGGATGAGCAATGACTTCATATCTCTGGCTCTGTTTCTATACACTTATAATTACACGGAGATTGGATGTAATAACCATTAAGATTTTTTTCAGCATTAACTTTTCTTATTCTATATTCACTTATTTAACAAATAGATAGTGAAAGCATATTATGTGCTAAGCACTGTTCTAAGCACTTAGATTCATCAGTGATTTAAATAAAATTTTAAAAATCCCTTCCATTAATGAGGTGGCATTTTGGTCCTGGGGATATATTTACATATTAAATATGTAAATCATACAATACGTTAAAATGTAATAGGTACAAAAAGAAAAAAGTGCATATAGGAAATTGGTGCATATTTTAAATTTAAAAAGGGTGATTATAAAGAACAAATTGAACAACCAGGAACACCTGATTTGAAGACTTATAAAGCTACAGTACTCAGGTCAATGAGGTCAATGTAGTATTGACAAAAAGACAGACAAATATACAATGAAACGGAGTCCAGAAATAGAAATAGATTCACACATAAATAGACAATTAATTCTTGACATAAATGCAAAGGCAATTTTATGGAGAAAAGATTGACTTTTTAATAAATGGTACTGGAACAATTAGTTGTCCGCATGCAAAAAACAAAACAAAAAGCAAAACAGAACATGAGATGATGCATACTTGCACCATATTAAGGAAAAAAAAACCCTCAGAATAAACTATACACTTAAATCTAAAATCCAAAACTAAAATTTTCCTACAACAAAAGGAGAAAACTGTTGTGACTCTAGAATTAGTTAAGATTTCTTAGATATGATATCAAAATATCAAAAGTACAATCATTAAAAAATGGATAAATTGGACTTCATCAAAATTTTAAAATCCCTTGTATTTTAAAAGACATTGTAAAGAGAATGAAGAGACAAGCCACAGCCTGGAAGAAACATTTGCAAATTGTATATCTGGTAAAAAGTTTGTAGCCAGAATATATAGAGAACT
>NW_012137191.1:10750333-10759326 GCF_000956105.1 Propithecus coquereli | reverse complement strand
CAGAGTGAGTAAGAAAAGAAAACAGGACATGAGATCAAAAAAGTTATGGGGCTCAAATATTGGTGGCCTTAGAAATAATCATTATGATGATGTTGGCTCTTACTCCGAATGGAATGGAGATCTGTCACATGTTTCAAGCAGCTATCTTTTAAAGAAAACAGCTTACATTGTAAAAGAACAGCTCTATTTTCTATGCTGAATATAGAGCGTAGGGACAAATGTTGAAGCTTGGAGACCACTAAGAAGACCATTTTAGCAATTTAGGAGGGAAATTATGGTAACTGGAACAAGAAGACAGTCATGAATGTGGGAGGAAGTGGCCAGCTCACGAATATCTTTTTCAATGTAGAGCTTACAGATTTCCTGACAGATTTGGTAGATGAGGAAGGAAAAAGATGGTTAAGAATGACTCCACGTTTTTTCACCTGAGCATCTGAAAGTAAGTTGCTGCCATCAAACGAGACAGGCACAGCTATGGGTAGAGCAGGTGTGGGGATAGGGTAGAGCAGTAAACCCAATCAAACCAGCCCCTGCCTTATGGGGCTTACACTCTCGAGTGTGAGGGGGCAGATAATAATCATAAATACGTGCCTGTTTCTTGGCCCTGGGTCGATGTGAGGAAGAGTGACTGAGAAAGGGGCAATCAATTTCTGGTATTATATTTTTTATAAATGCAATCTTTTACAGTACTCTTGGAAAATAATGACTGGAGGCATTTTTATTTTCTCTGTTCCTAGCCTAACACAGATGCTTGTACTGAACCAAGGAGCTGCTAGGGTCTGGTGGCAACTGGGAATGAGTAAATTCTTTGGTTTGCTGATAACCTGGTGTGAAGAGCTGAGGCAAAATGTCTTCAGCATTGATCAGATGAAGCCTGAGGACCAGTGGAAAATCCAAGAGCAAGGACTGGATTCCTGAAGTCCCAAGAAGAGCTTGAACCACAGAGATCTAAGGAATGTTATTTAGAAAATAAACACATGGCCCACATTAATGTACTTTGTGTTTCTTTTACCATGATGGAGAAAAAGCTCATTAGGTGGGTTGAGCCCCCTGGTCCTGAGGTTGGGAGAGTTCAAGAATACCATAGAGCACAGAGACTTCCTTCTGGGATCCCAGCAGGAGACTGGTTGCATACTCATTGGCACCCACTCCAGCCATGGGGGTGGAGAATGTTTTTCTTGTATTGCTGAGATTTAGGATCGGTAGCAAACCCCAATAACCCCCAGAAGAAAAATTATACCTTTAAGGGGGTCCAACTACCAGAAAAGAGAAGTAAGCAGATCAGGAACACAGCAAAATATTAATAGAACTGTGGAGACAGCAGCTTGAACAAAAAAATAAGAATATGTCCAGTTTTTCACGTGGCAACAGTCATGAGTTTGAAAGAAACTCATGAAAAAAACACACAATAGTAGGCAAATTGAAGAAGTGAACAGTTGCATCAAAATTTGAATTTGTGACCTGGATGTCAGGAAAAAGAACTATCTGCAAACATACAACAAAACCCTGAAGATGTGGAAGTTGTAAGGGAAATAATAAGAGGCATGGATGAAAATAATATTTACACAGCATCAAATAAACTTATGAGAACAGGGTATAATCAGGTATATGATATGAGGAAATTTTTTTGAGTTGGAGAAGTACTTGAATCTACAGAATGAAGGGGAAGTTAGATGAAAAAGGATAATACCTAGATATATACTGGAAAAATTTATGAACTTCAAGGATAAGGATTAGAAGATAGATAGGTAGTTAGATAAATAGATAATTTGCAGTAACAACGACACCTCTACCTCCAGAAACAAAGGGCAGTTTAGCTACAAAGGAAAACAAATTGTTTTGGTAACTGGACAACTTAAGCGAAAGTGGAAAATAGAAGATGGCAGAATAACATTTACATATATTTATGAGTAAATTATTAGTGAGACTAGATAGTCATATACTCATCACCCCAATGGGATAAGGGAAAGATATCTGTGTCTATTAAAAGATTCAGAGCCTATCACCCATTCACACCACTGAATAAATTATTAAAGGAAGGACTCTGACCAAACAAAAAATGAGTTAGAACAGAGACCTCAAAATGGAAGTGGATCACAAGGAAAAAGATCACTTATTTGCCCTCTCCTTTTATATTTATCTTTAATAATTTGTAGGAATACTTCAACTGAATCCCTGTTTCCTAAACATCTATGTTAAGAGGAATCATTAACATGTCCCTAAGTAATTTTATGAACTCGGCAAGTTAATAGCAAAATCTGACAAACATAGTTCAAAGAAAAAATCCCACAGGATTCAAACACAAGCAGGCTAGCTCAGGGCCTGCATTGTTAAACACTATGTTAAACCAATAAATATGAAAAATCAATAGCGAATCCAAATGACCAGCAGGCATATGTAACTCCCTTGTGGTTGGATAATGTAGATTAGAGCACATGAGATAGCACTTTATATTCATTTGTCTCACACACACACACACACACACACACACACACACATATATTTAATGATAATGTTTATTTTTTTAAGGATATAAAGAAAACATGTACTCACATACAACTGATGAATGTGAATTATTGTGCTCTTTTGGGAAAGAAATCGGTCAATATTTACTAAAAATAAATATACATATAAATTTCAGCCAAACAATTCTATTCCTTGGAATATACCCTATAACAATTAAATAACAAAAATGTACATGAAAATAAGTCTATTGTAGATGCTTTATAGTGGGAAAAATGGAAAAGCATTAAATATTTATCAAAAGTTGAAAATTTGACTAAGCTGTTTATACTAAGAAATAACAATATTTCAACCAAAGGACTAAATTAGGGCTTAACTAGTTTATGAAGAGGGATTTCACAAGATTTTTTGAATGAGAAACAAGATGTAGTGCAATATGCATGGTATGGCCCCATTTTATGAAATAGTGAAAACATTGCCCTATAATATTTGGCTATATGTGCATGCATATATTTGTCCCCTTATGACTACATGAACATGAAGACAATACAGAAGGATAAATAATTTACATAAATTAATTAAAGTGATAAATGGTATAGATGAAGGATTGAGCAGAAAGTTAACTATTGCCAATCTCAGTCATCTGCACCCCTGTCATCATGGTTCTAGTTTAGGTTCTGCAAATGAGAGGCATTTGCACACCATTTAGAAGACAGAAAGAAAGAAGAATAATCCATTATTCTCCTCTCAGAGAATCTGTTAGGTATGTGGACAAATTGCATTGTGAATTTTGCCAGACTTCTTGAAAAGCTACTGAAAATCACTTTACTTTGGTGGGCAAGCCACTGAAAACATTGACAAGTGGCTCCTGTGATTCCTGCACTTGCTGATTTCCTGAAAGCCAGTCATGGATCTACATAACTTTTATTCTTCAAGCCCCTCCATTGGTTTTGGAAACATCTAATTCCCTGTGATAAGTTCCCTCCTAACAAAATACCGAGAGTGGTTCTCCTTACTCTGTTTGAACCAGTTCTTTTGTTGTCACAATATTGCTATATTACGAATGACCTCAAAAGCTAATAGCTTAAAAAAATAAACATATATTACTGCTCATGGATCCAGAAATCAGCTGGTTCTTCATATCTGCTCTGGGCTTGGCTTATCTCAGTGGAGCTCATATGCATCTGAGATCAGTGTGTGGGTCAGCTGGGATGAGATGGCCTGGACAGCTGGTCTGGGGTGATTCTTTCCCACATGGTCTCTCATCCTCTAAGAAGCCTACTCAAGCTTTTCATATGGAAGCCAAATGAATCCAAAGAGGTAAAAGAGAAGCACACAAGGTCTCTTGAGAGAAGAAGTAGATGGCTGCAGGGAGGAGAGACATTGGTGTAGGATCCTCTACAGGGATGAGGAAGGTCATCTACATAAGAATGATAATAAAGATAGGGTGGAAAAAAATACGGTGAGTCAGGTACTAAAATGACCAATTAACCTGGAGGAGTAAATGGGGATCCTGAGAGGGCAGCAATGGTGGAAGGAAACAGGTAGTAAAATCTGGTATCATAAGCATCCAAGGATCTTGGGTTTTTGCAGAAAAATACAGGAGATATCATTTGGAAGGGCAAATGATACAAGGGAAACAAGAAAGTCACCTGAATTTCCTGAAGTATTTCCTGGGGTGTTAGAGAATAATCAGTCTCTACTGGAAACAGCTGCTCACGAGGTGGCACGAGCTGTTCCAAGAGCATCTCCTTAGGAAACTGCTTCTTGAGCAGCTGGGATAAGGGAACTTTTTATGACCAGAGTGTCAATGACAAGGGACAGCCCAGATTCAGTAATGTTTGAGAAGTGGTTGAAGATATCAGAGAGTTTGCTGGCCACTTACAATGACTTTAAAGATTCCAGAACAAGGGCTTAGACCAGACTGAGCACTCTACAGAGCATCATGTGGATGAGATCAGTGCTGTTAGATAACCTGAGAGGTGTAGGTGTTTGCTGTGATCGGGTGTGAGCCACAAACACAGTAGATCCACATTAAGGAAGCTGGGTAAACAGTTCTGACTGCATGGTAGGGAGCCACTCATTCTGGTCTCTCCAGCAGCTCCAGATGAGGTGAGGTGGCCAGGAGGTGAGCAAAGCTATCCAGAAGAAATTGCTTTTTTGGAAAGCTAGGAGTGTGAATATTTATCCACTATCATAAAATTTTGTAATTTTTAAATATACTGAAGTCCTCAAATGCAAAGTCTGTGTCATTTTTTTCTTTGTGCCTTTGGCAGCACATAGCCTAATATTGGTTTCATTTTTGATACTTAAATAGGTTATTCACTTAATTAAAATGTATATATAATAGTATTTTATATATTAGTAACAGTCTTCCAAGCACTTTGAAAATATTAGCCTATATGACCAACGATTCTTATATAGATATTATTATTATCCTTTTTAAGGTTGTATAATATTCCATTGTATGTCAATGCCACATTTTCTCTGCCCTTTCATCTGTTGGTGCACATTAGGTTGCTTCCATGTTTGGCTATTGTGAATAATGCTGTAACGAACATGACAGTGTAGATACCTCCTCAATATCCCGATTTCTGTTCCTTTCACCCAGAAGTGAGACTGCTGGATCACATGATAATTAAATTAACAATTAGGTAGTTACTACCTCTTCTTGGAAGACAGGAGGGTTGTGCTATGGTAGTTCTTTCTACATAAAGAGAGCGTCAGAGGAAGGGTGGATCCCTCCCCAACCCCTACACAGGGAAACAACAGGGCATAACAACACTCAGTGAAAATTGTATTTGTGGTATTTTAAACATCATTGTCTGGCACACTGGATAATTAAGTCTTCTATGTCCATATCGTGGCTTATTATAGCGTTTAAGTGGTAACTTTAATTGAAATGTAAGAAGGATTTCTAGTAATGATCTTTCTACCTTGTTCACTTGGCAAATTACTGTTTATACTTACAATCCTTGAACAAATATTTCCCCTGAGAGAACTTCTGTGAGCACTGTGCACTAGTCACTCCCATGCAACTTTCTTTGAGCCAATACATTCATCTCTCCCTGCTCTGTATTATCTTGCAACCAGGTGTACGCTCTGTACCCTGCATGTGCACATACACATTTGCCTTCTAAATTATTTCCTTGATTCTTTGGCTCTGAGATCCCTGATGATATTGATAAGAGCTTTTTTGTGTCTACACACCAGGCATCTATCAGAGTTCCCACTGTCGATGGGGCCCCTACACTGACTCTTGATTGAGTGATTGAATTATGAAGATTGAGTTGAATTCCATGAGATCTTTAGTTTGGTCCCAGAAGAAAGGCATAATTATCTTGTTCTTTCAAACTGAAAGTGAGAGAATGGTTATAAATTAGAAGATAATCAATAAAACTATTAGTGACACCTTTTGAAAGAGTAGTTTTATTTCCTATTTTAAAGGAAAAAAACTTATATAGGAAATAGTGTGTTTGATTTTGCATTTGAGAATTCAGTGACACAGGATAAGGGGTACAGAAGATACAAGCCACATGATTGATCAATTGATGTAATGTCCAATGTATTTAGTTATGTGTAAAATGTCAGGAAACAAGTGACATCTGTTGATTTAAAAGACTTAAACATTTGGTGACTCTTTCTTCATCATTTTTCTTCACCCATATTCACATTAGGGAAAAAAAAATTTTCTACTTTTTACCAGATGGTAGCATAAATTTTCAGGTCGAGTGATATTAAAAATAGATAATAGCCAGGACCCCATGAGTCTCTACAGAAAGACTAAACAGTCACAATGGGGAATATCATTGTTTTGGTTTTCTTTATGAGGTTTTATGTACTCAGCTGCTTCTCAGGCAGACTTTTACTGCAGTGGGACCTGGATCGTTCTAAATTCCGGTTCCACATCACTTCCCGTCCTTTACACTCTCTCAGCTCCATGCCACACAAGTCAAGGGAAACAGCCTTGCAGCTGCACTCAGGTTCGAATGTGCTCTCCCCCAAGGAGCTGGCTTGGTTTGCCTCCTCGGAATCAAAGTTCTGTAAGTTTTGTCTCTAGGTGCTTCTATTTACAAGCACTCTGCTGTTTTAAGGAGCTTGAATTTATAGAGAAAAAATATATAAAGTGCAAACCAAGTTATTTCAAATCGACTTAAAGAGTTCAGTTCATTTTGTTGAAAGACTGTAGTGATTATTATTGGTTCAGATGAATAATTACTCTTGGCTAATATGCTTCATACACATTTCAAATGTTCCTCCTTTCAGGAAGCTTTTTCAAACCCTCCACGCTAAGTGACGTCATTGTTTGCACTTTCTAACATCTCATCCTTTCACCTGCATTTACTTGTGTGTCTGTGAAACATTTGTTACAGAGAGCATTCTATATCTGATTCTTCTTAGTGTCCCTGACAGTGGCTGGCCACAAAGGAAGAAAGTACTCATTTGATACTGGCTAATTTTTATTATTGTAATCTCTGATATGTTCATAGCTTTGATGTTGTATATTCTAAAATCCTTGAATTGTTAATGGTGAATTTAGAATTACGTTTTTTATTATTTTAGCAAACACCACCTTTCCTTTTTATTACCCAATATTTATTTGTAGTGTGCTTACTTAGAAATACTACTAAATTCAAAGAAATGGTGACTCGTTAAAAATAGGATAAAACCAAATAATAAGTAAACATTATCAAAGTTTCACAAAAGTTAAAACTTAGAGGAACCATAAAGATATCTTGTAGAATATTCATGCTTCACAGTTGAAAAATATGAAGGTTGGAGTGTAGGTGACTTATACCAAATCACACAGTAAATCAGTTCTTGACTCTGGGCTAAACTGAGGTTTTAAGAAAACCATTACCTAATGCAGTCAGATGGGCAAGAGTTTTCTTGAAATTTCATTCTTATTATGTGGGCAAGTTATTCAAAATCCCCAAGGTTAATTTTTCTCATTGATAAAGCACGACAACTCTGAAGCATTTGCATGAAGATGAAATGACAGGAAACACAGCAAAGTGCCTAGCACTCAATAGTAGATGCTAGATAAGCATTAACCACTGTGATAACACTAATATCTCCCATAACTGAGTGATCTGCCAGATGTGTGGGTTCTGGTGCGAAATAAATATTCCCCTCTTCAATCCTTTCTTGGTGATTCAAACCTCTTAATCAAAACCTGGCATTTTGTCAGGCAAACATGGCTCTTTTTCCCTAAGAAGTATGTGCAGCAGACCTGTCAATCATTAACTCTAGTAGAGAGACAATTTCATCTCCAGCCCTCAAGAGGGCCCAACCTATGTTCACACGTAACTACACCATCATTGATTGCACAATGGATGACACTGATCCAACCCAGCAATGGGGTCCTTTCTGAAGAATCAAGAACAATGGCACTGAGAGAATGAGTTTTTGAGAATTGTGGATTCTTGAACCAAGGAGTTCCACATAGTTAGAGTCAATGTTGGCAGTATGAGAAGTGAGAAGGCTTTGAGGGGAGAAGAGAAGCTGTGAGTGAAAGGGAGAAACCCAACTGCAGACAAAGGCAAGAGAAAGGAGAGGCTAGAATGAGAGACACCAGACAGGTAACAATATAGCTCTTAAAAAGCTGAGATTGGCCTTGACTGCTGAGATAACTTAGTAGTGTCCTTATATTAAAGCATCCTTAGTTTATACCCACCTGAGCAGATTCTCTTTCAGGCAACCAAAATATCATGGCTAGAACTATGTATTCGTGGTACAAATAATTGTCCAATGGGAAAAACAAGGAAAAAAAAGATTCATTCCAAATACCAGAAATATACTGGCACCACTCATTCTAACTCAGAAATGTTTATTTCAGTCCTTTTCAAATGTGACATCACTTAGCGTCTATAGAAGCCTACAGGGTTTTGGCACAGGAAACAGCTCTTCCACCCATCCCCCACCCCAAATCTGGCCCCTTCTTGTTCCTTCTCTGAATTCTTGAATGGCGAGCATGTGAGCTGCCACCCAAATGTGTGGTCTGAGCCAGCCTTTGAAGATTGCCATAATGATCTTTGCTGACTTCTGCCCTGTGCTTTTATTTGGAACCCCTGGTTGTCTGTTTGCTTTTCTAAATGTTAGCAGACTTGAGCTGATGAGTTTTAAGTGCCTGCCATGATCAACAACAGGTCCTTCAGTTTTACATTTACTTTATATATTTAACAATGAAATAGAATATGTCAGGATAGAGAGCATTACAAGTCACTCTCCCTCCCCTTCCTCTCTTCCTTCCTCCCTGTCTCTCTCCCTCCCTCCCTTCTTTCCTTCTATTTCTCTTTCCCTTTCATTCTCTCTCCCCATTCTCTCTCTCTCTCGATTCAGCCATATCTGTGTTGATCATAGCTCTGTGATAATGAAAACCTTAGCAATTTCTCCATAATTTTAATGTTACATTCATTATAGAAAATTTAAAAAATAATGGAAATACAAAGAAAAATACCAAAATTTTATCGTGAGGAATAATTAGAGTTATATTTTTGGTTTATCTATTTTTCTTTCCAGTTTTATGT
>NW_012137191.1:10747702-10749533 GCF_000956105.1 Propithecus coquereli | reverse complement strand
TAATAGTGTATAAGTTGAGAACTGAAGTAAGATAGACAAAGGTCAATAATTGTTTGAAAGTAAAAAAAAGAATATTAGTTTCAGTTAATGACAGCATAAACATATGAATTATCATTATTTTTTCTATTCCAAAAATAGATTAATTGTTTTAAAAAATATATTAAACATATATATCCATGCATACAAAACAGTGCAAAATCATTGTGGACTATCAGAAAATCCATAGTGGTGAACAATAAATAAAAAAGATACAAAATTATATGAAATAAAACATCTAAAAATGAAAATATAGTAATTGAAATTAAAAGCACATGGATAAATTACATACTAATAAAGAGAGAAATATTAAAGCGGAACACAAAGCTGAAGAGAGAGACAGAAGTAGTGGAGAAAAGTTAAGAGGCATGGAGGAGGAAATGAGAAGTTCTAACACATTCTTGTTGGGGTTACAGAGACCATAATAGAGATGACAGGAAAAAGGCAAGAGTCAAAATAGCGAAGGTTGATAACTTCACAGAATGATTGAAAAATACCCCAATTCTCAGATCTCAAAAGCCCAATGAACACAAAGCAGGAAAAACTGAAGGAAATCCTCACCTAGAAACATTTAAACACCGTGAAAAAGAGATCCTAAAAGCTACCAGGAGAAGACTGCCCAGGGAAGATCGCCTACCTACACAGAAAGCCTAGAAGACAGATAACGCACTTATTCATAGTAAGCACTAAAGACAGAACACAGTGAAATAATTTTTGAATATGCTGAGAAAAATACCCACCTAGAAATTTACGTGTACGGAAAGTATCTTTTAAGAATGAGAGTTAAATGGCAGACACATAAATGAGAATTTACCAGTCACTACAGAAAATTTTGAAGAATGTAGTATTTCAGGTGGAAAGACAAAGATCTGAGATAGAAAATCTCAAATGCAAGAGAGAATGGAAAGAAAATATACCAAGTATTTTGTGAGTGATTTTAAACAAAAATTGACTGCATAAAATAATGATAATGTCTAATTTGTGGAAAAATAAAAAAAGAACTAAAATACTGAGCAAAAGTAATATATAATTTGGGAAATTGTGAACACATTTAAAGAAATCTAACCTTCATTGTTGTAATTGATTGTCATTATTGTCTTGAAAGAGACAAAGAGACTGCTTTATTTTAAACTTTTCAAGTCAAAGATGCCTTGTCACATAGTTCCTCTAATCACCGAAATAACATACATAGAATATATCATTTCCAAAAAAGTAAAGGGGAAAAAGGAGAAAGAAAAAGAAAAAAATCAATCAACCCCAAAAGATGGCTAGAAACAAAGGAGAGTTAGAAAAAATGTGGCAGAAAGAAATACATAACAAAGTAGTCAAAATAAATCCAGATAAAATAGTTACCATAAAAACATGCAGCGCCTCAATTATTTAGTTAAGGGCAAAATTGTCAGTGAGAACTTAAAACAAAATCTAACTTTATGTTATTGAGAAAAGACATATGCAAAATACACAGAAATAAAAAGGTTAAATTCAAAAGACGAAAAACCATTTACCATGCAAATAATAAACAAAAAACATTGTTTTAACTACATTACTATCTGACAAAATATAATTAAGGCACAAAAGATAAGAGATTAAGAACTTTATGATGTTTAATAACATTAGACAATATATTATTTAGATATTATTATATATTTCATATATTGCCACATATACCCTTCTTGTTCCTTCTCTGAATTCTTGAATGGCGAGCATGTGAGCTGCCACCCAAATGTGTGGTCTGAGCCAGCCTTTGAAGATTGCCATAATGATCTTTGCTGACTTCTGCCCTGTGCTTTTATTT
>NW_012137191.1:10733072-10747652 GCF_000956105.1 Propithecus coquereli | reverse complement strand
ATATATTTCATATATTGCCACATATACCCCATAAAGAAAAATGAGGAAATTATCAGAATGAAATTTAGATTAGGTATTAACTCTGGTAGCAGCAGCAAGGAGAAAATCCAACCAGGTTGGGACATGAAAGGCACTTCTAAGGTTCTGGTAATCTACTTTAATCCGCATAGTGTGTAGAAATAAGAATTTATTATTTTTACTCAAAACTTAAGTTTACATTTAATTCACATTTTATGTGTTTTTAAACATAAGAAGTTAGTATGCTAAAGGATGGAATGTTTTCTTTAGAATGATTCAAGGAAGCTATCAAACAGAAATTGGTACACTTGAGAAAGAAGCAATTGACAGCCTTGGAAATGGGAAATATACCCAGTGAAATATTTTTCTTTTAAAAATAGGTTGGATAAATACTGAGAAAAACACAGCTGATGTTAGATTTAATATATTTGACACTAAAACTGAGGATCTAAATGCAACAAAGGTTCATAAGAAGATGAAAAATATTAAAGAGAATCTAGAAAGAGGTAATATAGTTTGAGAAAGTCTATCACAGATCTACTAGATGGTTCGGAAAGAGTAAGAAGTTTTAAGTCTGCACTTAGTAAAGTTTTCCCAAGTGTGGAAAGAAATAATATCATAAAAACACATAATTAGATGCATTATATGGAATTGTAGAACCACAAAAATCTAAAAAGAATCTTAAACATAATCTAAGAAAATAGACTCATAAATTGTCTTCTGAGGAGTAAATTCAGATTAACACTAGACTTCTCATGAGCAGTGATAGATGCCTGAAGAGAGAGATTAGCATAAATAATCAGGATAAACAAGTACCACCAGCCTGCAATTCTAAATCCCTTTAATAGTGAAAGCAAAAATGAAATGATGTTTAGATGCATAAAAAATAATAGAGAATAGTTACCACAGAGCTTTGATGAAAAAACTGCTGAAGGATGGCCTTCACCAAGAATAAAAATGGGGCATTTTAATTTTAAGGAGATAGTCCATCACGAAGATATATTTCTAAATTTGTATCCTCTTAATAAGAAAGCTTCATAATATATGTAGCAGAAATTAACACAACAAAAGGGAGAAAATTTTAGTCAAGTTTGCTAATTGCGTTATATAAAATTTCAATGTTCTTCTTAAATCTTGACTGCATTATCTGCCATGTGCCAACAGATGTGGATTAGAGTATCCCACTACGATGGGAATTTGGGTTTCATTTATATCTACTCAACTTTGTGATATTGTGAAGTAGCCCTTAGACAACACATAATCAAATGGACATAAATGTTTTCTAATAAAACCTTTTTTTTTTTTCAGACATAGGTGGTAAGCCAGATTTGGCCCATGGATCATACTTTGCAGACATTCTGTGTAGGTTATTGTTTATCTATTGTGTTGGGTATTCAGTGAGTCTTTTCAAGTGAGGAATTTATACCCTTTGGTTCTGAGAAAATTTCCTTAAAATATTACATTCTTAATGTTCTGCTTTTAATATTTCTGTTTTCTCTCTCTGAAACTCTTATTATTTGCATGTTCTAGTAAACTTTATTTTCCAATTTTCTATATTTCCTATCTTTGTGTTTTCTTTTTCATTTAAGCAAACATATTCATATTTATTTTCCATTGAGTTCTTTTTTATCTTAAATTGTTCTAATTTTATAACAAACGTTGTTGTTGTTTTATTATACTTTTTATGGCTGTGATACCCTCTCTTAGCTCTCAAAATATAAATGATATCAATGTAATTCTGTTTCCTCCAAGTTTCTTGTGTTCTGTTTATTTTGCTTTTTAAAATCTTTCATCTAAGGTTTAATCAGATGATTGGTAATTCTTATATGTCTGATAATATTTAAAACTTTGGGATTTGAAAGCTCTAATCATATAGTAGATTCTCTGCAATATGAACTTCATCCATGGGAGATCTGGTGGGGCCATTTAGTTGTAGAACCTTCAATGTTAATAACTTTGTGTCTTTTTTCTTGGGCTTGTGAGACGCCTCACAGGAGATTGTACCAATATCCTGCTTGGAAAGTGAGGGTTCTGTAAATGGTGGTGAAATTGTTGATTTCTGAGTCAGAAAAGCACATCAGATGTCTTAACAGCCAACACAAAAATATTAACTTAATCTCCTTGTTTTCATTTTGTTACCTCCAACCGTGTTAATGCCTCCTGGCTTCAAGTCCAGAGGCTCTCCTCTCCAGAGACTTAATATACAACATTTTCCAGACTGAAGCAAGAGTTGCCATTAAGCTTTATGAAGTGAGTGAGGAAGTCTAGAAATATAACAAACTTTCAGCCAATCTGACTTACTGTAGCCATGTCATGTTCCTCTCCATGGACGCTCATTATCAGTCATCTAGGATCATAGATTAATGAGCCTTATATCATTTTAGGTTTATAAATCATTTTGATTTCTATTTTTCACTACCACTGATTTAGAAATTAGTTTTCTTGGAGCTGCTAATTATTTTATTATCAATTAATCTGTTTTCTAACTTCCCAGAGTGTGCTAACATTCTGTCTTCTTTCACTTTCCACATCTTGTGGGTGCATGCTTATTCAAATTCAAACATATCAGCAATTACGCAGGCATAATAGTTTTATATTCATATTAAACATAAAAAGCACTTATAGTTAATAAATATAACCTGGCTGCATGATAATTATGAGAGATATGCTTAAAGCCAATTAACACAGAGAAGTTGAATATAACTGAACAGAAACATATCCAAATGCAAATATTAGTTAAAATAAAGTTAATGGAACAATTTATAAAGATTTTTAAGGCAAATATTATTAACAACAATGTTATCACTAGAGGCACTAATCAATGACAAGAATATAATAATCATAAATATATTTGCACCTAGCAACATAGACTTACCTATACGTGAAGTAAACACTAACAGAATTCATGGAGAAAAGAATAGATCTTCTACCATAGGAAGATATTTTAACGTATTTCCTTCAGCATCTAAAGATAAAACATTAAAAAAGTAATACACAAAAGGACTTTATATATAGTCATGTGCTGCATAACACCATTTTGGTTAATAATGGGTTGCATAAGCTATAATATTCCATAAGATCATAATGGAGCTGAAAAATTCCTATTGCCTAGTAAGGTCACAGCTATTGAAACATGGTAGCACAATGCTTTACTCACATGTTTGTGGTGTGTATAAACACACCTGGTGTAAACAAACCTAGTGAGGTACCAGTCATATAAATGAATAGCACACACAATTATGTCAGGTAAATAATGCTTAATAATAATAAACAACTATGTTACTGGTTTATATATTTACTATACTATACATTTTACTGTGATTTTATAGTGCACTCCTTCTATTTATTAAAAAAAAATTAACAGTAAAACAACTTCAGGTCCTTTAGGAAGTATTCCAGAAGAAGGCGTTATATAACAGGAGATGATAATTCTATGAGTGTTGTTGCCTCTGAAGACCTTCCAGGGGGACAAGATGTAGATGTAGAAAACACTGATATTGATGATCTTGCCCCCATGTAGGTCTAGGCTAATGTGTATGTTAATTTCTTAGATTTTAACAAAAAGTTTAAAAAGTAAAAAATTTAAAAACAGAAAAATGAATATTGAATAAGGATATAGAGAAAGAAAATATTTTTGTAAAGTTGTACAATGTTTTGTGTCTTAAGATAAGTTTTATTACAGGAGTCAAAAAGTTAAAAAAAAAAACTAAAACAATTATAAAGTAAGTTATAGTAAGCTAAGGTTACTTTATTATTGACAAAAGAAAATATATTTTTTAATAAATTTAGTGTAGCCTAAGTGTATAGTGTTTATAAAGTCTACAGTAGTGTATGGTAATATCCTAATCCTTCACATTCACCCAGAGCAACTTCCAGTCCTGTAAGCTCCATTTCTGGTAAGTGCCCTATAGAGGTGTACCATTTTTTAACTTTAATATTGTATTTTTACTGTACTTCTTCTATGTTTATATACACAAATAGTTACTATTATGTTACAATTGCCTATAATATTCAGTACAGTAACCAGTAACATACTGTCTAGGTTTGTAGTTTTGGAGCAAAAGGCTATAGTATATAACCCAGCTGTGTAGTAGGTGATACCATCTAGGTTTGTGTAAGTATACTCTATGATGTTTAAACTATGACTAAATCACCTAAAGAAGCATTTCCCAGAATGCATTCTTATCATTAAGTAACACATACTACGTATACACACACACACACACACACACACACACACACACACACACACACATACATGTATTTATCCTTTACCTACATCTGTTTTAAGAGTAATTTCTTAGACTATGTGATTATCTTGTAGTGGGACAAAGGATAAAACAAAAAGGGCAAATTATGGAATTGATTATATACGTTACTTCTAATTTACCTTTCCCTTCTCTGCTCAACTTCAATTGTCTCCTTTTCTTTCTTAAGAATTTTGTGTCAGTTCATGTAGGTTGAATTTAGTTAAATTATTTTTCAATTTCTCAAGCTGATTTAAAAGCCAATCTTCAAGGACAACAAAATAAATGCAAATATCAATTCTCACTTTTTAGTCTTATTGAAAATATATAGCATTTACTATAGTCTCTATCCACTGGTGACAAAACAAAACAAAACAAGTCTTTATACACATTAGCCCATTTCATCCTAACAAGAGACTGATATGGTTCATATTACTGTCATCTTTATTTTACAGGAAAGAAAACATAGGTGCAGAGATTTCAGTAACAAATCTAAGAAATAAGTAGATTATAGATTCAGGGTTTGAACCCAAACATTTGGGCCCCAAATCCATACTCTTAGTCAATGTTCTACTATACTTTGCAGAGGACAGTATATATCATGTATTTATTGTGTCTAGCCATAAACCTTGGCTAAAATAAACATGTATTGTAACTACTTTCAATTCTTAGGTCAACAATCCAGAGAAATAGTCTTAGTTCATTTTTTGCTGCTATAACAAAATACCTGAGACTGGGTGATTTATAAAGAACAGAAATTTTATCTCATGTATCTGAAGACTGATAAGTCCAAGATCAAGGGCCTGGCATCTGATGAGGGCCTTCTTGCTGCAACATTTCATGGTGAAAGGTGAGAAAGAGAGAGCAAGAGATCAAACTGGCACCCTCGATTCCTTTCATAATTGGCATTAATATATTTGTGAGTGTGGAGCCCTCACGACCTAAACATTTTGAATTAGGCCCCGCCTCCCAACACTGTTGCATTCAGGATTAACTTTCCAACACATGATTTTTTGGGGGACATATTTAAATCTCAGCAGAAATCTAAGCTAACATAATAATAGGTAGATTCACTTTCTCTCCTGCTTCCCACTTTGACTCTCTTATTTCATTTAGATAAATCTCTTTGTGCCAGTAATGTTTAAAGGGATAAATACAGAAGTCTCCCTGAGAAATTGTTTTAATTGTAAAATATTTATACTATATAGATATATGATTAAAGTTTATCATATACTTATTTACCTTTTGTCTTATCACTGAGTTTGAAATACTGTTGTTTCCTACAGAATAATTATTAATATTGAACTTAAATACAACTTTCTGCACTATTCCAATGATGTAAATATAATCAAATGATGTAAATATAATCAGTTATTGACTGAAAAGATTTAAAATATTAATATTGACCTTAAAATGTAAATTTCAATATTTCAAAAACAAAAAGTTTGTTTTTGAAAGCAATTATATTATAATGTTTTACAGTTCCAAATTTTTAAAACAGTCTAAAATCATTATTTGCAAAAATAATAGAACAGCATATTAGATTGTAGGAAACAAAGCATAATGTCACTTGCTATAAAACAATCGAAGAACCTTCTTTGTATATTTTACACTTAAATTATTTCTCATATTCATATTTAATTATATAGTTCCTATATTGATATATATTCAATTTTAGATTCCATTTTTTAAAATAAAAATTATAAGGACTTTCCATTTTTCTATTAATTTACAAAACCATGATTTTAATTACGAAACGTTCTACTGAATGAATAAAAACATCACTTAATTTATCATTTGCTTTACATTCAGTTCACTTCTACTATTTTTCTTCCGTTGACTATTCATTAAACTTGTAAGTGACTGTATGGGACAATCACCACAAACTATAATTATATCATATATGCTAATAAGTATAGATAAATACAGTCTCTTGTATTTATACAGCACTATTCTTCTCCATAAGCTTTTATATGCATATTATTTGATCTCAGAGAACTTTGAGATAAATAATGTAGATACTATCCCCATTTTAAAGACATAGAAAATCAAGTTCAGAGAACTTAATATGATTTTTCTAAGATCATGCTTTCAGTCAGTAATTGAGTTAGGACTAAAAACCATCTCTTACATGGGCTTTTATATGTGCTTCTCAATAAATACTTGTTCATTGAATAACATCCAGGGTTTTTTTATTGTTTTATCTTTTTCTTTGTTGTTTGTAACTGAAACATAATGGATATGGAGATATTTATAATCATACTAATACAAAATATGTACTAGTGATAGCATGGCCCATTAAGAGACTTATATTATAAATTATTCATTGTTCAGGACATATTGACTATATACACACATTCATATATTGATTTGGGGCTGTGGGTGTTATCACACACACACACACACACATACACACACTACATAGGACCAACTGTACCAACAATAATTTTGCACAATTATTTGTAATACACGTTTAAATGCATTTTATCAAACATTTCCTTACTAAACTATGTGTGCTACTGACTGGGAGAGATAATAGGATATCACAGAAACAAAGACGAAGCCCTGCCCTTATAAAATAGCAATACAGGATGAGGTTAGCACGCAGGGTTTTACGAAGTGATAGAACCATGCAGAGAGTACGGAAGTAGGGCCCCCTAATGGTCAGGGGCCGCTGTAGAACTCTTCATGGAGGACGGAGCTCTGACTGGCCCTGGAAAGATGAACAGTTCAGCAAGGGAAAATAAAAGGAAAGGGTTTCAGGCAGACAAAGCTGAAGCAGAGAAAGTACAGCGGTGTGACGCTTTGATATCATCTGTTTGGGAGCAGAATGGAGAGTGAGTGGGAGGCAGAGGGCTTGCAGGCAGGAGTAGAAGACGCAGCCCCGCAACTCTCAGCCTCTCTACTGGGCCCCCTTTCGGCCAGCCGTGCCTCTCCAATGCGGTGGACCTCTTCTCATTGGTGCGGTCTCTTTCCACATTGTGCAGAATAGGAAACAAGGTATATAGTCATATTGGCAGTTTCTGTCCAGCATGCCATGATGGGAAACTATCAATAGTTTTGCTCTTTGAGATCGATGTACTTAGAACCTAGATTTAAGGGCATAGAATGCAAAGCAGAAACTCGAAGGGAGGAAAACTCCCCTGTACTGCATGTCTGCTGTGTGTCAGAAACCAGGACAAACTTTTTTGCATACATTTTTGCATTTCTTCTTTGCAATAAATGTGCAGGTACCCTTCCTTGACTGTCACCATTTTACAGATGGGGACACTGAAGCTACCAAAAGTTGATCAAGGTCACACACAGCTAGTTAAATGGGGTGGCCAGGATGTTTTGGTGGTTCCAAGCCGAGAATGCTTTGGCTTAATTGGTTCTGGGGTTGAAAATCAGTTGCTGCTTGTAGCGCAGCAAGATTTAGTGCTTTCCTGACATCTGAAATGGAGTCTGTGCACTGGGGGATGACCAAACATTTAAGTCGTCGCCCGCTATTAACTCTCTGGGCAAGGAAACACGCGTCTCCATTTATACTGAAAGTCTTGGCGGTCATGCCGAGGCAGCGCTGGAGCATGTGTTTCTCTGTGTCCGTGGCAGGAGGCCACACGCCATGCCTAGGTGCACATTAACATGACATAAATGTTAATGTCTTGTTCTACAACCAAAGCCTACGGGGGAGAGGAAATACCACCCCCACCATACCCAGGGCCCGGTGTTTGGATATTGCAGTCTATATTTTGACTCCAGAGTGTGATGACTATGTAACTTTTCACAAGGATTTCATTTTTTCCCTGTCAAGCCACATTATTTTAAGGGTGACAATAACTTGGCTGTAAATGAGCTGAAACCATCAAGGTGATAAATGAGTTTTTGGGGGAGGGAGGCATAGGCCTAGCCTATACTTTGCAGGACCACACACCTCTGTCTCTCTTCCACCTTCTCAGAAGAACAATGTGTCATAGATCTCCCCTCTCCACATCCCCCAAGGCCCCTCGCTTGCTGGCCTCCTGCTTCTTAAGGCAATAGAGAACGGTGAGCACTTGACTTTGGAAAATATACCACATTTCACAGAGCTTGAGAAGGGGGGAGAAAGAGTTGCTATTTTCCTCTGGCTGTTAGCAAGATCTGATTTATAAAACTTTCTTGAAGACAAATCCTCACCCAGTTTATTTTCTCTGTCAGCCAGGTCTGTCTCTGAAGTGGCGCTGCCCATGGTCAACTCAGTGGTCAGCCTGCTTTTTTGAGTTGAAACTTAAGAGTTACGTCCAGCAGGGCCTGGTGAGCTGGTGAGCTGGATTTCTTGTCAAGGAAGATGACTTTCATACTATTTTACTGGACGGAGTAGGGAGCAGGGGCCAATTTACACTCCCAGTTTTATATACAGAATATTGTTTAAGTGATTCTCAGTTAACTCATTTAGCATAGCTAGGTTAAGCAATTCGCTAAAGGATTTTACATAAGACTTAGCAGCCAGGATTTGAATCAAGATATGTGGTACTCTGAAGCTTCTTCCTATGCCTTGTCCTTTGTTTTTGTCCAGATCCCCACGCAGGGTAAAGAAGATACTATGAGATGAGCACTCTGGAAAGAAGGAGCAAGTTAGAGACCCTGATATTTTTCAGAAATAACATGGAAGGCAGAGTGTTTAGAGAAGAATGTACAACATGGAGAGACACTGAAAGACTAGGTTGGTGAGGTGCAAAGGTTCTCGTTATGTAGAACATCATAGAAGAGTATACGAATGTCAGCTTTTATTGTGAGAAAAATGGAAATATATGGGAGGGTTTTGAATAGAAGACTGACATTATCTCTCTTGTATTTAAAAGGATCATCTGCCAAAAATCAATAATAGAGGGGCAAATCTAGAAGTAGGGAGAACAGTTAGCAGGCAATTGCAATAATCCAAGTGAGAGATGTGGCCTGAATAGCACTAGTTTCTAGAGATCACAAAGGTTGTGAGTAGTGTTCAGATTCTGTACATTTGGAAGTAGAGCCAAGATTTGCTAATGGATTGTCTAGGGGGTTTTAGAGATAGAGGTGACTCAAGGTGACTCCATGTTGATTGGTCTGAGGAATTTGAAGAATGAAATTGCCCTTTGCAGAGCAGAGGAAGATTATGGTAAAAGCAGCTTTGGGGTTCAGTTTTAGGTACTTAGGTTAAGAATTACCAAGATATATCTAAGGAAGGTGTTGAGGAAAGAGTCAGAGAAACATGTTTGTACTTTAGAGAAAAAAACTAGGATGAAAATATAAATCTTGAGGTTTGGCATATGCATAGCCATGAGACTAAATGAGATCTTCAAGGGAGTATGTGTTGGTAAATAAAAGAAATGGAAGGATTGATCCCTGGGGCAGGCAACATCTGAAATACAAATGTAATTTAGTTTTGCATAGTCATGGCATCCCAAGTACTATCCCCACATCTCTTAGGTGATACACATTGAGGACATTATTTTAATCAGGTCATTACTATAATTACGTAGGAGATATATATATATATACATATATATACATATATATATGTATATATATTGGATTGTTACCAGGGATAAGCCTATTAAGGCCTGAAATATGGCAGTGTTTCATAAAGAAGGAACATTGATTTAAAAGATATTTTCGTAGCAGACAAACATGCTTTGATAAGAAAGTTAAAACTGGTTTTACTCTTATTAACTTGATAATTTGATCTTTCAATTCATACCATTTTTTCATTTAAGTAAATTTATTTTATAAGGAGATTTTATATCACTACAATAAATTATATCACACATGTTTATAAAATAAAAATAAGTATTTATTAAGAATGTTAATCTGTACACTCATCCTGAATACTACGAATGATACATCCATCACATATTGAAAAAAAAAAACTGATATAATGAATGATTAAAAGGGAAACTTAAAAGAGCACTGACATGGCCCTACTCACCTGCTCTACATCCTGGACGGAGGGGTTGACTTCTCCACGTTGATTCCTTCCCCTTGCCCACGACCAGCCGCGCGTATGGTTTGGAGAATTTCATGGGTTGGATCTGAATGTCAACAGTGATACTAGCCCCTTTACCAGAGATTTTTTCAGAGATGGACATATGACAGAATTCTATCTGTCATATGAACATGAGGAAAGGTTTACTAGCGCTTCCCAGGAATTTTTTTTCTCACTCTTAAACCGCTCATTCTCACTAAGAATGAGGAAAGTTGCATGCCTCTTCAGTTGCTATTGGCAGTCCTCTTACAACCTCAAGCACTTCACATACTATACTCAAACCAGGAAGCGTACAAATGTAGGCTTGGACATGAGGAAAGAATAGACTAGGGCTCCACCTAACAATGTGGATGAATATCATGGGCATTAATTTGAGCACAGGAAGCAGACACAAAAGACAATGGTATAATTCCATTAATACAAGAACTGGTAAAACCAGTTTTTTTACTCAGAAGTCAGAATAGTGCTTCCTTCTGGAATGGAGACAGCTGGGGGCCCCTGAAGTGATGAGAGTGATCTTGATCTGCTCTTTGGGTACACAGGGAAAAAGGCATTGAGCTGTATAGTTAAGACTTGTGCATTTTACCGTATGTATAAACTAGCTTACCAAAAAGTGAATATTCAACTCTGTTTTGCAGGAATTTTTAAAAAAGAATATGGTAAATATTATATAAGGTACAACTCAGATAATGTGAGGGAAAAATCTGACATTTATTTCTTTGATTACCTTTAACAAACATAAATTTTAATACTGCTAATATTAGTTGTGACTTGAATACAACCTATTTTTCCATATTAGGAAGTTGGTATTTTCAACGTTTACTTTTATTTCATAATCATATTATAATCAAAGTTATTAATTAGTTAATTTTGGAGTGGACAATGTATGTGCATGGTCTAAAATTAAAATAATGTAAATTGAAAATAGATGGAAATAATAATTAATGTTCTAGGGGTTCTCTGTAAATTATTAGTAATGTTTTTGGGTTATATGATTGGTTTAGCAGTGCTCATTATATTTAAAATAAACTAATAAAAATGAATGATAAAAAAATAGAAAAGATGACAAGGTGTGGACTAATAATAATAATAACATGGCTTGAACTTCTAGTTAGGATTAATTCAATTCTGTGTTATAGAAGCATAATATAAAATGATAAAACAACAGATGATATTAAGAGGCAATTGTATTTCCTGCATTTTCTCCTCCCTTTATGCATTCTATTAGAGAAATGGTGACATATTTTACCCTTGATTTTGCAATTTGCTTTTTTCGCTTAACACTATGTTTTGATCTTCTTTCAAATTTACTTATATGAATATGTATCACGTTTTTGAATGGCTGCTTAGCCATTTATTGTACACATGTGTCATAATTTATTTAACCAGAATCCTGTTAATGCACATTTACATTTGGTTCAATAGTGTAATCGTACAATGATGCCCTTAATATTCATGTGCATATATGTTTTTGTTCAAAAACGTAAGTGCATGGAGAGAATACATTTCTGCAAGCCAAATTGCTGGGTCAAAGAGTATGTGCATTTCAAATTTTGATAATGATTGTAAAATTCCTTTGAGTTTGAACCAAATTAGAATCCCATTAACCATGTATAGGTGTATTTTCCACCTTGCCAACAGAGTATGTTCTCAAACTTTTTGATCTCTGCCAAGCTAAGTGAAAAGAAGTATGCATTGTTGTTTTAATTTGCTCTTTGCTTATAACAAGTACTATTGAGCATCTTTTCAGATGTGTAAGAGTCATCTTCCTTTCTTTTTCTAGGAACTATCTGCCCATGTCACTGGCTTAGTTCTTCTCTTGTGTTACTGATCTTTTCCTTTCTAAATAAATAAAATTAGACTTTTGTCTGTGATATTTTTCAGTGAGCTGTTTGTCTTTTGATTTAAGTTGTTTCGCCTATGCAAACACTTTTTTTCTCTCTTGGTTTTCAGCTTCAAATTTATTAAATTTGCTGATCTTCTATAACTTCTGGGCTTTTAGTAATACTAAAGCAGTCTTCCCCACTCCAGTTATTAAAATTACTTATGTTATCACTATTGTTATTATGATTGAGTTTTTTCCCCCTTTGGTTAAAATCATCAAGCTATAAGGAGTTTATCGTGATCGAAGGAGTGGAGTAGGGATACACTCTTATGTTTATTCCAGATGGCCAACAGTTTGTTTCACTGCCATATAAGGAAAAGTATCTTTTTACTCCCCTGATGTATAATGTCACATTTGTCATAAAACTCTCATATATGTTTGGTTTTCTCTTTGGATACTCTCTTCTATTCTGTTGATTTGTAGCTACATATTCATGTGTCGTTATTACTCTTAAGATCTCTGTCCTATGATTTAATACCATGTAGGACTTCTCCACCCCATCACTCCCTCTTCCACCCAGAATATTACTGGTTCTTTTTAAGCGAGGCATGCTAATTAAACTTCTAGATTCTAAAGCCAGATTATTTGGGTTAAAATACAGCCTTTGGCTATTCAAGGTTTGTGTTTGATCCCATATGAAATTTAGGATTCTTTTTCCTAATTCTGGGAAAAATGATGTTGGTATTTTGATGGGAATTGCATTGAATCTATAAATCACTTTGGACAGTGATGACATTTAAACAATATTAATTCTTCCAAGCCATGAGCATGGGATGTTTATCCATTTGTTTATGTCATCCACAATTTCTTTCATCGGTGTTTTTCATTTCTCCATGTAGAGATCTTTCACCTCCTTGGTTAGGTATATTCCTAGGTATTTTACTTTTTTTGCAGCTATTGTAAATGGTATTGAGTTCTTGATCTGATTCTCAACTTGGCTGTTATTAGTATATAGAAATTCTGACTGCATACATTAATTTTGTAATCTAAGACTTTACTGAATTTGTTTATCAATTCTAGAAGTCTTTTGGAGGAGTTTTTAGGGTTTTCTAGGTATAAGATCATATCATCAGCAAACAGGAGTAGTTTGACCTCCTCTTTCTCGATTTCGATGCCCTTTATTTTATTCTCTTGCCTGATTGCTCTGGTTATGATTTCCAGTACTATATTGAACAGAAGTTGTGAAAGTGGGCATCCTTGTTTTGTTCCAATTCTTAGGGGGAATGATTTCAACTTTTCCCTGTTCAGTATGATGTTGACTGTGTGTGTATCATATATGGCTTTTAGTATTTTGAGGTATGTTCCTTCTAGGCCTAGTTTGTTAAGGATTTTTATTATGAGATGGGTGTTGGATTTTATTGAATGTTTTTTCTGCATCTATTGAGATGATCCAATTGGTTTTATTTTAACATTCATTTTTATAATTTTTATTTCAAAATATTAAGAGGGGACAAGTGTTTTTGTTACATGGATGAATGGTATAATGCTAAAATCAGGGCTTTTGGTGTGCCTGTCACTAGAATAGTGTACATTGTACCTGATAGTTAATTTTTCATCCCTCGTCCTCCTCCCACCTTCACCCCGCCCTCTTCTTTATTTTTAATGTCCTTTATAACATTTTATGACCGTATGCACCCATTATTTAGCTCCCATTTACTAGTGAGAGAGAGTATGCCGTGCTTGTTTTTCTATTACTGATATACTTCACTTAACATAATGTTCTCCAATTCCATCCAAGTTGCTGCAAATGACATTATTTCACTATTTTGATGGCCGAGTAGTACTCCCTGCTACATATATACCACAGTTTCTTTATACACTCATCAGTTGATGGACACTTAGATTGATTCCATATCTTTGCAATTGTGAATTGTGCAGCAAAAAACATGTCTACAGGTGTCTTTTGGATATAATGACTTCTTTTTCTATGGTAGATACCCAACAGTGGGATTGCTGGATAGAATTGTAGTCCTACTTTTTGTTCTTTGAGGAATCTGTATACTGGTTTCCATAGAGGTTATGCTAATTTACACTCCCACCAACAGTGTATAAGTGTTCTATTTCACTGTACCCACGTCAACATCTATTTTTTTTTGATTTTTTTAAATTGTGGCCATTCTGATAGGGGTAAGCTGGTATCTCATTGTGGTTTTAATTTTCGTTTCTTTGATGATTAGTGATGTTGAGCATTTTTTCATATGTTTTTTGGCTATTTTCTATCTTACTTTGGAAAAAACTCTGTTCATGTCTTTTGCCCATGTTTTTTTCTTACTGATTTTTTTGAATTCTTTATAGACTCTGGATATTAGTCCTTTGTCAATATATAGTTTGTGATATTTTCTTCCATTCTGTAGATTGTTCATTCATTCTGTTGAATATTTCCCTTGCTGTACAGAAACTTTTTAATTTAATTAAGTCACATTTATTTACTTCTGTTGTGTCTATATTTG
>NW_012137191.1:10716523-10719372 GCF_000956105.1 Propithecus coquereli | reverse complement strand
TTCTCCATCCTTGACTTGAATCTGTTCTCTTTGTTTTATTGGCTTCTTGCAGAGACAGATTCTGCCTATGGTGTCAAAATGCCCTGTAATATTCTGAAATGAAATTTAAAAAAGGCTGTTGTGGGCACTTTAGACTTTATAGCTGTTGGTAAAGAGGGTAGCTCATTTTCCCAAGAGTCGAACTCAAACTGTCTCTTCCTAGTTGGCAATGACCCCAATTATTCCCCATTCAGTTACGGTGAACTTGAAGATGAAACATGTGGATTAGCATAAGCCAATCTGAGTTCTTTGACAGAAAGGTATTTTTTTCCTCATGTTTATAGGTGAGGAAATTGGAGTTACTGCTTGCCAAGGTCACAAATCTAGTGAGAGTGAGGCCTGGAATTTGAACCTAGGCACCTGACTTCAAGACCCACATTATTAACCACTTAATCATCTTAAAATTTCTGACTAAACAGACTTTTTGTTTTTCATGGTTTCTTCTTACTCATAAATTCAGCTTTCTCATAACTTTAGAACACCTGTGGCCCTCATGACTAACTCTCTACCATATGATATTTTGGTACCTGCTGCCAACTCCATAATTTACTGTTTTTTTTTTTCTGTTTGAGATTTCTGATTGATAGAATATGATTGGCCTAGAATTGATAGAATATGATTGACATTGTTTGAACAGAGTTTTATATGCTAGTCCTCTTTGTTGACCACTGGACAGCCTATTATGGTAGGTCAGAGATTGTGTCCTGATTTAATGCTCTGTATCAAGTGAAGGCTGTTTATGATGATGTAACATTCAGACTCTCTCTCCTCCCCCTTCTCTTTGGCTAATATTCCTCCACAGCCAGCTGGAGCTCGGAGCACACTATTTCCCTTAGAAGTAGATCTGTGAAATACAGACGTGTGTACTGGAAAGTATGCTATGCAGAGTAAAATGCATGGCTTAAGGCTGGGCCAAGCACAGGCCTGTGAAAATTAAAGGAGGAGAGGTCTCATCTGGCACACTCTTTGGAGATGTGGCCATAGGGTGAGTTTTGAAAATGAGTAGACATTCTAAATCAGGTGAAGGGGATTGCATGAGCAGGGAATAGGGGCCGAAAAACTTGTGTGTTTATTTTAGACATCGTGATTAGTCATTTATTCACCCAGGAGACATATATTCAACAACTATATTCCTGAAGATGAGTGTATGTGTGTGTATGTGTGTGTGTGTACCTCAGACTTCCAGAAGCTGACAGTTTAGTTAGGAAAGGAGGGAGATTTGCCATGTGCAGACTTCTTATTGCTATGGGCCAGAATTGGCTTTATATTTTATCTGAAGTGCTGCGATCTAAGCTCAAGCACCCTCTGTAAAAATTTCTTTGACTTTTCCAAGGATATTTGGTCAACATACCTCTGAGACACTTCAGGCCCTCTGAGAAACAGATACCATGATGGGATGCAACATGGAAGAGATTTATTGGAGAAAATGTTGGTGAGCAGTAAAGGGTAGATACCTATGAGAGGAAGTAGGGAGAACGGATTGGAAAGGAAAAGCTTCAGAACACAGAGCACCTCCAAGAAATTATCAGGCCAAAAGGGGAGGTTGTAGCACATACTGCCCATTAGAGGAGTCCTGCATTTGGCAAGAATGGTCTGGACTGGCATGGCTCAAGGAGAGTATGACCTTGTCGTGAACATTGTGATGGATCTAGAAGGCACAGCAACTGGAGGCTGTTAGCCAACCACACTCCTCACAGCAGACCCTGTCTTAAAAAGAGATCTGAGTGGCACTCCCTTGTGGCTGGCTCATACTTCCAAGATGATAACTCATATTTTACACTGCAAGCTATATTACTTAAATTATTTAAATATATTTTGTCCTTTTTCATGCCTGAATAATAGTTGTTTATACCTTTGCCCTTACTAAATCTAGAACCTTGAGAAGAAAGACTGTGTATTATTTTTCATTTCTAAAATTTCAACATCTAGCAAAACATACAGTGACTGTTCAATAAATAATTATTGAATGAATGAATGATCCAAGCAATTAATCAACCAATAAATAGTTTTGAGTAAAGAAGTTAAGTGCCTGGAGTCAGTCTTTTGAAAGGTAATTCCGGCCTTGCTACAATCTTAGTGGTGCAATGGAAAGACCATGGGCTCTCCAGTGTGGTGGTCGGAGTTGAGTCATATTTCAAGCTGCTTATTAGGTTTATATTTTTGGCCAGATAACCTGAGCTTTTTGAGCCTCAGAGTATAGAACTAGAATAACACCTACTTCATGGCCTTTGTAAGGGTTAAATTAGATACACATAAATGGTTGGTACAGAGCCTGGCATACAAGAGAACTTCTGTAAATGTCTCCTTTACGTCCTTCCCTTCCAAGATTAAATCATCCAATCGCCTACGGAAAACAGTACATTTAAATCCATACTCTTCATTATGGAGATGAAGGAGCAGGAGTTAATCCCAACAGAGACCTTCATAGTCCAATATTTGATATAATAACAATCTAATTGATGTACTTTCCAGGTATACTTAGTTCTCTTAATAGCCTCTTTATAATTAATGCAACAAAGTATGCATTGGTGATATTCTCATTTTACAGAGGGGGAAACTGAGGCTCAAGGTGTTAAATAACTCACCCTAGGCCACATGTCAGTAAAATGGAAATAACAGGATTCAAACTCAGGTCTGTGTTGAATTTGAACTCCTAACCATTATACTGGCTCTCCAATGAAGGGCAAGCAGATAGGAGACCCCAGAAAACTGAACTGGATCTTGGGTTCTCTAAGGGTGTTCCTAAGATCCCAAGAAGTAGCATGAACCGGGCAATACCATGCAAAGAAAGGGGATCTTTAGGGTTAAGA
>NW_012137191.1:10713647-10716473 GCF_000956105.1 Propithecus coquereli | reverse complement strand
GGAATATTTAACATTATTACACAGAGATGATGCCCCTATACAAACACACGGGTGAATATTATTATTAATTTGGCAAGCATTTGCTGGTCCCTGTCTATATTTCATCTACAGTCGCAGATAATAGGGCTATTCGGTCTGAGAGGTAGATAAAATTTCAGTGAGGATAGAAAACAAGTAAATTAATAGGAATAACATAGCCTGACAAGAACTATGAGAAAAAGTAAGCAATCTTTTCTCTTTTAATCTTTCTGTTTCTGGCTTCCTGTAAATTCACGTAGTTAAGGCTAGAAGACAAAGAAGCTGACTTGCTAGTTATCTGTTTTGATTTTTGTTCAGTGCTGCACCTGTGACCTCAAAGCTCTAGATGGCTAACTTTGACCACTGGGGAAGCTGAACTGACTTGCCCAGACCTTTCATGACCTACCTTGAGACTAAATCCAAGCCTAGAGAAACAGACACTGGTGTGGGTAAAGCCCTAGTTCAGCTGTGTTTATCAAGAGAAGGGTCTCAGGGGTGTCTTTCTGTAGTGCAGCCTTCTTTCTGAGTACTTCATTTTCTACAGCATTTGGAGTCATTAATGCATTTATTGCTTTTACCCTAATCTGCCATTTAAATATTATATGTATTAATGTGTAACAGTAGGAAGTGATTCTGCTCTGACGATTTCCTTAGAGTAAGTGACAGTAGCAAAACAACCATAATCAGTCACCGATATTTATCAAACTTACTCGGTGGGGACAGCAGTCTGGATCCAAGTGGACAGGCTGCCAGTCCTGATCACAGGCGTCTGGAGGGAAAAGGAGGAGAAAATTCTGAAAACTACTTTCTGATGCACCACTCACTACTGATCTGTCCCTGGTGTTTAGTGTGACCTTGGAAAAGTCACTTCATCTCTCTGGTTCTCATTTCCCCCATTGAGAATATAAGCATATTCAGTGGTATTCAATTTTGCTTGCACATTAGAATCCCCCAAAATGCTTTTAAAAAGCAATGATTCCCAGACCACAAGTCAAATTAATCGAATTTAAACATCTCAGGGCTGAACTTGGGTATGGGTATTGGTTTTTGGTTTTGTTTTGTTTTGTTTTATTATTATGATTTTTTTGACCTTCCCTAGGGGACTCAAATGTACAGCCTTCCAGCCTTAGTGAAGAACCAGTTGGAAAGAGGATCTTAAAGACCCTCTAACACCCAGAATCCTGGAATCTATGTGGTTTTCAAGGGCTAAATCCACTCACAAGAATGAAAATGTTTCCGTCAAGCATATTTAAACAAATCAATTTATTTTAAACTTTTTGATTCATTTAAACAGGTACAGATTGAGGATATGTTGTACATTAGACCTTGTGGAAGTTACTGTGGGAAAATGCTGATTCCTAAGTCCAACCACAGAGCTTCTGAATAGGAATATTAAATGTGAAGTGCAGGAATAAGACTGACTACTTAATTTGTGAGTCCCAGGTCAAAATGAACATGGGGACCATTTGTTAAACATTATTAAGTATTTCAAGATGGTGGTAGCAGTGCATTAAAGCAAATGCAAGGCCCTTCTAAACAGGGTTCCCTGCGTGACTGCACAGGTTGTGCACCAGTGAAGCTGGCCCTGCTCTGAAGTTTGTCACAAAAATTCTTCAAGTCATTTTCATAGCTCACCCTGTTTGGTAATCAATGTTGTTGGAAATTAAGAGATAAGTAATTCAGTGTGTTTATCTCAAAGCAGTGAGGAGAACAGGTCAACACAAGTCAATGGTCTGGTCAGGCACCTTCGCATATAAAGAAAAGAGGCTTACTCAGGATTTATTAAATATAATGGGATTTTATTGAAAACCCCCAAGAGGAAAATGGGGAGAGGAGATGCTTAGAAGAATAAAGACATTGTAGTGCAGAAAGTCTGCTACTCCCTGGGACTGGCCACTGGGGCTTGGGCCCCAAGGAGGTCTGCAAACCAGCCACACCAATTAAAACACTTGTGTTTGCAGGAGACAGCAAATAAAATCTACTTTCATATAAGAAAATTGCTTTGGCTCACATGACAGGAAAGTGTGTATGTAGGGCTGACCTCGGACACACTTGACACAGGACCTGGTTCTCCATCCTTGACTTGAATCTGTTCTCTTTGTTTTATTGGCTTCTTGCAGAGACAGATTCTGCCTATGGTGTCAAAATGCCCTGTAATATTCTGAAATGAAATTTAAAAAAGGCTGTTGTGGGCACTTTAGACTTTATAGCTGTTGGTAAAGAGGGTAGCTCATTTTCCCAAGAGTTGAACTCAAACTGTCTCTTCCTAGTTGGCAATGACCCCAATTATTCCCCATTCAGTTATGGTGAACTTGAAGATGAAACATGTGGATTAGCATAAGCCAATCTGAGTTCTTTGACAGAAAGCTATTTTTTTCCTCATGTTTATAGGTGAGGAAATTGGAGTTACTGCTTGCCAAGGTCACAAATCTAGTGAGAGTGAGGCCTGGAATTTGAACCTAGGCACCTGACTTCAAGACCCACATTATTAACCACTTAATCATCTTAAAATTTCTGACTAAACAGACTTTTTGTTTTTCATGGTTTCTTCTTACTCATAAATTCAGCTTTCTCATAACTTTAGAACACCTGTGGCCCTCATGACTAACTCTCTACCATATGATATTTTGGTACCTGCTGCCAACTCCATAATTTACTGTTTTTTTTTTTCTGTTTGAGATTTCTGATTGATAGAATATGATTGGCCTAGAATTGATAGAATATGATTGACATTGTTTGAACAGAGTTTTATATGCTAGTCCTCTTTGTTGACCACTGGACAGCCTATTATGGTAGGTCAGAGATTGT
>NW_012137191.1:10708225-10710267 GCF_000956105.1 Propithecus coquereli | reverse complement strand
TAATCCAGTCATCCATTGACGAATACTTAGGTTGATTCCAATTCTTGGCTATTGTGAATAGTGCTTCAATAAAGAGGAGTGCAGATATATTTTCAATATACTGATTTCCTTTCTTTTGAATATGTACCTAGCAGTGGGATTGCTGGACCACATGGTAGTTCTATTTTTAGTTTTTTGAGGAACCTCCCTACTGTTCTCCATAGAGATTGCATCAATTTACATTCCCACCAACAGTGTACAACGGTTCCCTTTTCTCCACATCCTCACCAGCATTTGGTACTGCCTGTCTTTTTGATAAGAGCCATTTTTACTGGGTGAAATATCTCATTTGATTATGCAATTCTGCCTTTTGAAACAACTGTTATTTGTGGATCAACAAATCAACACAGCTCTGTCCTCAGGCTCTAGGCTGGTAAAGACCTTGTCATCAAAATGTAAAATGGTAGCAGGGTCATAGATGATCCAGAAAGTATTAAAAGGAAGTGAGAGTTCATGTTTGCCCAGGAGTAACATGTGCAAATGTCCATTGGAGTGAGAGGTTGGAGAAAAGAGAGCTATGGGAAGTCATCACTACTATGAAGAGCTTAATATAAACTTGTCTCTCTGATATGCGGTTTATAAATATTGTTTCATGTAGTGTCAGGAAAACCTTTAGGGCTAGAGCTTTCTTCAGCACTTTCAGATGAAGAAACTTAGGCTCAAAAAGTGCTCACAGGAGGAACTGGTAAGAGGTCGTCCCATATACTTTGATGGGGGCCAAACGTGGAAGCATATTAAAAAGGCAGGAACAAAACATTTAGATGTTGAACTTGACGGAATGTAGAACTTTGTCTAACTCAGTGTTTTGCCAAGTTTAATGTGAATATGAAACCCTGGCATTTTATTAAAATACAGACTTGGAAACAATAGGTCTGAGTGGTTCCTGAAATTCTGCTTTTCTAATAAACTCCCAAGTGATATCAATTCTGCTGGTTCATGGACCGCATTTTAGTAGGAAGAATCTACGTTGCCTGTAAGCACTTAGCTTACCATCTGGCAAAGAATTGCTGCTCAGTGTTTCTTGAACAAATGTATGAATCAATTAATCTATCAACCAATGAACCAATGTTGACATTTCCGTGATTATAATAGAATCTGAGTTGACAAGCTGTGTCCTCTTTTGAGCCTAAAATGGGTTTAGTTCAGAAACAACTGCTTTTCCTTATATGGTCACACTGAGATCTTTGCATCTTCTATTGCATGTTAATAAAAGTCATCAGCATGACGAGAGGAAGCACTGCTTCACCAGGTCGGGATATTTTGGAGAAAACACTTTAAAGTAAGAACATCTTTAAATATTGCTGAAAACTTTTGATACCTTGAGATTTACAAATTTTCCCACTTATTTCCTTCCTTTCCTACCATTCTCCTCACTTCCCTCTTTTTCTGTTCAACAAATATCAAATGTGAAACCCTTGGGGTTTTGTGATTTATATTTTCTCTTTTTTTTCTATCTCTATTATTGGAACTCTCGAGGACATGATCGCTCTTTTAAAGACGGCAGCAAATGGGAGAGTTGCTAAATCTCCCTTACCCCACTTCCTCCCAGTCAAACCCCAAGGGTAGAGGGATTATTTTGGAAGCCCATTCTGGCAATTTTCCTACATTGGTGTCAACTAAATCGGTATTTCAAGAGTGGATATGCAAATGCATCATGCATATCAGCAAAACCGGGAGGCCATCCATGGGCACACAGACTTGTGAGTATTTTATTACTTTCAAAACAGCAGTTCCCAGGCTGCCTCTTCAGCGTTTTGCTGACCACCAGTTGGAAGTAACGAGATCATCCTGAAACTCAGCTGATCATTACCAGAGGTCTGACTCTCCAGCTCCTCTGGGGAAAATGGAAAAGAGCCACAGGAAGTAGAAGGAGGGCACTGTCAGAAGTGATGGCATCTGCTTTTCTAAATTTTCAAAATTGTTTCATATCTTTTGGATTCTAAGCAAAAGGCATCCAAGAAGCTAGAAAAATATCTCAATGGCATACTGAGGGCATTTTTTTT
>NW_012137191.1:10683205-10707731 GCF_000956105.1 Propithecus coquereli | reverse complement strand
CAGAGTGTTAGATTTTATTTTTTCCTGCCTTTTTATAATATATACTGCCTTTTATAGGCCTATATACAGTGACCTTGTAATTTTGCATCCTGTTTTTTTTTGCTTACTGTTTTCATCTACTTTTAGCTTTGGAAGAATTTTTATATGCTATGATCCAATATTTATGATGATTATATTCAATAGCTTTGTTATGTTTCATTAAGAGAAAACAGTTTACCAGAAAATCCACTATAATGTTTCCTATTATTAATAACAACAAATTTTCAAAGGTAGAAATTAAGATGCTCTGAAAAGTAATGCCTAGAATACTACACAAGATTTAAAAATCAATGTTCTGTTGTATATATTTTAAAATGGTGGTTAAGCCTGCATGAAAGAGGATAATAGTCAACCTGGGTTCTATTATTGGTTCACCCAGTTAAGCTACTTTCAACACTTTGCTTAATGTTAATCTTCAATGTCTATAAACTCAGGCTTAGTGATACCTATTCAGCTTACCTTAAACCCTGTGGTGAGTACTTCACGAAAGGAAGCACTTTTAGATCTTGAAAGCACATATGCAAATACTGCATCATCATTTGGTTGTTTCTTTATGCTATTTTATGTAAAACTTTTACTATGCTCTTAATCTTGGAAAGGCAAGATAGCCCCAGAAGCTACTGGAAAGTATCACCATCAACACCAAAAATAAAAGGCAAGTAGGTCATGCTGTGGTTAGCTGGAGTCCAGAAGAACATGCAGCATAAGTCATGGTGGGCTTCTCTTGCAACTTTTGGGGCTGCCTAAGAGGTGCCTTCTCTTGGGCCTTCAGAAACTCTGCCCTGAGGTCCATCTTTCCTTCTTTCTCACGCTGTCACTTAGGCTTTCTGGTTTTCTTCCAGTTGGGGTCTTGCCATTTTTCATTCTAGGCTTGATGGTCACTTAATTCCACCTGTTTATTTCTTGTTTGAGTTAGAGAAGACTTCAAATTTATGTGGGCTTTTGAGAAAGTGAAGGCAGGCCAAGCTACCTGGCTTTAGAAGTAATCACTTATATAATTAAATAGTCAGAGTTTTTACACTGCTGATAAATTTTAGGAGATTATTATACTCACAGATCTCTCTCTCTGTCTCTCTCCTGTGACAGGATGCAAAATAAAAACATCTTGTTACCTTAATATAACCACAAACCATTAGCACAATTAAATGTGACATTGCAGTGAATACAGTTATAACAAGAGCCACAAAGTGATAGAACCTAGTTAAGAAACCATTGGTGAAGGCAATATACAATACTATCTCATCTTAAAAGTAATAGCAAGGCAACTCCTAGTCTAATAACACTTTGTGTTTAAGCACAGGTACAGAAAAATGAAGTCGTACATTTTACTTTTGCTCAGGGACATGGCACAATCTGCAGTGCCAAAGAAAGAATTATGCTTCTTATGAAGATGGAAATCTGCCATTCACAACTAGTTTTTTCTCAGTAAGACATTATTCCATTTCTTTTCATTTGTTGACTTTCAAAATTATTTTGCCAAAGTTTTCAGAGAATGTTTGTCTCACAAATGCCTTCCAGTAAGTGAAATTTCATTTTAAGTCAAATTTTTTCTTCTATTCATACAAATTTGTAGGCAACTTGTCACTTGTGTTGCATTTGCCCCAGTGCAGAGATAATTAGGTATCCTACATTTTCCTACACTCCCCTTATTTCCCAGCCTCCCTTGCAGTTAGAGAGGGCCATGTGACCAATTCTGGCCAATAGACTGAGAACAAAAGTGATTGTTAAAGTTGGCAGGCCTCCTCTAGCCCTTTCCTTCCCTGTTGCAGCAACCTTGGGAGTCATGCATTCCAGATGGAAAGAGATACAAGATAAAATACAGCTGTTGAACCCATATTAAACTGCGATACAAGTAAAAAATAAAGCTTTATTGAATTAAGCCACTGAGATTTCAGGGCTTCTCTGTTGCAGCAGTTACCATTAATTAGCCTGACTAATACAGCTCCACAAAAAAGCAAGTTCAAGTGCCCAAATGGTTTGGGCAGGGGACTCATTTGCATATCTAGCCAGGATTTTGCACATCACATTAGAGAACAGAGGCTGCTGCATAGATAATTTAAATTCACCACTCAATTATTTTTAAGAGATCATTTTTATAATGTGAAATTTCCACAGTGGCCATAATTATCTCTTTGCTGATCCTTAGGATGCTTTAGTTCTGAATGTGGCCATCTTGACTAAGCTGTTAGATCCCAAATAACTAGTATCATGCGATTAGATTCTATTTCTAGTGTGAGTTAATAAAGTGCTCTGGCAGCCTGCAGTTGATGCCAAATATAGGTTTGTGAATGAAAGAATGAGTATCGAACAGCTATCTGATTTTCAGAAATGGCAATTTACCGATCTGTTTCCTCATGAAACAGATAGCCAACTATTATTGAGGCTCTGCTATACAGTGGGAAGCGAAGAGGCTTTGAGATCACAAGTTCTGAGTCTAAATCTCACCTACACAGTACAAGCTCCAAGATTTTCTGCAAGATTTCTATCCTCTTTCATCCTGTTCCCCGCGCCCCGCAAGACTATAAAATAAGGTGATGTTTTATTGGGTGGTTGTGAAGATTAAGTGTAAGTACCGAAAATATCTAATAGCTCATCAGACAAAGGATTTTCTCGATAAAAGTTACCACTTCCCCTCACCAGTGAGATGAGAAAAAAAAATCCTCCATTTCAGATGATTTATAAAACATGACCACAAGGGGGCACCATTGAGTCACTAGCATCTATTTTCCTGCAATAAAGGAGGAAACAAGTGTCAATTCTGGAAGTCTAAAAATGTATATTTATCCAGGGTGATGACAAAAGAGCTGCTAAAGACTATGAGTTATGAATGTTATAATCTCAGGAACTATGTGCTGTATCTCCTCGTATTTATTGATTTCTAATACTTCTGAAATAATTCACATTGGCACGCTGAATTATTATCATTATTATCAGTGGAAATGGAGACGTTTTTGTTCTCTTAGCACAAGAAGTTTATCATAAATTTATCAGGCTTTCATAGAGAGGAAAGGAAATTTTCAAATTCCTTCTCTGGAGGGCATTTCAATTTTGCCAGTGTAGAAGAAAGGCTCTTCCTGTAAAGGTCCATCCTGGGATGGCAGAGAGAAGAGTTACCCCTTCTGCCTCCAGGAAGCTGAGCAATCTTCAACGAGTAGATACAGCTCCCAGAACATGGCTGTCCTTTATTCTCGACTTCTGGGGCTTCCCACGAGGAGGCCTTCCCTTAGTCCCTCAAAAACTCTCTTCCCTGAAATCCCTCTTTTCTTCCTGCAAGAATTCCACTCTCTCCTAGATGCTGTTCCACTTCCTGCTGGCATCCTGCCTCTTTTCACCTTGTTTTTTTGGTTTGAGTTGCCAGTCATTTGTTTAGTTCCTACTGTTTTTCCAGTGTGTGAGCTCATGAGGGCTCCAGATTTCTCGTGCACCGAGGAGAGAATGCAGGAACGCTTCGTTTCTTTTAAAAGACATTGACATATTTAAAATATTTAGAAAAGTATAGAATACAACAACACCTGTGTACTCACCACCTACATTTAACAAATACTATTATTTCATCATTTTTCTTTCAGCTCTTAAAAAAAAAATCATTGCAGACAGTTAAAATCTCCACTCACAATCTTATTTCCTCTTTCTTTCCCAAGAAACATAGAAATAACTATTTATCCAGGTATCTCACAGTTCACGGTTTAATTACACAGCCATTTATTTATTTAATGATATGGAGGTAATTCTGAGCCATGTGCATACTTTTTCTCCTTTGGAAATGTGGAGAATGAGATAGGCAGAGACAGAATCATTCTGTGCTCACTGACCCTTCTTCTCTCCCTGTACCCAGAGACCCAGGCCACTGCCTGTCTGGCCCCATCTTTCTTTCTGGTTCTTATTTCTCAGAATGCTGGCATAACAAAGACGGTGCTATTTAAGCTAAAAGGGCATCGGGCTGGAATCCCAGCTCTGCTATGAATGAGCTAGAAGGTCTTTGGGCAAATCACACCATTTCTCTGAGCTATATCAGGTTATCAATGTAAAATGTGTGAAGTAATACCACTTCTATGGGGATCATTAATTTAATCTACAATTACATATTGTAACTTTTCACTGAAATTGAAAATTATAGATTTCTAGTGCTTGGCATTAGAACTGAAAACTCAAATGAAACAGCATTTCCAGAAAAGAAAAAAATTCCTTTTTGAGAGAAAAACAGGGTGCATTAAAAACAATTAGTATCCAATGTGATTAGTATTATAATAGATGTGTTTATAAACTGCTATGGGAGCCCAGGGGAAAAAAATGTTAGTTCTACCCTTGGGTATCAGAAGAAGCTTTATTGTTGTTATTGGTTCTTTTTTTTATTTTCTATTTTTTTATTTCTTTTTTTTCCTACTAAGGTGAAAATTTGAGTCATGCTATATGAATTTACGGGGGAAAAAAGGAGAGGAAAATTAACATTTATTTGGCACTTACTAAATGCCAAGCATCCGTCATATTTGATTTCACTTCCCTTTCCATCTATTTATTCTTATTTTTTTCTTTCTTCATCTAGCCCTTATACAATGCCTGTTACTAAGAAAATAACATTTTTGCCTCTGTTTTCCAGATAAAGAAGCTGAGACTCAGGAAAGATGAGGCATCCAAGGTCACATGGTGAGTAAGAGCTACAAAGCAGGTCACACATCCTCACATGGCACCCGTGGGGCAGGGCACCGACGGAACAGGGCTGGGGACCTGGACGTGTGGGAGCAGCTTCCACTCATTCTTCTCTGAATCCCAGTTATCTGGGGGAAGCTCTTCCAAGTCAAAAATGGCCCTTTTTTGGCACATCTGCCACCTCCTCCTGGAAGCCCCTCCCCACACGCCCCTCCGCTCTTAGGAGCCCACCCTCTCTGTCCCACCCCTGCTGTCCTCTCTCAGCTCTGCAGAGGCCCACACCCCTCGGGTGGGTGGCCGCATCCAGGATTCATCTCTGATCCATTGCTATTTTTATTTGCCGTATTTTTATCACCGGTCCTCATGGCTATTCTTATGGTTTCAACCCCAACCTCTGTGTCAAACTCTCCTTACCTGGCTCTCTGCCTCTCACCCTTGTTCCCTGCAGTCCTAATCACTCCACTTCCTTGTTTCACATCCTTCGATGGATGTTGTCAATGTTGCCCCGCTGTTGGTGGGAAAAGGCCCATGTCCCTCACCACGGTACGTCAGTCCCCACTGGTGTGGTACCTTCCTGCCTGTTCTGTCCTATCATTCCCCACTCCCTGTCTTGAGCTCTGCGCTCTAAGAACTCAGACCTACTGGCCGGAATGTGCACTCTCTGGCTGATTTTTTTTTTTGGCTTTTCCGTGTCTGCTCTCTCCATTGCTCTGCCTCTTCCTATTTCTTCTTACCCCTTCTCTTACTTTAGCGCTGTCCATATCCCCAGGGTAGGTTGCTTGATTTCCTTCTGAGATCCTAACATCACCTGCATACTTCTGTTGCCAACCTTACCACATCATATCACAACTACCTGTGTGTTCCCATCTCCCTCTCTGAACAGCGAGGTCCCCTACAGAGAAGACCAGTGTGTTTCTCATCTCCGGATCCAGCAAACTTAGTGCAGGGCTGGGTTCAGTGAATCACAGTTAAATACATGAGCAGATTTAATGAAAACCTCATGAAAATAAAAACTTAGATACATCTTTGTATTAGTTTCCCACAGATGGCATAAACATTTATTGAAATAAACTATTTAGAAATTTATTGCATCTGGGTCATTGTCCTGCTATTCTGATCTAATTTAAATCTAGATTATTTTTTGAAGGAATTTAAGTGGATTTCAGAGACACTATTAAATTGTGTGTGTGTGTGTGTGTGTGTGTATGGGTGTGTGTTTGACTTTTTATGTAGAAAGCAGAATTATTTAGGCCTCCACTATTTGTTCCTTAAAGAACGGACATTCAGCCTTCTGAGAAGCACGCCGCCTGTTTCTGTTGATGAAGACATTGCCGAGGCAAAGTATCTTCCCCAATTCTGACTGTTCAGCTCTTGGATTCTTGCCCTGTCTTCGATAACTCTTTTTAATTAGCCCCTTGATGATTTTCCCTCTCTCCAAAAATACCATTTTGCTGTAGGGAGACAAGGACAATCCCTTTTCTCCAGGAGATAATCCTGGATCTGCACTACAGAATCAGATAAAAGTGGTCACATATTTCAGAGGGCTCTTGTTATCAAAACGTGTATGCTAAACCATCCTCGCTGATCTCCGCATTAGAGACTTAGGCGAGTGACGTGTTTCTACTTCGTGGTCTTCATTTTGAGTTACGGTACTTTTGCAATAATTTTCATCATTTTTTAATCCCCTCCCTTTTTCTTTTCAGTAGACTTGTCTTTTCTCTACTGGGGAAAATGTTACCCAGATCTGGGGATTTAGCAAATATCTGTTCAGCTCTGGCTTTCATTTATTCTCTTGCAACTACCTCTGTCAGACCAGTTCCTTTTCCTGAAGGGAAGAAAATAAAGATTTTTGTTTCTATATCTATGGAAACCTACCAGAATTGAGCTTGCTATATAAATCTCTCCTCTGCTGAGTAGCAAGCTCCCTGAGGACACAGGACACGGCTTTCTTATTACTGCATTTTCAGCATCTGCCCACAGTGGGTGCTGTTGAGTATTTGTTGGGATGAATGAAGAAAACAATGTGGTTGGTCTCTTTGTCTCCAGGTTTTCCCATCTTCCTGGCCTGACAGAGGAGATCTTCTGGGATCTGGTGTCAGTGCTGCCCCATCTTCATCTCTCCTCATTCCTTTCCTGACATCTCATCCCCATGGAGCCCAAATGAGGCTGTGTGAGCCCCGTCCTGCCACATTCCAACCCTGCCATATTTTATGAGTGGGACTTGTGTTTATTATATCCTAATACTTGACCACTGGGTGAGAAAATCTTTGAGGGATGAGAAAGAGCTGAATTATACTACTCAAAGTTGTATTCTGTATGCTGGGTACCTTGGATGGCATCTGGCACAGAGTAGTTGATGAGCTAATATTTGTTATTATAAATGAATGAGGAGTAAATTAAGGGCTCTATGCCATTTACCTGCAGTTCTCTCTTTTGTTCTCTTATCTGCTCCCTTCTTTCATCTTCCAACTCAAACTCATGCTCATACAGTTTCTTGAGGAAGGCTTCCAAGATCATCCCCCCTGCCTTTTGGATGGGTCCCCCTCTTCTGCAATCCCATAACACCTTTGTTGATTTTTTTTTTGTTTTTAGCACATTACATTGCAATAGTCTCTTTATTAGTCTCTCTTGCTCTCCTATAAGATTGTGGGCTTGGTGACGGTGACAATTTTAACTGAATCATCCTGATTTTCCTGACTCTTAGGGGTCTGCCTATAGTAAACACTGAAGATATATTTGTTGAAAAATAACCAATAAAATATGTTTTGTGGCAATATTATATCTTTTTAAAGTGAATAGTCAGCTTCAACAACAAAGATCAATTGAAATACCACTATCTGACTGGTGAAGTGCAGCCAGGAAGAAAAGGGACAACATAAATAAAGAAACAAATTATAAGATCTGCCAGTCCTTGGGGTCTAGAAAATGCCTTTGCAAAGCCTCCATTGATTCCCAGAGAACTGCTGGGACTCAGGTGATAATTACCAATGTGAAAAAAAAGAGAGCAAAAGAAATAAAGCTTCTTTAAATATATTCAAAGCCAAATGTTTTGTGTAGGGATATTGGGCAAGTAGTTTATCAGAAGAGATAACTGCTACTGCTAAAGTTTATTCTCACCAGGAAGTGAATAAAAAGTTTTGTTTTAGTAGAAGAGTCCTTCACAATGTCTGACTGTTAACTCTTGTTCTTGCAAAAAATGGACGTTTGTAATGCTTGACTATGTGTCAGATATGACACACACATATATAATCTATCTATTTATCAATCATCCATCTAACGTAAGAGCTTTGAAAGGTAATCCTTTATCATTGTTTCATAAATGAGGGAAATGAGGCTCAAGGGATAAAATAATTAATTCTTGCCTATTTTGCTCCAGAAACATGGGACTCTTGGCCATAGTACCTGGAGTCAGTTTCAATTGCAATCCATTTTTTGCCCATGACTGACTATACAATTTTAATCAAGTTATTTCAACTCTCTATTCCCCAGTTTTCTCTCTGCAAAACAGGGAGAATTATGTTATCCATTTGATGGAGTTGGTGGGAGAATAAAATGAGTCAATACAAGTGACGCACAATATAGTTAGTTAGTATTTTGATGGGTAAAATTATAGATAATAACTCTTTAAACTTGTTTCGGAAGACCTAATGAAGAATCCCAGCCTTGACTGAGGAATTTGTCCAAGTTGTTTGCCTGTGCAGCAGTGTGTACTCTTGTCTCCCTCCCTGGTGTCAGCCTGAGGGTGAAAGCTCATAATCTTTCTGCTACTATAACCCTAATCCTGCTGGTGGCATCATCTCACTCCCTGCTCATCTTATGTAATAGTCTTACAATTTCAGAGCAGTCAAATACAGTCAAGGAGCTTGGGGGAGGGGAAGAGAAAAGAGAGAGGAAGAACTTATTCTCATACTTTTCCTATTATATTTTTTCAAGGTGGCTAGGAAAAACCCTCCGTTCTCAGTATTCTCCACGCATCGCTAAGGTCAGTGCCATTATCTGCATGCCTTCCTCAAACACAATTCATGCGATGTTGCATGAGCAGTAAGACTAAGCATCATCATCACAGTATCTATAACTTGATTAAGGTTACCTGCACAATAAATGTCAGACTTGTGATTCATCCAGGAATATCATCGTGTGTCTCAGGTTGTCAAATCAATTCATTCTTTCAAAATCACTTAAGGGACGCCTACCATACACCAGGTACTTTAGAAGACACTTAGGGGTAAGACCTAAGCCTTGTCTTTACGTAGTTACAATCTAGTAGGAACAGTAGATCGTATCAAAGGAGTTATAATGAAACATATAATGTAATAGGAGCTCCAAGTAGGGGCACTTCCAGGTGTGATATCAAAATGTCTTTTCATTCCCACAAATCAATACATGCCTGTGGAATTAAATTGCAGCGGTATTCCTGCTTGTGTAGCATTGCACTGTCTTATTTTGAGTTTCATCCGATAGCCATGGACTAGGTAGATAATTTGAATGAAGCTCAAATAGCCAAAATTACAGGTTTACCTGGGAAGGTTAACATTTAAAGTCTTAAAAACAAAGCCCTTAGTTCATAAATTTTTAAAAATGGCCTCTATATAAGGGTTGACTAAGGCCAGATGTTGGTGAATTGTTGTTGGGAAATGTTAACTCTGGTAGGGTAGGACCATGAAAGTTGATAAGTTGAACATTCATTCGAGGAAAGAATCTAACTAGTAAATTTAGAAATAGATGGGCTTTTGCTTGTCTTTAGTCTTATAAGTACAAAGAGTGGTAGGAGACTGACACTCTAGCTTTAGGTTTCTTGTTTCACAATGCATATCCCTACATGTTCCTGGTCTTTTTTTTTTTTTTTTTCAGACAGAGTCTCACTCTGTTGCCCTGGCTAGAGTGAGTGCCGTGGCATCAGCCTAGCTCACAGCAACCTCAAACTCCTGGGCTCAAGCGATCCTACTGCCTCAGCCTCCCAAGTAGCTGGGACTACAGGCATGTGCCACCATGCCCGGCTAATTTTTTCTACATATATTTTTAGTTGTCCAGATAATTTCTTTCTATTTTTTTAGTAGAGACGGGGTCTCGCTCTTGCTGAGGCTGGTCTCGAACTCCTGAGCTCAAACAATCCTCCCGCCTCGGCCTCCCAGAGTGCTAGGATTACAGGCGTGAGCCACCGCGCCAGGCCTGTTCCCGGTCTTTGTGCCCTAAATAAAAGAACAAAAACAAAACTTCTAAAAATCTACAATTACTTATAATAATTGCTGAGTAAAATGAATCAGATTTTCAAAGCTGAAGATATCGTTATTGGTGATGATGATTAAATTAATCATAATAGGAGCTAATAATCATTGAGTGAATACTAAAGACAAGTCGTTGGCGCAAGTATGCACATATGCCATCTCACTTAATCCTTACCAAAGAAAGCATCTAGCACCCTGGACCCTCGTAGATGAGGAAGCTGAAGATTTGAGACTTCCCAACCATCACAAAATAGTAAGGAGCAGAGCTGGGACTTGATCCCAGGTGTGTTTGAGATCAGAGCAAAGTCCCTGATGCTACACAGGATTTTTTGTCTTTGTCAACTACAGTTCTTTCACTTCATAAATGTTGTGATTGAAATCTAAGAGATTTTATCTCATGCCCGTCACTAGTTAGTGAGTGACTAACAAATGCCCAGAACATAAGTGTTCCAACTATATGATTCTATTGTTATTGTTGTTTATTGTTTTTGTTGTTTATCAAATGCATTTTCAGTGTAATTCTAAGTCAAGATGCATTTCCACTTAACATTTCTAACTTATTAAAATATATCCCATGGCTCATTCTCATTCTTAAAATCTCAGTTTAAATATCCACCAGTCACAACAGGCTATACTACAATACAGTTAAAAAGAATCTTAGAGCTTCAAAGCTGCAATGGCTTATTTTTTGCCCATTTGTGTGCCCACTGAGGGGCAGCTCGGGGCTCTGTTCTGAGCATTCCTGCTCCAGGGCCCAGGTTTATGAAGCACCTGTGGCCTAGGAGATATCTGATCTGATCGCTATGCAGAGGGAAGGAGAGCACTGAAGGTCCCAGCCGTCGCTCAGCTCTGTGACTGAAGTTACGCACCTCACGGCCACTTACACCCTTTAGCTGGAAATAACGACATGGTCTCACCCAAGCACGGGGAACCAGGAAGAGAAACTCTGCTATTTACCTGGAAGGTGGAGAGCTGGAGGTACTGGCCGAATGCCCTTGAGGACCTCCACAGTGAATTCTTCAGGGAGCTCTCAGAGCACCTCCTCCTCATTCTTAGCAGTGGCCACGTTCCAACACTCGAGGCTACAGCTCCTGCGATTATGTTTTTTGCCAGGTTCTGGTAACAGCTCTTCCCTTTCCCACTGTTACTGGTCCTTGGGTGCTCCCTCCCCTGTTGTTGGCCTCTTTAACCTTGACCACAACCTTGTAGATATTCTCTTCCTCAGGCTCTCTTTAGTAGCCACTTTGAGTGCTACTTCTCTCTTCCTGGACCCTCAGCATCTCCAAGCCAGCAAACTCAGATCTAAGCTTAGATCCTTCCCATGACTCCTTCTCAAGAGGGCATTGTTCAATCTCTCCATATCAGAATCTCCACTCTCTTTTTGACACACTGCAGCATGTTTTCTGCCTAACTTTCTGTCCGTGATGGTTCTATCTAAAGTTACGAGTCATCTCCACCTGACAAAGTAAATGGATGAAATTCTATTCTTATATCACTCCAATTCTCTTTCCACCTGCACAGGTGGGATCAGAGCTGATGAACTTGTCTGCTGCCTAGAAGCAGATGTGTAACTAAGGACATAGGTGCTAGGCTTCCTTTAGAGTCTGGACCATTTGGACTTTGGTAGGGTTGGACCTGCCACCCTGGACAGTGCATGTACCATCATACTCGCAAAACTGCCACGGACTCTTATCCTTATCTTGGCCTTCTTCTCAGATAGATGGAAATTGGGGAATCACAATTGAAATGCTGGATTTTTATTGCCTTAGAGAGTCTTCCCTCCAAATATTTGCAGCTGTCTTTATAGCGTGTAAGTACCATGAATCTCTTTGTCCTTAGGTTTGGCTTCCAATCCCGTATTGGGGATAATAAAATGATCTCACTTGATATACTATTGTATCTTTTGTTCTGATTATCGCTGTATACAATAGGTAGTCAAAAATTAGTGTTTTAAGACAACAGACATTTTATTATACCTTATGATTTTGTGATCCAGAAATCTGAGCAAGTCTCAACAGGGGATTCTTCTATGGCATACTGGAGTTGGCTTCCTTCAGTTCATAAGAGCTGATTGTTAAATACTTTGTGAACTCCATAGCTAACCTTCAGTAGTATAAAGTTAGCCATGGTAAGATATTTACTCTCAGAAATAAGCAAACACTAAACTCGTTTTTGTTTTTCTTTAGAGAGCCTGTTTAACAGCATACCACTGCTTCTGTCCGACATGTTCTTAACAGCGGTGGCTCAGAAGCACTCAGCTGGCAGGTGGACTGGTCACAAGGGTCCGAGAAGGCTTCACTCACCTGTCTGGCACCTTAGAGGGGATGGCTAGAGAGCTCAGCTGGGACCACCAAGCAAGTCCCCATGTCCAGCCTAGATTCAAAGGAATGAGACTCTGCCTCTCATTGGAGGGAGAAGTAAAGAGTTAGTGACTATCTTAGAACTCTTTCATAGATGTTAGACACATGATGTATACACACACAAAAATAAATATAATCACTTTATTAATGTATCGACTTCAATGTTTCACAGACATTTCTAACTCCTCATGTTCAAAACTCAATTCACATTCTTTCCCCTTGTATTAATCAGAATAACTCCTGCTAGCTGCTATATTATACAAATCCTGAAAAGTTCAGGACTCACGCTGGCTTAGTTCAAGGTGGGCAGGAGAGGACCAGGCCTCCATGCAGGTAGTCAGGGACCTAAGCTATGTCAGTGCTATGGCTCTGCTGTCTCTCATAGGGGCTTCAAGTTCCCATGTGTGTGCTTACAGAAAGGGGAAAGGACACACAGATCACCCGGGAGTTGTGGCACCCAGGCCCTCTCCTTCTTTGGCCAACTTTATCTTCTCCCCAAGGGAGATGAGTCAGAACCTCATCCAGACAATGCATGCATTTCAAAGCCCAGGTTTATAGGCAATGCACAGTTCTCTCCATCAGACCAGATACTGTCCCTTGCAGTTTAGTGATTCCCGAAAGAAAATGCAAGTTATCTTCTCCTGTAAGACGCCACTGCCAGCCAATACAGCATGGTGCAGGACAATGGGAACAAAACTTATATTTGATCAAAGGAGAAGGCTGAGACATACATCAGCTCCTGGCCATAGTAATTCAAGTCCAATTCTTGCTGGATGGAAACTTTGAAATTTTTTACCTTAAGGGAAAGAAGTTCCTCCTCGGGCCCACATCCTGCTCTCAAGGAGGAAATCTCCTGCTCATTTTACACTAAGGCCACTAATTCCACCTTCCAAAAAGTTCTTTTGTATCCATAACCCCCCTTGGCCATATCTGAAGGGGAATGGAGAGTATTTTCTTCCTGAGAACTTCATAGCTTTTTCAGCCTGATTCCTGCTCATGGAAGATTGGTGATTGCAGAGTTATTTTGAGTCTAGAAGAAACATTTTTTTCTATTATTATTTTTATTCTAGTTTCTTGGTTTATTTGGCAAAACAATTTCCTTACAAACTTTTCAGACCTCTGATTTATGTTTCTTTGGTCAGTCTTATTTGATAGTTGCCATGTCCAAAGTTCTTTCATAAGTCATGATTCTCCAGTCTGATTTAACTCTTAGCTTTTTGGCTCTGAGGCTTCTTTTTGTGTCTAGCAAATGGTAGCCAATATCTTGATGCATTCTGAAACGATATATGGGAAGGCTGCACCCTTATCCTAATCTTTGCCACAGGAATGAGTCTTTTTTTAAGTTGAGAAGTTGTATTGAATCTTTCACACAAAGCTTTTTAAAATGGCATATTTTACACCTGGTGCCAATGAATTGTTGACTTTTCCAACCCTATGCTACTCTGAATTTCTGGACTTTGGCTTTCTCTTTCTCTTCTGCTTGCCAACTAGTCAATTGTTTCTTGAACTATTTTGTGTATGTGTGTGTTTCATCCTTGCCAAATGCGACCAATAATGATTTATACACACTAGAGAAATTTGTTTACAATGACTTTTTCAGATCATGAGGAACATGGCCTGCCCTTCAAATATCATGACAAGTTTATCAAATGGTCGCTACTGTGTAGCACGGATGTCCAGCCATCCAGCCAGCCATATCAGCTTCCTTGTCACCTGCCAGTCAACTGCAAAGAAAATGACACCAGATTATTTTGTTTTGTTTTGTTTCTATTGTTGTGTGTTTCATTTTGTTTTCACAGTAACCCCCTAGTTCAAGGTACCAATTTCTGATTTAGTCAGGGTAGGCTAATTTCTGTAAGAAAAAACACCAGACCTCACTGGTTTAATCCAGCAGAAATCTATCCCTCACTCACTTTATAATCTAATGTGTGCTGAGTGGTTCTCTTTTCTGTGATTTAGAAGGCCTTGCTTCTTCCATTTTGTGCCTCCAAAATCACTCTGGAATTTGCCCACATGGCAGTCAGGAAAAGAAAGCTTCAATGTTCATGTGGGAGATTTTAGGGGCTGGGACTGAACATGACACACACCATTTATGTCTACATTTCATTGGCTGAAACTCACTCAGGTCTACAATTCAGTTTCTCTGTGGGCCTAGGAGGAAAAGCAAACAGATCTGGTGAATAGATAGCACTGTCTCTCAATCTCAGTTTCCAAATGGCTGCTTTTCTACATCTTGAATCTAATTGAATGTAGTCATTTACTTGGCCCCAGAGACACAGGCCAAAGAGTAAGGGCTTTCTTATCCAATTCTTCACTAATTCCCAATCCCCCACTAATTCCCAATCCCCCACTAATTCCCAATCCCCTTGCTATCTCTTGCCACACATCTTTTTCTTCTACTGTGACAGCCACTGTCTTACTTTAGACATTCATTTTTACCATGGGAACTTCTGCAGCCACCACCTACTTGGTCTGCCTACCTCCTGTCAAGACTTTGCCGGTTTAGAAAGGTGAACTTTGCTGCTAGACTTGTTTTAATGAAGTGAAATTATCACCATCTTACTCTAGGGCTTTAAATCTTTCTATTACTTCTGGCATATTTTAGGATAAGTATAACATTTCTTAGAAACACAAAGCTCCCTTAATGATCTGCCCCTAGTTGCCCATCTAAAATTACCTTTTGCCTATATTCCCTTTCCACTCTTTGCTTTAGCTAATGCCAATAGGGTTTTTATTTTTTTTTAATTTTAATATCTGTGCTTTTGCTGTAATAAGGTGTAACCATAAATATAACAGATATTTTTAGTTCTGTGATCCCTTCTAGTAAATTGATGGCTTACAGGTGGTCTTGGGGACCCAGCATAGAACTAAATCTGGTTTTAAAACTAATTAGCTGTGTGACCACAGACAGATCACTCAAACCCTATAAGCTTTAGTTTTATCACCTGATATGTGGGGATAATAATAGTGCTTATCTCATTGGGATCTTTTGAGGATTCAATATTGCATGTAGAGTATTAGACTAATTATTAGTGATTAATAACTGTTAGCTGTTGTCACTGTCATTATTACTATACCATGAGCATTTCCATGTTATTACAAATTTGTATAGTTTTTATAAATATCATTTTAAAGTATCTGTATATTATGCCAAAAGGTAACACCGGCTCAAACTAGTACAACCTCTATGGAAAGTAATATGGAGATACCTCAAAAAAACTAAAAGTAGAACTACCATTTGATGCAGCAATCTCACTACTGGGTATCTACCCAAAGGAAAAAAAGACATTCTATAATAAAGACATCTGCACTTGAATGTTTATGGCAGCACAATTCACAATTGCAAAGATGTGGAACAACCCAAGTGCCCATCAATACATGTGTGGATTAATAAAATGTGGTATATGTGTATCATGGAGTATTACTCAGCTGTAAAAAATGGTGAACTAAAATCTCTTGTATTATCCTGGATCGAGCTGGAGCCCATTCTTCTAAGTGAAGGAACTCAAGAATGGAAAAACAAGCACCACATGTATTCACCATTAAATTGGTACTAATTGATCAACATTTGTGTGCACATAGGTAAGTAACATTCAGCAGATGTCAGGAAGGTGGGAGGGGGAAGGAAGGAATGGCTAAATTCATACCTAATAGGTGCGGTGTGCACTGTCTTGGGGATGGACACCCTTGTAGCCCTGACTCAGGTGGTGCAAAGGCAATATATGTAACCAAAGCATTTGTATCCCCATAATATTCTTAAATAAAAATAAATAAATAAAATGATACACTTAAAAAAGGGTAACATTATGGTTTGTTTAGCTCTTTATTATTAAACATCTCAGTCTTTTCTATTTTTTCATCATTATGGATATAATATATATATACACGTTGTAATTCTATATTTAGGATTATTTTCTTAAGACACATTCCAAGATGAAATTTCTGGGTCAAAAGGATTAAACATTTTAACATTACTTGCTCTATATCAACAGATGGATTTCCAGAATGTCAGTACCATTTTTCATTTTTAAAAGTAAACTAAAATTTTGTCAATTTTCTTAGACACATGAGGGCATAGGAAAAAAATGATTTTTTTGGATCAAATATCTCAGAGTAACAGATCATCTTAGTGTGATCATAAATTTCCTAATAACAAACTGAAAAAAATAATTTTTGCTCCTGCTGGTTCTAAAAATGGATGGTTCATATTTGCACACACTGCAATTAAATACGTGCTTTATTCACTCATCTGTGCATAAGGCAAGAATCCACCTCATAAATGCATCATAATGTAGAAAAAATAACTTCTATTAGCAAATCTATCTCTATTAGAGAGGATTAAGGGGGAAGAAAAACATTTTTACCTTTGGTTCCACAAAGGGAATTAATTCATTAGGCAGAGTTATGCTAATCACATTCATTGGTAATGTGATAGTCTTGTCATTAATGTTTGCACAAATCTGAGGTAGGAAATGAATATTTTTCCAGAGGTGAATTTTAATTTTAGTTTCTCCAAATGTATCACTGCCAATGTTGCATTTTCACCTTTCCTACACACTTCTTATAATAAAATGGAAATGACAGGCCAAATAAAATTTATTGCATCATACTGAACTTTTATCCTTTTATCTTTATATTGGAACTTTCTTAATGTTTCAGCTCTAGCTGAGTATTTCTACATAGGAATGCAGCACAGATTTCTCATGAACTCAACTGGTAGAGGAGATTGGAATGCCTTGAGGTCTCAAAATGACATCCTGGCCATCTGTGCTCTCAAAGAAAGACTCTGCAGGCTCCCTTTGCCCCTCCCCTTACCACTTATCAGCAGAAGAAACTGTAGTAAGCTTCTGGGGTGAGGGCTTCTAGCAGTGGTGGACAGAAGTGGCATCTGCCAAACAGAGGCAGAGACTCATGGGTTCATGCTATCTAACTCACCAAGCTTACCACTCACTTTGCCTTAAAACTATCCTTGTCCCCTGGACTTGTATTGAATGCGGCTTCAGTGCTCATGTTCAGATTGTTCTGGGTGCCTGTTGTCTTCCTTCGCCTTCTATGTAGCCAAGTCCTAAAAATCCCTCCAGATTCTGCAGAAATGTGTCTGCCAAGGATTCCTTCTCTATTGTCCTTCTGGAAATTTCCATTTGCTCGGCACATTCAGCCTTGTGTTATAGTAATTTCTCAACAAGTCCACTCTCTCCTATAATCTATCAAACTCTCAAATAAATAAACTTTGTCTCATTTACCTTTATATTTCCAACAGAGACTTGCGCATTGCAGTCGTTAAAGAAGAGCATGTGGAATGAATAAATGAGCATGAATAGATACAAGGACAAATAAAGACTATCGAGTAAATGTGCACCCTAGTAGGACAAAGAGTTCTATTTTTAGGGATATTCCTTGCTTTTTTTAATTAAAAAAATGTTAAACATCTACTTTGTTTCAGGCAGAGCTCAGATCCTGACTCTGCTTCTAATAAGCTGTGCGATTTTGAACAAATTATTAATACTTAACCTCTCTAAGTCTCAGTTTCCTCATCCACAGAGGGGAGATAACGGACAGGGATTTCATAAGCATTCAATGAGAAAAACTACATGAAGCTTTCTTGGCACAGTATTTGTTTAAAAATTGACATTTTCCTTCCTCTTTGCTCTTCTATCTGATGAAAATTATAAATTTATAAAAAAAACACAATCTTGCATAGTCAGTACTATGGGGTTTTCTGTGCTTCAGATAAAAGAAAACCAGAAATAAAGAAATTATTTTTCCAAAAACCATCTCTACTGCTGACTTGACTTCCAAAATATATAAGCTATATTTCCAGTACTAGAATATGTAATGATACACGGTATCCTTAGATTTCTATGGCATACAATGTCCCAACAATCCTGTGAATTGGAAGGGGCTTACTCCTATTTTATTTAATGTGGAAACTAAGAATCAGGGAAGCCAAGTGACTTATTCATGGCTTTCCAGGCAGGTAGCACCAGAGCCAAAAGATGTACTCCCTTCTCCTGGCACCCGGCAGGACACTTTCTAACCTCTGAAACCCCTATCTGTAAGAAATGCTGCTGCCTAAACATGTGTTTCAGCAGGGACTTCTCTCATCAGCAGCCTTCTACCTATGATTTTCCCAGAGGGCTCAATTTCCAGTAGGCCTCTCCGTTTGAGAGCTCCTGGCCTCCTGCTCCAGGAATCCTGCAGGCAAGCCTGATAAATATGTCATCGAGGCAGTGTGTCATAAATCTGTCAGCCTTCCCCAGCCCTGTCATGACGCTGCCGAAACCCTGTGAACACAGCCCAGGTAGACACTGATGAGCTCTAATGGGAAAACAAATGAGCCTGCTTTCAATGAGCTGGAACCTTCTGCCTGAGTTAATGTTTCAGTGGATTTGTTTGCTTCCTACAGCTGGCTAAGCAGTTTTGGTGACTGTGACAACACTTTCCATGGATTTGTTTTTACCCCTCATCAGACATGACATGCAGGCGTTCTGTTCAACAATTTCCATGCTAGAAATGCTTTGTGATGAGCTTTAAACAGCACGCTGGCTCTGAGAATGCACCACGGACACCTGAAATAGCTGCACGAAGGAAGGGAGCTCAACATATCTCTTACCTTTTTCTGAATCAGGACAGTGCAATAATCTGTGCAGACCCCATTTTTCTTCCAAGCAGGCAGTGTACTGAGAGAACTCTAGCCTGAGAATCTGGGAAATGGGTTTTAGTTCTTCTGATAGGATGTTACCAGGTAACTACAGACAATTCACTTAAACTGCAAATTTGCCTGGGCATAAGTATCACTTAGGACATCTTCTTTAACAACATCAACAACAAAAATACAGATCATTGAGAGCTTGTCCTCAGTTTACTAAATCAGAGCCTCTAAGGAATAAGCCTGGGACCCTATATTTTAACAAGTGCTTGAGGTGATGCTTGTAGTCATATATATTCGGCCTCCAGCATCTCTATGTCACTTGACATGTCATATTTAACAATGTTTAGAAGTGCTTCTGTACAAATAAGTGGCCCATATTCCACCTGTTTCAGATTACCTGGGGAATTTGCTAAAAATGCAAATTCCCAAGCTATCTTGAAGACATGCTGAATCAGAATCCTCAGGAATATAACTCATGCACTTTCATAACAGATTCTCCAAGTAATTTTATCCACACCAAAATTTGGAAACCACTAATAGAATTTCTTTCTACAGTTAACTGTGTTTAGAGATATTATAAACATCATAAGGCAGTTGTGATATTGCAGCAGATGATACACTTAGCATAGTTTCTGCCATCAGTAAGTCCTTGATAAATGTGAGCTACAAACACATAAAGTGTTCAGTGCATTTCTTGGGCAGGAATCACATCTTACACTTCTGATTTTTACACCATATTAGGAAGGAACATGGTAGCTGGTCAATAAGTTCTTATTGATCAAAGCTGCTTTTTTATTTCCAAAGGTTATACTTTCTTTTCATTTTTTTATTCTTTCTTCTCATGTCTATTTTTGCTCTGAAAGAATCACGGGAGAATGACAACTGCACATCGACCAAAGCTATTCTGGTCACTGTAGAATGTTACATTTGGAGTTGCTTAAGCAGTGTCTTCTGAGATGGACAGAGTGGTTATTATTAGTCTGGTTTCACGTGTGAAAAAACAGACTCCGCAAGGAAAAGCGACTTGTACAAGGTTACTCTCTTGGTTGGTAAAGAAGTCAGGACTAGAGCCCAGATGCTCCTCATTCCATTCAGAGTCGTTTCCCCTCCACCATGTTGCGTCTCATTGTTATGATTACAGGATCATCACAAAAATCATTTTTTCCCCTAAACCTTCATCTTTCCCTCTCTTGTTTTCATCTCTGCATTTACCCCACAGAAAGCTCATCTTTTCATATTGGCTTTGTCTTCAGCTAATATGTGATAAATAAATTACGTCAAGGTAGTAGGCACAAAAGAAGTTGGTCTGTTCAGTTGTAATTGCTTTTGACAAAAGAGTAATATGCAAGGAGATCATTGACCCAACCACTGATGTTGGAAATTCAAACCTCGTGGCACCTGAACGGATGAAATCCTAATTCTGAAGGCAGGTTTCTTCTCTGTCCATGGCTACTACTGACAATATAATTATAAAGCTATCTCCTTTGTAGTAAGAGATCCCTAATTTCTTGAGCTTTATTGTTATTTAGAGAAAAGCACAGGTTCTACACATTATTGAATGTCTTAGGAATCTTTTGAGACACATGCTCTTTTCCAAGTGCCATTGTGTGGATGATGTCAGGAACAGGCATTGAAGCTTACCAGAGCAAAGATCACATGAAGATTTCAGATCCAGCCCAGAAACCAGGCCCCTGGGATCAGGCCTGACATGAGATCTTACCTTGGGCCTCTAGACAGACGTCCACCCACTAGTTGAATTAGCACAACATCAGTCTCGTGTTTCGTAAAAGTGGAATGTGATATTTTCACACATGCTTCTCTGGGACAATATTTCTATTTGGAATTTTGCAATATTATTTAACTTATCCTGTACATTTAACTACACAAGTGAATTGCTGTTCAATTGTAGCTAGCATTCAGATTAATTAAAATGTATTTCTTCATTAGTCTGTGTAAACTACTCAATTATTTGCTCACTAAGAATAATAATCATCACCTGGGCAACATAGCGAGACCCCGTCTCTATTAAGAAAAAAAATAATAATTAGTCAGGCATGGTGGCATGTACTTGTAGAGTCTCAGCTACTCGAGTGCCTGAGGCAGGAGGGACGATCACGTAAGCCTAGGAATTCAAGGTTACAGTAAACTGTGATTGCACCACTGCACTCCAGACTGCCTGAGCAACAGAGTGAAACTCTGTCTCTTACCAAAAAAAGAATCATCACCTCTTGAGGATGTACCCCAACCTGTGTCCCTCTTATTTGTGCTTCAGTTGTTTTCTAGAAGTTATAATCTGTGTTGAACAGAGTGATATACTTTTAAAAAGGTATTAAAAATATAAATTTATATATTTTTAATATATAGGAACATGAAGACAGCTGATGGTCAGTGGTGTTTGACTTAACCTCCCCCACATCCATCTTTGTACATTTTTATATGTACTCCAGGCTGTGCTATCTGAGACAATATTGTTTTATCTCCACACTAGCCCCTTTTGGCACCTCTCATTCCAAGGCAAACTCAGGCTACAGCTATCAGAAAAGGTAAACATTTTTTCGTTAAAAACCCAAAGTCAGCAATAGCTACATTAGCCCTGAACTGCTATTCTCAAGATGCAGTTGGAATCTTTGAATCTTTGAATGTTCCAAAGAATGTCCTAGTGCAGTCTCTTCATTCTGTGTGAGAGGACAGCTGCAAATTCAAATGGACCAGGTTTGGAGGGCCATTGGGTTTTCCCGAGAAGTCTCTTAGGAAGGCAGCCCCTTAGGAGGTGAGATATTCCGGGTGCAAAAGCTGAGTCTGGAGATAGTGCCTCAATGACAGAGAGGACATTATCTTGCGTAGAACAAAGGCTGGGCTGGCTCTGGTATGTATTGGTAATTGGTACTCACTGGTTCTGGTTATTGCTCTAATTAAAATTTGTGTAAATCCTTTAACATTTTCCAACAGTGGAGTTAAAACACATATTGAATGTTTTAATCTGCTGTGACTGCCATAACAAAATATCATAGACTGAATGGCTTAGACAACAGGCTTCTGCAGTCTAAGGTAGGCTGGAGAGTCTAAGGTCAGCATGTTAACAGATTCTGTTAAGGGCCCGCTTCCTGACTAGCAGATGGCTGCTTTCTCATTGTGACCTCACATGGCCTTTCCCGGATGTGTGTTTTGGGGGGAGAGAGGCAGAAATCTTTCTCTTTTTATCATTTTATAAGGGCTCTAATCTTATCATGAGAGTCCCACTCTCAAGATCTAATTTAAACCTAATTACCTCCCAAGGGCCTCACCTCTAAATGCCATCACCTGGGGATCAGGGCGTCAACATAGGAATTTTGTGGGACATAAAAACATTTGATCAATAATTTTGAATAAGAAAAAGAAAGTGTTACTGTACTCATGATGCAGGAGAAATGCAATTTTAAAAAGACTTCACACCAGAAATAAACAAAAAAGTTTAAAACCATTTGCTTTGTGTTCTCAGTGAAGAACAAGAAAATGTTAACTGTAAAACAGAATTTAAAAAAAAAATTAGGAGAAGAAAACACACTGCATTAAAGAAAAAGTACCTGAGAAGGAGGCTGAGTTGAAAACGGAGCTGAAAAAGCAAAAGGGAGCTTGAAATTAAAAACCGAATAGGTGAATTTGAATTGGTATCATGAACAGCAAGGATAAGAACTCACAATGCAGAAAATAAAATCATCATTTTTGGGTAACAAAGTTTGCTGAAAGAAAATGGTTAAGGGCATGAAAATCATACCTGAGAAGATGATAGATGTGAAAGACCAGCAATCAAGGAGCAATCTATAAATAATTGAAGATATGACCAAAGAACATGGATGAGAATAGCAATTAAAATATCCGTGAAGGAAACTTCTCTGAATTCAGAATGCCTATATTTATTGCTCAAGAGTATCTGATGAATATCAGGAAAAATTTAAATAAGCAGACAAATACCTAAAAATTGCTGAATATTTTCAAAATTTTATTATAAAATATTTCCAATATATAAAATAATTGAAGGACTTTATAGTGAACACCAAATACACATCATCTTGGTTCTTTTATTAATAGAAAATTAACTGAAAAGTCATGAAACTGAAAAGGCTCCAAGTTTTACGTTCTTAGTAAGCAAACTGAAGCCCAGTGTAACCAGTAAAACAAAATTAGAGACTTTACCAATTAGAAACCACCAACTAACCTCTAGCTAGTGGACTTTCCACTCTAACCAATCAGACATGTTTTCTTTGTCTTGCTTCCTCAAACATCTTATAAAATTCTCCTCTTTCAGTGGTGTGCTAAAAACTGCTTTCTGTCTGCTGCTGCTCAATTCATGATTCATTGAATGCTCAAATAAACTTTAAAAAAAATTTAATGTGCGTAAGTTTATCTTTTAACACTATGAATTAGAATTTCATTATATTTGTTTATTATATATCTATTCTATTCATCATCCTATCCATCTATCAATCTATCTTATTTACTGTGCTTTTCAAAGTAAATTGCAGACACTTGTGTATGCCCCCTAAATATTTCAGAATGCATATTATTAACTAGTGTTCTAAAGTTGATAAATGTGTTTTTGTCTTTAGATATACAGTTTATGTTCAATAAAATGGATGCATTCTGCTCTACATTCACTGAGTTTTGACAAGAACATGCACTTGTTTAACCCAAGTCCCTGTCAAAACAGAGAACGTTACCACCAGCTCACACACATCCTTCTTCAGTCCCTACCTTCACCCTCTCTCCCTGAGGCAATTACTATTCTGATTCTCCCCACATTAGTTTCACCTGTTCTATAATTTCATATAAATGGAATAGCAACATATGTACTCTGTTGTCAGGGGCTTCTTTCATTCATCAAATGTTTTGAGTTTCCCCTTGTCGTTGCTTGTACCAATATAGTGTTTTTTTCCTTTTTTTCCTTTTTTTTTTTAATTTTACTTCTGAGGGCCATTCTGTTGTACAAATGTAGCAGGTTTTTTTAATCCAATCTCAATCTCTTAATTTCAGTTTTTGTCTATGAGGAATAAAACTGCTGTGAACAGTTGTGTACAACTTTTGCTTGTGTGTTTGTGAAAACACCTCCACATTTCTTTTTGGATAAATGCCCAGGAACGGAATTCATATGTCATAGAGTGTGTTTAATTTTATGAAAAACTACAGAACTTTTCCCAAAGTGGTTAGAAAATTTCACATTACCGCTAATAATATATGATAGCTCTTCTTGCTCCTCATCTTTGCCAAAATTTGGTGTTATTTATTTTTTTAAATGTAGACATTTTGGTGCATATTTAATAGTATTGTATGGTGGCTTTCCTTTAAAGTTCGCTAATGACTAATGTTGGTAAGCAGTTTTTCATGTGCTTATTGGACAGTTGTGTATCTTCTTTTGTGGAGGTTTTGTCAAAGTATTTTGCCATTTTTTCAATTGGGTTTTTTAACTTCTTATTCATAATATAGAGTTTTGAAGTTCCTTATACATCTTGTAAACCAGGTTTTTTGGTAAGATATATTCTTTGTAAATATTTTTCTTCCCAAATCTAAGCTTCCCTATTTATTTTCATTAGTATATTTTGAGGAGCAGATATTTTTAATTTTGATAA
>NW_012137191.1:10679015-10683155 GCF_000956105.1 Propithecus coquereli | reverse complement strand
CCAGAGAGCTGAGGATCTCTCCCCATGCAGGTCCCACTGAGGTTGTTACCATGGGACCTCTCAAGGGGTGTCAGCACCTTCTCTGTTACAATTCTCCCATAGGGGGCACTTGGCTCCCACTTATGGGGCATATAAGAGCATCTGCTCTCCTTGCTCCATCCTGACCTGGCAGAGCTAATTTATATTTTTTCTTTTATAAATATTAATATTATTTTCTATGACCTATCTACACAACCTTTGCTTATACTAAGTCACGAAGATTGTTTTACTGTTCCCTGGCTGGCCAGGCTCTGCAACCAAGGTTAAAAGGCAGATAGGTGCTTCCCAATGGTGGGGATCACTGCATGATTCCTGGTTACTGAGAACAAAGTGTACACTGGGCTCAAGTGATACAGTGTTTATTTACAGCAAGAGGATAGAGAATGTGGGCACAAAATCCAACCTCTGGCCAGTCAAGGCATCAGTCCCCTAGGGCCAGGGGATCCACTCCATAGCAGATGGGAGGTGTGGCTGCACGCACCTCACTTCAGCACGTACTGCAGCAGCAGGACTCCTCTCCCTCCCCCGTGGGGATCTGGATCTGAAATATGGGAAGCTGGGGGCGTGCTTGAGAGCCAGAACAAAGGATTATACATCAAAGTGCAGACTAGGGAAAGATGCTCCTTCACAAAGGACTAGCCCAGCAGAGACTATGAAGGCTCTGTATCTGCCACTAAACAAATGTTTCGTGTTCAAGACCACTTTTATGGGGCACTGTAGGGGGGCAAGAGCTGGAAACTACTGCCTTTCACAGATCAGTATGAAGAATCTTTAGATTTCCATCTTGATTTCATCCTTGATGCAAGCATTATTCAGCGATAGGATATTTAGTTTCTATGACTTTGTGTGGATTTGAGAGTTTCTCTTGGAATTGATTTCTAGTTTTATTTTTCTGTGGTCTCAGAATATACAAAGTACAATTTCATTTTTTATGAATTTGCTGAAACTTATTTTGTGGCCTAATATATGACCGATCTTGGAAAATGTCCCATATGCTGATGAGGAGAGTATATATTTGGGGTAGAGTGTTCTGTAAATGTCTGTTAGTTCCATTTGTTCTAGAGTCCCATTTAAGTCCAGTATTTCTTTATTGATTTTCTGCTTTGCTGATCTGTCCAGTTTTGTCAGTTGGTGTTGAAGTCTCCAACTATTATGATGCTACTGTTTATTTCTTTGCTTCGATCTGGTAGAATTTGTTTTATGAATCTGTTAGCTCCTGTGTTGGCACATATATATTTAGGATTATTATATCTTCTTGCTTAATTGCCCCTTTATCATTATATAATGACCATCTTTGTCTCTTCTATCATTGTTGATTTAAGGTCAATTCTATCTGATATGAGAATGATTATACCTGCTCATTTTTGGTTTCCATTTGTGTGGAATATTTTTTTCTATCTCTTTACCTTGAGTCTGTGCAAGTCCTAGGAACTTAGATATGTTTCTTGGCGACAACATATACTTGGGCTTGATTTTTCATTTATTTAAACAGTCTATGTCTTTTAAGTGGAGTAACAGTACTGTTCAACTACAGTGTTAGTATTGATATGTGAGATACTGTTCTGTTCATCATGTTGAATGATAGCTTGTTTTGTTTGTCTCTTGTGCTATTGTTTTATAAGAGCTGTGAGCTTTATCTTTTGGGTGCTTTTACATTGCTGGATATCTGTGTGCTGTTGAATGTATACTGTACTTTTGAGCATTTCTTGTAGGGTGAGTCTAGTAGTGACAAATTCCCTTAATGTTTGCTTGTCTGGAAAAGTCTTTATTTCTCCGTTATTTATGAAATTTAGTTTTTCAGGACACAAAATTCTTGGCTGGTAGTTGTTTTGTTTAAAAAGACTGAAAATGGGGCCCCAAATATTTCCGGCTTGTAAAGTCTCTGGACTGAGAAGTCCACTGTTAGCCTGATGGGAGTTCCTTTGTAGGTTAGTTTTTGCTTTCATTTTGCAGCTTGTAGAATTTTCTCCTTCATTTCGACTTTGACCACCTTCACTACTATGTGTCTTGGAGATGTTCTATTGTGTTCAATTACCATCTTGTGTCTGAGTATCTGAATTTTTGGCAATAACAGGTAAGCTTTTCTCTATAATTCTCTCAAATGGGTTTTCGATGTGTTTTGCTTTTTCTTCTCCCTCGGAAATACCTATAATTCATATGTTGGCTTGCTTTACAAAGTCCCATATTTCTCTGAGTGATTCTTTCTTCTACTGTACTGTTTTTTTCTGCATCTTTGACTGAATGGTTTAGCGTAAAAGCCTCATTTTCAAGTTCTAAGATTCTTTCTTCTGCTTGGTTTAGCCTATTGTTGAAACTTTCTGCTATATCTAAAATTTTCTTATCCTTTCTTATCCTTCATATCCTTTCTTATGTTGTCAATCTCTTTAGTGACTTTTTCTTTTTATTCATATCCTGAAATATTTTTTAGCTTCTTTGTGTTGGTTTTCAAGTTTCTCTTCAATTCCATTCATTTTATTTGCCATCCATATTCTGAATTACATTTCTCACATTTTGACAATTTCCTTTTGGTTGGAGTCTATTTCTATAGGTCTATTGTGATCCTTTTGGGGTGTCAAACTAACTAGTTTTTTCATGTTGCCAGAGTTCTTTAGCTGCTTTCTTCTCATCTGAAACCTCTTCTCTCCGTTCATGACCTGTAGGTTTGTGGAGTACCTGTTCTCCTTTGTTGGAATTCTACTATTTAGTGAGAATTAAGAGAGATTCCTAGATGGTACATTTGTGTCTTATTCTGGAAGGTCAGTCTGACAGAAGATGGGTGGATGCACTGAGATCCTGTAATGTAGCTGTTCTTCATTGTTCTATTATCCTATGGCTGTCACAGTCCAAGCTGGTCCTGGGAGACCTTTGTGTGGAGTGGAGAGTTGGTCCCCAGGCTGCTGTTGGAAGCTTAGGAGGGGGGCTGGGGAAATTCCTCTCCATGGAGGTGGGCATTGCAAGAGATCACTCTACCTGGGTCTCTCCATGGTAGTGGCAGTTGCTGTTGTGTGATGCTATCTAGGCAGTGGCTCAGGCTATTAGGGCTACAAGCATTCACCCCACTTAGACCCAGGTGTAATGGTGGCATCCAGTGGGGGTTGGCTTGTGGCTATCAGGTCTGTGGTGGAGTGCTGGACCATAGGCATAGTGGAATGTGGTGTCATGGGGGTATGGCCTATCAGGTGGTGCATGGCACCAGGGCCTGTGGCCCACCAGTCAGTGTGCAGGTCCACAAGGGCTGGGCTGCCAGAGAGCTGAGGATCTCTCCCCATGCAGGTCCCACTGAGGTTGTTACCATGGGACCTCTCAAGGGGTGTCAGCACCTTCTCTGTTACAATTCTCCCATAGGGGGCACTTGGCTCCCACTTATGGGGCATATAAGAGCATCTGCTCTCCTTGCTCCATCCTGACCTGGCAGAGGCAATGCAGAGGTCGTTACAGAGAAGTCGATCCCTGTGTAGAGCAGGTGCTCTGGACCCAAGAACTCAGAATGGCATCAGTTGCAGCAACCCGGGAACATAAGCCAGAGGCCAGAGATTCCCTGCTGAGACCCCTCTCCAGTGGCACGTTACTGTACGGTCTTCAAACAGTTCCATGAAGTGGTGGTGGGGGACCCCTCACTGTATCCAAAGGGGGATTGTGGAGCCCAGCGTTTCTCTCCTTTATCTCTTCCTCACGTGTAGGCATCTCCCTCAGGCACCCTCTGTTCCTGGCAGTGGATCTCCTCATCTACCTCTCCTTCACTCTGAGTGTCTCTCGTTCCTTCTCCAGTGTTCTCTCCAATAGGGTCCATCCATAGGTAAGCATATACTTGCAACTTTCAATCCTCTCCTTGAGAGCAGCATGTACAGGTTGCTTCTAGTCCAGCATCTTACATCTTTCTCAGATATTTACCGTATCGAATGGTGTTTGGCTTTTCTGAAGTTTCGAGTTTTCATTTGGTTTCATTTTCTTTTAGTCTAAAGGATTTCCTTTAACATTTCTTTCAATGTAAGTCTGCTAATGATAAACTCCCTTTCTCTTTTCTCTCTGATAATATTTTTATTTAGGCTTCATTTATGAAGGTTATTTCCAACGATATAGTATAATAAGTTTGCAGGGGTT
>NW_012137191.1:10654723-10677045 GCF_000956105.1 Propithecus coquereli | reverse complement strand
AATACCTGCATTAAAATTATCGTGTAATAATTCTAACATATGAGGCAAATTTTTGATAGTCTTTTCTTTGTTTTTCTTGATCATGGGTTGTATGTTTTTATTTCCTCATACATTGAATAATTTTAAACTGTATCCATAACATGTTAAATATTATGATGTGAAGACTAGGTTGTATAATATTCCTTTAAAGAGTTTTGATATTGGTTTTGGTTCTTTAACAGACAATTATCTTTGTTGTACTCAAATTATAATCTTTGTCTTTTTGGTAGCGTCTCATATCTCAGTTTAGTTCTTTTATTTTTAAGTGATCTCCTTTGAGCTTTCCCAACACATGTATATTTCAGGGTTTAGTCAGAAAGTTCAGTAGAGGTTACACACAGAATTTGAAACGCAACCCCCTTGCTTTCTCATTTCTCATGTTTCTTTCTTACTTTTTTCCAGCTGTGGTAACCCCAAGTTCTTTCTACTAATTCTTCAAGACAAAAACACTGCAGTCGTCTGTCAGAGATTTGGCTGCCTGACACTGCCCACTGCAGTCTACCCTCACGCTAAAAGCCATAAAGTAGAGAGACTCGTCTCATGCCATTTTATTTTGCCAATTGTTGATCCCTGTCCAGAATTTCCTACCTTTTTTTTTTTTTCACTCTCTAGTATCTTCAGGTGTAGTAATTTGTGTTCTGCCTACAGTTTGTAGTTTTACTTATGGGAGGGTCAATTTAGCAAAAGTATATTTGTCCATGTCAGAAGAGAGCAAAACACTGTTGAACTGTGCCATATTTAAGAATTAAATACAAACCTACTTGAATTCTGGTAGGAAAATAAACAAAACACAGTTACCAAAAGCTGCATTCAAAAGAATAATTAATCTCATTTCATATTTCTTGTCTGCAATATAAAACTAAAATATGTTGGAAAAGTATATGTAATTTTGATTAAAGGAATTCTCTAAAAAGAGAAAATCAAGAAATAATTTAAAAGGGTTGATGGTGTCTATGGAAATGCTTACTCGTAGTTTGTGAATTTAAATGCAAGTAACAGCAGTGTATTATAAATATTAAATCAATGTACATGTATTTAAATATTAAATTTATTAAATAATAACTAAAATATCTTGTCAATTCAAAATAAAATTAATTAAATTTAAATGATTTGTTTTTAATTTTCTGACTCCACATTATATTAATAATGATTAAGTAGGATTCACAGAGACAATTTTATTCTGGACTTTCATAACAGACAAATAAAGGTTGAAGAACATTTTTAAAGGTAAGAGCATCTACTAGCAGAAGTAAAAACTGGTTGTGTACTTTCAAAATCACTACAATAAAAAGCATAAGCAAACAAAGCGCAGGATAAAATACAGATTCTATCAAACCCAGAAAAATATATTATAATCATTATGTGCTATTTCCTTGTGGTGTGTGTGAGGGGGAGAAATCATGTAGAATTTTTATGTTCTTTGTATCCTTTTTATATTTTTCAAACTCTTGTAAGTGAGTATATAGTGCATTAATAATTATAATAAAAATGAAAAATTCTGTTTAAAAACTCTTGAAAAATTCAAAAAAATTCATGTTTTGGACAAACTCTATACTACAATTTAATTCACTTATAAGTTAAAAAATTCTCCTTATAGAAAGTATTTCACTTAATACTGTGGGAAAAATGTACACTGTATTTCACCATTGCCCATGGAGAATTCATTGTAAGCTCTGAGGCATTTCTTATCTTTACTTATGTTGCTATTTTATACAATAAGCATCACATCAAATGAACACCAAAAAAAAAAACCCTGAATTTATTAGGAAAATGTAAATCTTAAGTATTTTAAAGAAAATTCTTCAATATATACAATTACTACAACACAGAGAAGATACATATTTATGTGTGTGTGTGTTTGTGTATTCTGAATTTAAAGGGATGTATTGAGAATCATCTCTTTAGAATCTTGGATTCAATTTCAGACTACATTGGGATGATAACTTTTGAAAGCAGAACCCATCACACCAGGGAGGCAAAATGTACCATTGTTAAAAACCCAAAGTCAGCAATACTTACATGAGACCCAACTATTCTTCTCAAGATGCATTTAGAAGTTTGTCAAAGGAATGTTCTAAAGAATGTCTTAGTGCCGTGTCTTCATTCTGTGGTGGAGGATTGATGCTAATTCAGATAGACCAGGTATGGAGGGCCATTGAGGAAGCCATCTAGGGGATGAGACAGTCCAAGTACAAAAGCAGTATCTGGAGACAATACCTCAATGTCAGAGAGAACATTATTTTGCATAGAGTGAGGGCTATGATGGTCATTGTTCTAGTTTCCCCACAAAAGAATCTAAATCAGGACTAGGAAAGGGTGTGATAAAAATGCATATTTGACCACCAGACTTCTAAGCCTTTAGAAGCCAAACGCATGCTGCTTCTATAATAATATAATAAGTGAAATAAGTGAAAAGGAGCAAAGACATGTTCTCTGTGTGATAACATTTGGGACACAATGGTCTATGCCATAAGAAAACTTGACATTGCTCTGTTCTATGAGGTGAACCAGATTATTTTGAGGGCAGAGACCAGATGGCAGGAGGCATCTCTACATTCAGTTGATTATACAAGGGTTCCTGGAAGTAGTATAGGTGGACTGTATGAAGGAAGCAGGAGAGACACCCTTGGGAACATCTTCTAAGTGTTGAAAATAATTGACGAGGAAGTGGGTTGTGAGTTCTTCAACCTTTTATGCTAAAATTGAATGGCAAGAGGTAGAACTCTTGAGGAAGGAGAAGAACTCTCCTCATTTCTCTACATCATAGTGTAGGGAAAGCAAGTTTTTGCAATCCATCTGCTCTTCAGGGAAGAGAGAGCTATGGAAGACATATTGCTTCTCTCTGCTCCCCAAGGCAGAAGGAAAAAATAATCTAACTACATCGGGTTGCATTTCAATAGAGAACAGAGATGCTGGGGAGAGGCCATGTTCCTGGCCCCTGACCTCTTGTATCGGCCTGAACCCAAACTCAGTGAATGTCTGTACTTTCTTGCTTTCTTGCTTTTCTTCCATTTTCTTTTTCTGTATGTTATACTCATCTGGCCTGTCAGGATGTCAAGTGTCTCTGCAGCTTTGCAATATTTTATTAGTGTAGTCATTATGAAAGAGCTGCATGGTGCACCCAGGGGCTTCAAAACTGGGAGTGAAAACACCTTTTTGTCTTCATGCTCAAGGACTGTCCTCTGATAACAAGTATTAGAAATGAGACCTTTGGGAGTGATTAGGTTTTTGTTGAACCATTAGTAAACCTGAGAGCTTGGACTCCACTTGATAGTAATTCCTATCTTTTCTTATTGGTTAGAATTTTAGTGGATAACAAGGCTGAACGTATTCCCATTCCAAATCTCCAACAATGTCTTTAAGATAGAGCATTGATTCCCCATTCTTACTAAAGATATATTTTTATATTTGATCTACTTAACTATGGTTAATGTATTGACTTTAGAGCATGGACCACTATGAAGCATGTAAGACTTAATGATTTAATAAGAACATGGAGTTCTCAAAACATTGCATAGCATATGATATCAATTGTTAAGCACTGACTGTATATGCCAGATGTGGTGAGAACTTACTTATTTGCCTGTCTTGAATGGCATCTACTTCTGTGAATTGCTTTTTCAAAACATTTTTTAAAAAGATCTACCTTTTTCCACCTCCCTGTCCAGCATGACTACATCTGATGCAAGACAGGTCAACAAGTTTTCCTTACAATTTTTCACATTGGATCTACAAGAGAAGGACATTTCCACTGGTGTAATGACCTCATGTTGATGTGAGCTTGGAAGCTGCCTATGACCTTACATGCCTTGCCACACGGAAAATCCAGCCTGGGTGGTAGGAGAATATGGAATCAGTATACTCAAAGAAGAAGTGTGGAAATAGTGAGAGAGAAGGTAATGTTTTTAGTGCTGTGGGCCAGCCTGCTCTGGCTCCTGTTTTTTGGAGGTTTGATTGTTCAGCTCATCTGTGAAATATTCCTGTATCCTCCTAATAAATCCCCTTGTAAGTTTGTTTGAATTGTGTTGCTGTCTATTGCAGTTTTGTGGGCAGGGAAGACTGAAAGCATAGCATGTACATACCCAGTATCTGCTAGGTTCTGTCAGCCCCCATCATATTGAGGTAAGAACACCTGTATTTCATGATCTACACAGATCCAAATGCTCTGATTTTTCTGGTGAATCTCAAGGTGAAGGAAGCTATTATTTTCATAGCACCCTCGTCCTTCTCTAGTCTCTTTCTCATATGCAGTCTCTGTTACTGCATATAAGAATAGTGTCCACTCAGCCCTACCTTAGTTTCCATAGATATAAACAAATAAGCAACATACCCAATATCATAGAGAATTCATGAGTGGAATGGATTGTGTGGAGAAGCTGGGATTCGCATACACCCCATGTCAAGTGATATAAAAATCTGTAGTAGGTATATTGGTTCTTTAATGTCTCCTTCAAGAGGCAGTATGGGGCGGGGGGGCTAAGTGTGTGCTCTGTCTGGCTTTGAATCCAGGCTCTCACACATACAAGTTGGATAACCTTGAAGTTCCTTAACCTTTCAGTGCATTCCTCAGCTGGAAAATAGGCATACGTAGGAACACCTGTCTTTTAGGATTACTGGGAGGCATAAAAGCATTAATGCTGGTCTGTAGTGAGCAAGTCTATAAACACCTATCCCCAAAGTCTCAGGAAGCTGAGAGGCTAAAGAAAGAGGCTGACATAGCAAGTTTCTCAGAAAGAAACATTTAATGGAGATATATGAACAGAAGTCATATCTGGGCGGCTGTGATACAGGATGGTGGATCCCCACGCCACCACCCCCCAGACCCAGGGCTTATATGTGCCATAGGGAATGAACGTGTAGGACAATAGAGGCCGATCTGTCAGAGAAAGGCAAGAATGCTACGTGAATCTGCCTAAGAGCAGGACTATGGTCAAGGTTGTTTTGATGCAAGGGCAGGATTTACAGTAACAGTAGGTAAAGTAGAAAACCAGAGGCACTCCCAGAATGGGGCTTAATCAGAAGTCCACATGGCCAGTTAGCATCTAAGATGGAATTGCTTTAGCTTCTGCAATGCACATAAAGTGTCAGTTGGTAATGGCATGGCATATGGTAACTGTTCAAGAAAAGTTTGCTCCTGGTAAAATTGTAATCATCCCTGTTGGTATTAGCACCACCATTAGAGGGTCTCTCTGTCCTCTTTGACCATCCCACAGCTGGATTCCTTTATCCGCTTTTCCTCATTGACATCCAGTCCCTCATTATCCTCCTACTCTCCTCATTGCCCCTACCTCCAACAGAGCCACCAATGCACAGTTCACTTTGCTGGGAGAGGGGAGCAGCTTTGCTTTATTTTATTAGGTGTTTAGATCAGCCACGACCTGGCTTGGTATGCTCTCCATGTTGTTGTATTTTGCACAGAGGTTGCACCCTAAAAGTAACACTCATCTTAGATTTTAGTAGAATTTAAAGAACAATGTCTTCTCCTTGGTTCATATGGCACGCAAAGTTTTTATTTGCAAAATTAAAGATTCCTTTTGCAATCTCATGTCTTATCATTGTCCTATATGAATGATGGATTCCAGGCCCATCGAATTGCCTCCACCAGAATATTTCATGGGTCTTTGCATATATTGTTCTCCATTCCTGGAATGCCTCCTCCCCTTTCTGTAATTCAGGTAATCTCCTACATATCTCAAGCTACACATCCAACGTGATATTCTTTCTGACTTTTGAAACTCAGTGAACCACTCCTGTTGGGGATTTAGGAGATTCAATAAATAGTATCCACTTTTCCCTTTAGAGTTCAAAATATACATTCTAGAGTCTTCTTTCTAGAGTTCAAAATATCAGACCAGGATGTACTGGAGCTGGCTCCTACCAAGTAGCAAGAGCTGGTGGTGTGCATCTTACCTCAATGCTATGGTCAGTAACTTTTGGTTGGTAGCTTGAAATCAACCACAGTGGAGAAATTTATGCCAAAGAAATCTTCAAATTCTACAGATCACTTTTTTTTTCCGCTTCTAGAGGGCAAGTGTTAAACATTTACTGACACACCAGTGATATAAGAAAAACAGTGATGAAAATATCAGCTATTTTAATGATAAAACTGATGGAGAATTTTCCAATTAGGGGTCTTGTCTCCTAATGCCATCCTCAGGATTAGGTGGATTTACCCATTCATTCGTCAGTGGGGTCGGGGAAACATAGGCCTTTCTTAAGACTTTCTTAAGTGTCCCAGGACTTTACTCAGAAGATCATCTCACAAGCAGAACAGAAAACATGATATATCTCTGTGAGGAAAACAGACAACCAAACAAACACAAACAAAAACTTCCCCAGTGCCTCTTCTCAAGCTCGGCAACTAGTTAGACCTTTTCGGGAGGACTGAGGACTGGGAGATAAGATACCACAAGCCTTAAAAAATGGCTATTTCCTCTTCAACGAAGCACCCCCACAAGGGAGGAAAGGAAAAGGAGGTTTCCCTTTCTCTTTTCTTCCAGACCAGCTTACACATTCGTAAATTATAAAATACATTGCGCTTTTTGCAATCTCGCTTACATATCTATACCTCCTGCTAGACTACAATCATTTTGATGACAGATATATTTGCATTTCCAAAATCAAAGAGGATTTCAGAAACATAGTACATATTCAATCATTGTTGAATAGGTTACAAGGTCAAACAAAGATTGGCTAATTAAAGTGTTCAACTTTACATGAGTCCTGTGATCCTGGAAAGCTGAAATGGGTCAAGAAATCCCTCCATCATTTGTGTTTCTTCCCTCCCCTCTTGCACAAAACTTTTTAAATAAAGTCCGTCCTTACACAAGTTTGGATTTGCTTTTATTTGACACTAAGCACACAGGTGATTTTATATTCCATAAGAGGAGCTACAAATATGAGGCTCTTTTAATTCTTAGGATGAGCAACAGGGTTTATTACAAGATTCCGGGCAGGGAGCATCTAAGGCCCAGGAAAGGTGGTAACAAGAGAGAAGGGCAGGGAGCAGGGCAGGTGAGTGAATAGCCATTTCATTTACAGCTGTGATTCTCAGAAACACATTGAGCTTTTCCCAGTGTCCCTACCTCCTACTTACTGAATCAGAATCCTGAGGATGGGCACCAGGAATCCATATTTTAAAAGAGCTTCCCAAGAGATTTACATTCACCATTAGTTGGAGGAAACTTTAAAACTTTTACTCCTTCATTTGAATCCTCTTTATTGAAACTGCCAGTGTTTCAAATTATGCACTTCAATATTAACAGAATTGAGCTGTGCAATTTAAATTTTTAATCCCTAAACATTTAAAACCAGGCATTAATTTCCATCTCGTGCCCCCCTCCTTTGAATGTGACCTTTATTTTAATAGTGATGAAATTTATGAAGCATGCTTCATTTCCCTGATTTACTATAACATAGCTAAATTCATTTTAGAAATGATTAGACTGTGGTTTCATATTAAATCCTTAATGTACACACGCAGGTGAAATTATTGGTTCTCCTAGTCCACCCAGTGAAAAACACAGATAGTGGAAATCAAATTTTCAGTCAAATTTCTCCTTTTTATGACTCAACAGAGCTTGTCATCACCATTCAAAATGCAGGAACAGATAAAGGAAAGATGATAAAGAAATGGAGGCCATGTCTCCATTGAATCAGGTTAATCGTTACACATCTGATAGCAAATGAGCAGCTTGAGAGATTTTCTTTCTGAATAGAATGGTTGTTTTGGCACATTGTAGATGTAGCCTCAGGGTACCTAAAATGAGTGACTGATTCCAGTAGACGATTTGGTTCTTAATTTATTTTTTCCTTGTTTCATATCACTTGCCAACATGGTAGGCAGAGAAATTCAGTGAGGAGTTTATGAAGCCAAATAACACAACAAAATGCTGGAACACCTCTTGAGGTGAATTTTGAACGTATAATGTGGCTGTTAATATTTTCCCATGTTCAATCCAAAGAATGTTCATGGTCACTATGGTATTCCTGAGTCCCCTCTAGAGCAGACAGAGAAGAACAAAAGCAATCAACGGTGTGGCAACATATATTTTCTTGCAGAAAGATGAAGTCCAGAAATAGAGTCTCCAACAATTTTATGGAGGGAAGGGGGCATTGGAATGACTGAGCATTGATTAATATATATCAGGCATTTTACATCAATTCTTTCATTCAATCCTCACAAAACCCTGAGAAAAAGCAGTTACAACTCTCAATTTACAGAAGAAGAAACTGAGGTTTACAGAGACTTTAAGAAATGTACTCATAATTACAGATTTATAAAGTTATAGGGCTCAGATTCACAGCCTGGATCATTAGACTCCAAAATTCACTACGTATCCACTCAACTGAAATAGCTGCTAAGATAACACAGGGGACTTCTGATTGCACATCCTCATGTACTCCCGATAGTGATCTTGTGAAAATGGAAAGGATAATTACTGAAAAAAGAGAGAACAAATAAACACCTTTCCCTATTCTGCGTCACCACTCTGGAAGAATATTTTCATACTAAATATATTTTTGTCACCCTCAAGCTTATACTGTCCAGATACATATTTTATGTGTCTCAGCATCCACACACGATTATAGCAGCCTGCCTCAAAAGAGAGCAGAAGTTGGAATGAGAAGATCTGGATGTGAATTTCAGTTCTGTCTCTTACTGTTTATTTAATACAGTTGTTTCTCTCTGAGATTCAGGGGTGCATTTCATAGCTCCTGGCCCACTGCCGGTGCCTGCAAAATACACATTTTTAACTACAACATAGGGACTTTGGACAGGCTCAAACTGGTTGTGGGTCAGAGTAATGAGAAATAGAACTGTGTTTTTGGCTGGATCCTAAGACTGGGAGAGAAACAAGGCACGAAGAACATTGGTTTAGCCAAGAGTGCGGTAGAAGTTCTGTCCTAGCTAGGTCTGTCTCTTCTGAATTGTTTTTATTCTAAAGTAATATTTTTCTTTCGACACACCTTTGGACCCGCCCGTTGTAGCTTCTTCACTCCGTGCACTAACCTGGCCACTATATCATCACTTCTGTTGACAGAGCAGCAAGCACCAGCTTCTTCTGACAAGAAGAGCTTGGCACTGCTTTCTCCTTCATACCTGGCTGGAGCTTTTGGCTTTAGAGAACTTTCCAAGCTTAAAAAGGAAAAAAAGAAAGTTTAATAAAATATGTTTCATCACCCTGCTAATATTTTGAACCAAATAATCATTGTAAATGAATGAGTTACTTCTTTAAGCGGCTAATTTGATAAGAAGTTGTATCTAGTTATTTATCATTTAATCATATTATGAAATTTATTATTTATGCTATATTATAAATATTATGTAAATCAAATAACTAGCATGTGCTAGAAACCTACTATTATGGGTCAGGTACTGTGCTTAAGACATTGTATTAGTTTGGTACCACAGACTGTGTTGCTTAAACAATGGAAATTTTCTTACAATTTTGAGATCAAGCTATCGTGAGGTTGGTTTCTTCTGAGGACCCTCTTCTTGGCTTGTATACCGTCATCTTCTTTCTGTGTCTTTGTGTTGTCTTCCTTCTGTGTATACCTGCATCCTAATCTCTTTCTATGAAGACATTGAGTGTATTGGATTAGGGCCCACCCATATGACCTCGTTTTAGCTTAGCTATTTAAAGACCCTACCTCCAAATACAGTCATATTCTGAGGTGCTGTGGTTAAGAGTTCAATGTGAATTTTGGAGAAATACAGTCCATCCCATAACAAAATGTATATGGATTATTTTATATAATTAATTGTGAATTCTGTATAATTATATTCATTTTAGGATGAGAACTGAGCATCAAGGATATTGACTATCCTTCCCAAGGTCAACAAGCTGGCAAGTGATGTCACTAGGATTTAAAGCTCTGTCTGGGAAACCTCAAAACTCATATTAACTGTTCCAGTGCCTATTCCATCCTGTGCTTTATCCTCTTTCCAGGTATTCCCTCTGAAATATATTAATATTAATTTCCTTTCCCTGCCCCTGCTTTAAGTAATTGCAGTTGTTGCTATAGACTGATGACATCTTGTCCAAGTGACATTAAATTCTACCAGATCAATGGACAGTTCCCTCCAGGCATTATGCACAGCTGTCTTTGCTAGTTTGATATGATGAGATGCAAGAAGAGATTAGGAATGTGTTTGGTTCAAATTTACAGAGTTTTGAGGAGTTTTGTGTGAGATATAAGTTTCCTCCTTAAATGATGCTGAATTGTGGACTGGCTCATAGTCAGGGTTGTTTTTGTTAAAATACCACAGACTGCGTGGCTTAAACAACAGAAATTTATTTCTCACAGTTCTTGGGGCTGGGAAGTCCAAGATCAAGGTGCTTGCTGATTTTATTCTTGATGGGGGCTCTTTTCCTGATTTGCAGATGGATGCCTTTTTTCTGTATCCTCACATGGACAAAAGAGAGGGAGGAAGTAAACTCTTACACATTTCTTCTCCTGAGTGCCCCACCCTAAGGATCTACTTACCTCCCAGAGCTCCCATCTTCAAATATCATGTTGGAATTAGGGTTTCAACATATGAAATTTGGGAGGATGCCGGCACTTAGGCCACAGCAGCTCATGAAGAAGGGCTACTTTTGACAGAAGTGTGGCACCACACTTTCACATGGGCTGTCTTACCTGATCTCATCCCAAGAGTGTTCTGAGGTAGAAAACACCAGTATTATTATCACTCGATTAATTTTGTTCCTCTTTTTCTATGACTAGGTCAATTTGTATTATTTCCCCTTCCAAGCATCTCAATGTGGTGATCATACCAGGCTTATGGGTGGTGAGAGGACAGGAGAGGAGATGGCGTGCTAGGACTTACCAAGCTAGCAGTGGTAGCTGGGTTAATGGTGAGGGGGTGGGAGAAGGTGCAGAGAACAGCAGGAAAGAGGGAGGGAGAACTGATTGCAAAACTTTTGAAAAAGGAGCTCTCAAAAGTGTCTTTTCGACCACATTTATAGGCACACCTCACTTGTGTAGGATTCTGTTGGCTGCCAGTAAGTCTATTTATAAAGACACGGGCCCTGACCTCAGAGAGAACTCTATCAGGGAAGATAAGATGGATGTACACATACCTACAACACAAGTAGGCATGCAGTCAAATGATAGCAAGTGTTTACATTGTTTCCCGAAGAAATGTAATTGTGTTCTGCTTCTGCAGCAGGATCAGAGGGCAATTTTACCTAAAGCGATCAGCTGTGGCTGGTGGAATTTGACTGAAACTTGAAGTGTATCAAGGGAAGGTTGTGAATTCAAGAGATGAGAACGAGAAAGGAGGATTCTGTGCTGAGTGCAATATAGAACACCTGGAAGGCACAACATGAGTTAGAAAATGCAAAATTGTAGAGAAAGAGAAAGGTGAAAGATAACGTAGTAATTAGAAAGCAAAAGGAGAACTGGCCATAGGTATGATTTCATGTCAGTTTATTATGGGATGACAGAGGGGGTGTTCTTGACAGATTATGGAATTAATTAGGGCTTTATTCAGAAGGGGGAGGAATTCTTTGTTTGCCTTTCACAAGAAAGGCACTTTTCTGAAAAATCACACAAGATTCTAGAATGAAATTGCTCTCACTTATCTTCTTCACTTTTCACATTTGTACATCAAAATTTTGTCCCATAGCAATTGGACCACGGTTTTATTTTAAAGAGAAAACTACAATCATTTGTAAAAGATTAAAATTTGTCTTAGCTATTTAACAAACACTTCTAGAGAACTGAACCATCAAAATGCAGACAAAGATGGTCATCACAGCAATATTATCCACAATAGGAAAAAACTAGAAATGACTTATTAGGGGAATAGTTACGTAAATTATGATATATGTATACAATGAGATACAATGCATCCATGCACAGTGTTTTGACGATATGTGAAAAATTGGAAGGAAGTACAACAAAATAGCAATAATTATCATCAGGTACAAGATTCTGGGAAGTTTCTAAAATAAATTCCTTTATAAATTTATTTTTCAAGTTTTAGAAGTTAATCATGTATGTGTTAGATAATCAGAATAAAAATTAAAATTACTCTAAAGTTAATCTCAGGCAATGGTTTCCACTAATGTCATCATCTTTGGAATAGTCCATGGCAATCTTTGAATGGGAAATTTGAAGGGAGCATACATTATCTGCACAGGCTCATTCTAGTCAACTGAAGTTTTAGTCCTTCATCCTGTGTTTGCTTTCTCTCCAAATCTTTGTAAAATGAGACAAGCTCCACCCTGTAGCCACATTCTGGCCTTTTGGTTGGAGGTTCATGTGCAAATCTGATTCATCTTTACACCATCGGAGTCTAGCACTGTGCTCGACATATTGCAGATTTCAAGATGTCTTGAGTGACAGATCTGGTCAAAAAATTTGGTCCTCTCACAATAATGTATAGGCTATCTTAGAACTTTGCCCATATTTGCCATGGCAATGTGCTCCATCATATACTAAGTTTATCTTGTTTTGTTATATAAGATATATTTTGCTGAAATTTCCATGGGGGAAGGATTATCAGCTATTCTCCTCATTGATTTCATGACTATGTACAAGCAAATTATCTACTCTTATTTTTGTGTTTTCAAAGGTTTGGCTTTAAGGTTAAAGTAAAAATTCAATGTGGAAATACCTAGCACCGGAATAATAGAGGTAGTAAATAATGATTGCTTGAGCTTGAGTGGACTGTTTTTTGGTAGGCTTGATTGACTGTAAAGCAGTTTGAAAAAACCCTGAGCCAATGGGAAAAGACAGATTTAGCATTCATTATTGCAAAAAGCAATTGTGAGGAGTGGGGCGTAGACCTGACCATCCTTAATATCAGGAAAAACATCATAGCTGGTTACAGAACTCACCACTTGCCTCCCAAGCATTTCAGCACAGGAGGAAGTAACACATCAGCTTTGAGGGTAGTTGTACTCTCAGATATAAAGGGACATTTCCAGTGTTGGCTAATTCCCGAGACATTTCCAAAAAGTGCCAGGAATGGACAGTAAAATCTCGATAAATTTGCAAAGTGATTTTCTCAACATATTCTCAAGTGTTTCATCATCCATTTAAAGTTGTTACGAAGGCAGAAAAAAGAATGATTAAGCTACACATGTCTCAAGGCCACAGATTGTGAGTCAATATCAATTTGAACAATACCCCTGAGGAAACGAGCCCCAGACACCACTACCAGTAGAGCCGGTCCTTTGTTTTATTATTAATAATAGATCCTCTGTGGATTGTAGAGGCAGCACCATCTAGTGGACAGAGCAAGAACTTTGGAATAGGAAAGATTCTCTTAATTCATTTTCTTCATCTATAATATGTAATTAGTCACATTTCTTAAAAGAAGATGGACTTTAATTTCATATACTCGGTGTGTGTATATATATATATGTAATATATATATAAAATAATGGAATTATGTATCTTTAAATAACTCTCACATTATGGATGAGAAAACTGTTGTTTAGGGAGATAAAGTAACTTGCCCAACATTATGTTCTTTTGAGTGGCACATTTGAACTTGCTGCCAAGTCTGGTGGACATTCAAATAACGAGGGCACACTCTTTCCTCAGTCGTGCCACACACGTGTGAATACCAGATGTAGAGAATAAAGCAGCTTCACTGTCCAGAGCTGGGATTTGATTTGGGGCTCTGATGCTTACCAGCTGTGGGATCTTGCACAATTCATTTAAGTTCTGTAATATTTAAAGTTACTCCTAAATTAAAAGTAAATATTAAAGATTATGCATTTAAGTACTTTACAAATTCTAAAGGTTTAGGTTTATTGTTATAATTGTAATCATTTTTATTTTAGGTTCATTTCTATTTTAGGTTACATTTATGCTGCATAAGCACAAATACAAATGCAACAGAGAAAAAGAAAATATGGGATTGAATGGGATGAAAAGTAGAACGTAGATAGAGAACTTGACTCTTTGGTTGAGAATCCCCAGCCTCTAAAACTACTTCTGCCAGAGTCAGAGCACCCTGACGTTGCAATGAGGACTTATCCATGCAATTATTGGACATCCCCTCACACCGCCAAAAAAAAAAAAAAAAAAAAAAAATTAATTAACACTCCTGTTGCCAATCCCTTCCTTTCTTCTCTTTTCCAGATCACATCACTTCAGATAATCATTGCTGACTAAACAAAGATGCGCTTCAGATTCAGGGAATATCAGGAAGTACCTCTACAAACATTCTCTGGGCTGAAACCAAAAAACATATAAAAGTAAGAATTCGCTAGAACCAGTCACTACTGGTAGCACAGCTTTATACTTTTACATTGAGTATTTATTGAATGAGAACCATTCCAGTAGGGTGTTAACTTCAGGGAAAATGGTTGTCTCTAGGTGAGGAAATCTCTTAAGAAGCTAATGTCTATGGATTGTCTGCCAACAGTATTCATAGGAGCTGGGTCAACAAATTTTTTATTGAAGAAAAACGTGGGCAACATATTACAATACCCATCATAATCTTTTATTAGAACTTCTCAATCTATTGACTTATACTAATTACTTTCCTTTTCTCATTTTTTTTTACCTATTTCTTTATGTTATTAATACTGTATTGGTGAATTTCTCTGTAATGCCTTATACTTTACTATGTCTCTCAGACTAGAGAAGTGTCTAATGATTTTTTAAGACAATGGTTTTAAAAATTTCTAATATGTTCTTGGCCTACTAAGATTTGACTTATATTTACCTTCCTTTGATTCTAATTTTTTCCATTACTTTTTGGATGTTTTATTTATCTCTTTGAGAGTTTGGAATATAACTGCTTTTAACTCCTTTGAAGATTATGCTATTACTTCCATTTCCTCAAAAGTAATTTTTCTATTGTCTTTGGTTATTGGTATTTGTGTCCCTCATAAATTTAGAAATTTTACCTCAGCTTGAGGGAAGGGGGTCCTTAGTAATTTGTTTAACTTCATGCTCACCTCTCCAAGCAGAAGTCTTGTGATTGCCTACAACCTTTTCATTGCTTTCCTCAGCTGCAAACTAGATTTCTTATTGGTGTCTTTAGCTTTATTTCAAAGAAATGTAAATAACTATTGGCCCTTAAACTACCTTGGTACTTAGTAGCTTAAACAACAATCATTCATTTGCTCCTTAGTCTGTAATTTGGGCCCGTCTAGGGCTCGTTTCTGCTCGCGTGGTGTAGGCTAACAATATTCATTTGCATTCAGCCAGGTCGCACCAGGGCCTTCTTGGCTGGAACAAGCCAGGAGACCCCACTACATGTTTGGTAATGGGTCTGCCTATCAACGGGAACGCTTCGGTTGTCCTCTAGGTGGCGTGGTGGAGACTACTGTATAGACTTCAGTAGTCTACCCAAGTTTGTTTACATCACGCAAGAATGGTGACAAGGAATTGTTGGCAATCATCTTTAAGGATGATTCACCACACACAGAAATGCAGTATATTGAACTACTGAGTCAATACACCTTCAGCAGTTTTCTGATTACGGGACTGTTGCTTCACTTCCCCACAACCCAAGGCGAGAAACCCATTATTGCCCACACTCATGGACAGTGGTATCAGCAATCACCCGTTATCTTTTCCTGGCTATCTCAGGCCCCTGTTTCACACACCGATCTGTCTCTGGTCTTTTATCTTGTGGAACTGCTTTGAATCATTGTTGCTCTTTGGGTGGCGTGGTGAGGGTTCCTCACATTCTCTTATATTAACTAGAAGTTCAAGAAGGGTCTAGTAATTCGGAAATATAAATAAGTTTATTTAAAATATTAAGTCATCAGCCATTGACAGCATTCAGGCAGAATGATGCAACAATGGTTTGGGTCTTCCTATATAGGATAAAATCTAGAGTTAAACAATATCTTTATTTTTTCTTTTTCATTTTTTGTTTTTTTGCCTAACATTCAGAAAAAATAACATTGAATGGAATAAAATTAGATTCAAAACAGAACCTAGAGAGAGAAAGTTGGAAACTTTTCCATTTCACCCTTCATGGCTGAAAACATTCTATAGAGATACTGCAGTGTTCCGTAGTTGCCCTGGGCTAAGGGAGGTCCCATTTTGAATTCACTCTGTGTCATGTCTAGCTTGATTTGTGAATGGATGTTTCTGTTAGCAATGTGAAACTCTCAATTTTGACTATAAGTAGGCCAGGTAAGACAGCACAAATCATCAGCTTCTTTAACATCCATTGACGTAAAGGCTCCCTGCACATAATTTCCTTGCACCTTCACCCTTGTCTGAGAAATATGTCAAATGACCCTTGACATGTCTGTGTCCTATTTAGAACAAAGTCTACACTTCCTGCATTTCAATACCATTCTTTTCCTCATATGAGCATGTTAAATAGACTCATAAAATATTAGAAGTAGGAAAGATTTTGGAGATCACTTACTTTAACACTTTCATTTCGCAGATGGGGTTATTTTGTTTAAAAGAGAAGTTATACAGGACCTTTAGGACAATGGTAAATGATGATGATGATGATGATGATGATGATAGTGATGGTAATGTTGACAGAAACTCTCATTACTGAGCACCTGATATGTGCCAGACAGTGAGCTCTCAATGGTTAACAAAGATTAACTCTTAATACTTACCCTAAAACTCTGAGGAGTGTATTTCTAACCCCATTTCACAGATGAAGAAACTGAGGCTTGAATAAAATAATTTACTTAAGGTTATGTTATCAAGCAGCATTGTGGTTCAGTGAGACCTCATATGTGGTGGCAGGGTGGTTTTGTCAGCTGGAATCAAAAACATGTGGAAATTGAGATATATTAAAGGCCCATTGTAGAACAATGACAAGACCATTAGCTTTGGAACCAAAAAGATTTAGGATCAAAAACTACCTTATTTATGCTGTGTGATCTTGAGAAATTTACTCAACCTCTCTGAGCTTCAATTTCATCATCTATCAAAGGGTGATAGTGAAAATTTCTATCTTATCAGGCTCTTGAAATAACTAAAGATGATGTAATGAATGTAAAGTTCCTAAAAGTATACCTACTATACAAATAAGCACTGAAACCTTGTAAAATGACACATATATGTGCATATATATAGTGTTATTTTTATCACCATCTCATATATATTTATATATACGCGTACATACATATACACAGTTGATTTTTGAATGACATGGGTTTGAATTGTACAGGTCCCATTATATGTGGATTTTTGTCAATAAAAATTACACTGAGTGTACCTGCATTTCCTGGCTCCGCTTGTATCTCCTCCACCTTTTCCGCCTCTGTCACCCCTGAGACGGCAAGACCAAGCCCTTCTCTCCTGCCTCCTCCTCAACCTCCTCAATGTGAATATGACAAAGATGAAGACCTTTATCATGATCCACTTCTACTTAATGAGAATAAATGTATTTTCTCTTCCTTATGGTTTTCTTAATAACATTTCCTTGTCTCTAGCTTACTTTATTGTAAGAATACAGTGCATAATACATACAACATACAAAATAAATATGTGTCAATCTACTGTTCATGACATCGGTAACACTCTGGTCAGCAATAGGCTATTAATAGTATTAGGGGAGTCAAAAGTTATAAGAGGATTTTTTGACTGCTCGAGGGGTCAGTATGCTTGACTCTCATATTGTTCAAGCATCAATTGTCTAACAATATGGTGTTATAGTGATAATAAAAATAGTGTTATTTTTATCATCATTTGATACTTAACCGCTAAGCAAGTCTTTGCCTTAATGTTGCTGCTCAGAGAGACTTTCCCTGGACAGCACATTTAATATGGCAGACCAGACCAAATTCCCCCTCAGCACTTGTTCCCTTCCCTAGTGGACTCTACTCCATAAAATTTATCAGTATCCCTCATGCCTCTTATTTACTTATTTATTATTTGTCTTCTGGCAGTAGCTTATCACAACTGACTCTTTGATCTGTTTTGTTCACTGCTTAGTTTCTATAATTATAATTTGCTCAATAAATACTTCCTGAATGAACTACTATTACTATTATTATGTTTATTTTTTTTGTTTTTTATCAAAGAGTCAGTCTCCTTTCTGCAAAAGTAACTATTAGGGGCTGAATTACATCCTCCCCAAATTCATGTGCTGAAGTCCTAATCCCCGGTACCTCAGAATGTGACTTTATTTGGAGACAGGGTCTTAGATAAAGTAATGAAGTCAAAATGAGGTGACTTAGTCAGCTCAGGCTGTGTTAACAGAAATATTATATGCTGGGTTGTTTAAACAGCAAAATTTTTTTTCCCCTGTTCTGGAGGTTGGGAAGTCAGAGATCAAAGTGCCAGCCCATCTGGTATCTGGTGAGGATGCACTTACTAGTTTTCCAGGTGGCCTTCTCCTTGTATTATCATATGGCAGAAAGAAAAGAGAGAGAAAGCAAACTCCCACATCTCTTCTTACAAGGTCACTAATCCCTCTCGTAAGGGCTCCACCTTCATTACGCACTTCCTTCCCAAGGGCCTGACCTCCTAATATATGAATTTTGAGGAGATACAAACATTCGGTCTAAAACATGAGTTCATTATGGTGAACCCTTACCTCATGTGGCTTCTGTTCTTACATGAACAGATTTGGACACAGATACACACACAGAAACACACAGAGGTAAGACCACAAGAGAACAATGTGAGAAGACAGCCACGTACAAGTCAAGGAGAGAGGTCTTAGAAGGAACCAGCCCTGCCAACACCTTGCTCTTGAACTTCCTGCCTCTAGAATTGTGACAAAGTAAATTTCTGTTGATTAAGCCGCCCTCAATCTGGTTGGTATTCTCTTATTTATATCAGCCCTAGCAAACTAATACAGTCACTTTTCTTTGGTGTAGTTTAGAAACATGGGATTTGTGCCCCATCTGCTCCTGAGATATGTGCTTCCAATCTGCTTACATAAACTGCATGCTCTAATGTAACCAGTACTCTGTTCTGTAGCATCCAACTGCACCGTGGTTATGGCAACCATACACCCCAGGGCATTTAGAACAACCTTGGTTTAGAATGTTTTGCCCTTTTCCAAAGTGCACCTGTTTGCACAATAAATGATTTAGTTGTACTACCTATGAGCCATGGCTCTTTGATCCACCTGAAAGTTTTAGGACTCATTACTTTATTCTGTTTTTGTTTGCTTCCATATCCTTTTTACTCCCTATGTTGCAAAGTTGGCTGTGCACATATAGTAGACTTCTACTGAATGCTTAAGGCAACAGAGGACATTTAAAATGCAGCAACACAAATAAATTAAAATGGGATATTAGACATGCTTATCCTTGAAAATTCCCTATTCTTCTGCCATCAGAAATATGTCATGGGCCACCCTTCTCCATAGGCTCAGCTTCCTAGACCTCTGGTCTCCAGTCTGAGCTCTTCCCTTTTTCTATTTACCCTCTTGCTCTTTATTCCAAAATTACCATAATAGTTTTATGCAGTCAATTTAACTCCCTTTTGCGTGTGTGTACTTTTCTACATCTTAGCCTCCTAATTCTTTTGCTAGGAGGAGCTCTGGTGTCTGTTAGCATAACCCTTGTTTTTGCTTTTTATTGTTTTGTTTTATCCCACTATTTTTTTTTTTTTATTAATGAGCCAGCAAGTACCCCTGCCATCAACATAGCAGGAATTTAACCCTCAGTTCCCACCTACATTCCTAACTACCCATTAATGACTTCTTTTCCTCTGGAGTGCAGACCACTGTTACTCCAGGTGTGTCTCAGGATCATCGACCTCTCCTTGGAACTTACAGAAATGCAGATTCTCAGCCTCATTCAAAACCTACTGAAGGAGAATATTTGGATATGGAACCTAGTATTCTATGTTTCAGCAAACCCTCTGGATAATCATAATGCATGGGGAAACTCCCCAAGTTCTACTCTAAGCTGTCCACAATCCTTTTGTGACCCTGGTTTTGCTTACCTGTGATCACTATAGAAGGGTAAAGATCACATAGGATGATGCTCTTATTTTATATGCAGGGCAGATGTAGGATTTGAAGAGTCTAGGATTTATAAAAATTAAAGAGATACTCTAAAAATAAATATAAAAATTATGGATTCAAAATTTAGGAACAAAGATAAGTATGTAATTTAAAAAATTTAAAAAAGACATATGTCACATTTAAACAAGTTGACAAACACTGCTAATACCTAATATCAAAAAGTTTAAGAAAATAATTGCTATGGTTTGAATGTTTGTGTCCTCTCCAAATCCATATGTTAAAACCTAATCCCCAATATGATAGTACTAAGAGGTGGGGCCTTTTGGGGTGATTAAGTCATGAAGAAGGGGCCTTCATGGATGATATGAGTGCCCTTATAAAAAAGACCCCAAAAAGCTGCCTTGTCCCTTCCACCGTGTGAGATCACAGGGAGAAGGCACAGTCTAAGAATGAGGCAGCGTCAACAGTCAACAAATTTTCCAGCACCTTGATTTTATACTTCCTTGCCTCCAAACCATGAGAAATAAATGTTGCTTGTAACCCACACAGTTTATAGTATTTTGTTATAGCAGCCCGAATGGACAAAACAATCAAATATTGTTTTAATTTATTAATTTCCTGACATATATCTTATAATGCTTTCTTTTCTGTATTCTGGGCTCCATAGTCATCACCATTTTACATAACAAAAATTTGGTAATATAATTTCCACGGAGGGAATAAAAAAATTGTCATTGTTTTTCTACATGGTTGTTCAACATTCAGCATCTCTATAAATGATAATTTTGAAACATTTCAGCCTAACAACATATGAGAGATATTGCTGTATATATATTTAGGATTATTGTAAAATTTGGCAACACCCTCCTTGAGTTTCTCTCGTCCATGAGCTGTTGCAGTCATGCTCATAATTTGCAGGACTACTACAGATTCAACACAAGAATGCTGATAAATTCTATCTTATGTTATTCCCACAAAAAGATGTTAAAAATTCATAGTGTATTTTTAATTACATATGCTGAATTATTTACTATATTTATGGCAGTAGCAAATCTGTTTTGACTAGGCAACAATGAAAACGAAATCATCTGCTTACAAATGTACTTATCTGATGATTGGAAGAATTTTTCCCACATTAAATTCGGGCTCTGTAAATTTCATTCATTACTCTCCAGCCCATCTGGTATCTGGTGAGGATGCACTTACTAGTTTTCCAGGTGGCCTTCTCCTTGTATTATCATATGGCAGAAAGAAAAGAGAGAGAAAGCAAACTCCCACATCTCTTCTTACAAGGTCACTAATCCCTCTCGTAAGGGCTCCACCTTCATTACGCACTTCCTTCCCAAGGGCCTGACCTCCTAATATATGAATTTTGAGGAGATACAAACATTCGGTCTAAAACATGAGTTCATTATGGTGAACCCTTACCTCATGTGGCTTCTGTTCTTACATGAACAGATTTGGATGCCCACACTCATGGACAGTGGTATCAGCAATCACCCGTTATCTTTTCCTGGCTATCTCAGGCCCCTGTTTCACACACGGATCCTGTCTCTGGTCTTTTATCTTGTGGAACTGCTTTGAATCATTGTTGCTCTTTGGGTGGCATGGTGAGGGTTCCTCACATTCTCTTATATTAACTAGAAGTTCAAGAAGGGTCTAGTAATTCGGAAATATAAATAAGTTTATTTAAAATATTAAGTCATCAGCCATTGACAGCATTCAGGCAGAATGATGCAACAATGGTTTGGGTCTTCCTATATAGGATAAAATCTAGAGTTAAACAATATCTTTATTTTTTCTTTTTCATTTTTTGTTTTTTTGCCTAACATTCAGAAAAAATAACATTGAATGGAATAAAATTAGATTCAAAACAGAACCTAGAGAGAGAAAGTTTGAAACTTCCCCATTTTACCCTTCATGGCTGAAAACATTCTATAGAGATACTGCAGTGTTCCGTAGTTGCCATGGGCTAAGGAGGTCCCATTTTGAATTCACTCTGTGTCATGTCTAGCTTGATTTGTGAATGGATGTTTCTGTTAGCAATGTGAAACTCTCAATTTTGACTATAAGTAGGCCAGGTAAGACAGCACAAATCATCAGCTTCTTTAACATCCATTGACGTAAAGGCTCCCTGCACATAATTTCCTTGCACCTTCACCCTTGTCTGAGAAATATGTCAAATGACCCTTGACATGTCTGTGTCCTATTTAGAACAAAGTCTACACTTCCTGCATTTCAATACCATTCTTTTCCTCATATGAGCATGTTAAATAGACTCATAAAATATTAGAAGTAGGAAAGATTTTGGAGATCACTTACTTTAACACTTTCATTTCGCAGATGGGGTTATTTTGTTTAAAAGAGAAGTTATACAGGACCTTTAGGACAATGGTAA
>NW_012137191.1:10643033-10646487 GCF_000956105.1 Propithecus coquereli | reverse complement strand
AGTATTTCTAAAAGCCATTTCTTAACTGATACCATAGAATTGGTTGACAGGGACATAAATAGATCCAACTAATTTAAAAATATATGAATTCCCAACATGATTTTTTCTTTATATGGAATCCAAAATGCCCAAGCTTACCTAAACTCATTCGATGTGATGAAAACTATGCCAGAATCAAGGCTAATGAAGAGATTTGTTTTCACTCAACGCAATTAAAAGTACTTATTTTTTTTTTAAATCCCAGGATCATATAATCAATGTGAACCCACATACAGGATCCCTCCCAGAGTGTTCTGAGAAATCCATGCAAGTAAAAAGCCCTGAAGCTAATATTTGTCGGCTTTGCGGTACATCTGCTCCTGTCCACGTGACAGTTCTCTCACTTGATGGGGCCAGATTGGCCCAGGGACAACATAAGTATTAAGCCCATTTAGTAGCTGTGGCCTTTGAGGAAACATAGTAACATAAAGAAAGACACGTTATGCTCTAGTTCACAGCCTTAAGAAATTCTATTAATGTCACATTTGCCACCTTGTATAAGCAAGAGAGTGTGCACATTCACTTTATCTCCAACATGTTCGTTTAAACTACATGCAAATAAGTCATGAACAGAACAAAACAAAACATCCCATCTTCCTCTGCAAAGTTGTAACGTTTTCCTAATTTGAGCCACTTTTTACCCCATGATCACGGGGGGAGGGTTGGGCAAGGGATCAGCCTATTATTTCAGCCTCTGCCCCTAGCTAGTCCAGACAGGTTTGCTCCCAGAGGTAGCTTTCTTGTGAGATCTTGGCATCTTCTGATTTTGTGTACCTACCTGCTTATGAACACAAGAGTTTCTGGGCTGTTTTAGGGAGTTTAGCAGTAGAAATAATACTTAACCTTTCTCTCACTTCCAGAATCCATAGATGAAAAAAATTCCAAACTTACGTGACTCCTAAATATCAATTAGTGAAAAAGCGAAGACATGACATTCTAAGACAAGTGAAGGTCGAGTTATCACTGCACAGCCGTATTTAATACATAAGAAAATGAAGGGTGACAGAGGCCTCTGACGCTGCATCAAACTGAAGACCTGAGGGAGGGATAATTAGCTAGAGGGGCCGTGATTTCATATCGTGATGCTTAACAGAGGAAGGTAGTCAAGCCCCCTTGATTTTGGTGGGAATGACCATCAGCAAAAGGAGGCATACTGGAAAAAGACTTCAACTGAAAGTGAGGAATTGTGGCTTCTGATCTAAACTGTGTAAGAAGATGGATGATACTGGGAAAATCACCATCCTTTATTTGTGCCAGAATTTTCATATATGAAATGGGGTTTCGACTGGGTAAAGTTTGAAAAGATGAGAGATGTGGACATAAAAACTGAAAGCATGAACACTGATAATGCATGAATACCACAGAGAGTGTAGGAATAGAGGAGTGACCTTAAAGAAAGTCCCAAGAGTGCTAAAAATATAATATTATTTTACCACACAAATGCATTTTCTCTAAAAGACATAAACTACTCCAGAATGGCCACTTATGCTCTAGTGTGTTCATAGGGACCTGACCTAAGGGAGTTGGACCTTCGTCTCAATTTGCCATCATGTCTTGGTAACCACAAACAAGTTATAACAACTATTGTGGCTTCAATTTTCCCACCAGTAAAATGAAGGTCTCAGACTTGCTGACCTTCAAATTACTCTTAAAGGACTAGCCAGAAAATGACAATAGAACTGCTAAAGTCTGTATTTCTGCAGTTTTTATTCAACTCAGACTTCGATATGTATTGTCACATAATAGCACATAATTTCCTGGTGCCAGAAAAGTGATGTGTCCATGACTCCATAGGGAGAGAAAAATGGATGGTTTGCACTTGGTGCTTTTCCTGGACTCTGTCCTACGTTTCTCTTCCCCTAGTTGATTTTAATCTGTATTCTTTTTCTGCAATATACTATAACTGTGACTACAATAGCTTTCAGCAAATTCTGTGAGTCTTTCTAGAGAACTCTAGAAACTGAAGATGGTTTAAGGAGTCATCAGAACTTACAATTGGTGTCAGAAGTGAGAATAGTCTTCGGTAGACTCTGCGGTTGGCTAAAATTCTTGCAGAGCTTCACAGCTCTGCCTTAGGGGAGTAAGTTTATGTAGAACACAGCTTGGAGAGCTCCATGCCTACGGACATTGTATTAATATAAAACAATGAAGGGATTGGTGGAGAACAATTAAGTAAAGACTATGAGCTCCATGATCCCAGCAAAACAGCAGATCAGCTAGAAGTTTAACAGAGAGAAGTAAGGAACAAGAAGCTAAGAAGGGCCTTCCTTGCTTTAGAGTCAACATGGGGGGTCAGAAAGTCTGTGCTCATGTGTTAGGCTGCACTGACTCAGGAGGAATCATTGCAAGATGTGGGGCAGGCTTGAGAGCATCCCCAAATCACACACACAGATGCGCAACCACAAAGGGCAAAAACCTCAATGGTATGAGAGGCTTAACCACAATCTCTGACCAAGCACTAGGTAGACAATAAACTACTCTGGCCCAGGGACTACTCATAAGGACCCAAGCATAAAAACAAAATCACAATATCCCTGGGAGCCTGGAAGACTATGTGCGTGTAAGCTTTACCCTGCCAGGAGTGATTGGTGAAGGAAACTCCAGGCTGTTTACTAGACCCTGGCTTAAAATGGGACAAAAAGTGTTAATCTCCAAACTGTGATAATAGTCTTGAAGCCACACACTCATCCAATCACTAAGATGTCAAAAGACAGGCAAGTGTTGATGAAAATGTGGAGAAATTGGAATTCTTATGCACTGCTAGTGGGAATGTGAAATTGTGCAGCTGTTTTAGAAAACAGTTTGGCAGTTTCTCACAATGTTAAATATAGAGTTGCCATCAGATGTAGCAATTGCATTCCTAGGTATATATACCCAATAGAAATAAAAATCTACATTCACACAAAAAATTATACATGAATGTTCATAGCAGCATTATGTATAATAACCAAAAAGTGGAAACAACTCAAATGTTCATCAGTGATGAATGGTTACGTACAATGTGGCATAATCATACAATGGGATATTATTTGACAATAATGAAGCCACGAATCTATTTGTATAAAATGTCCAGAATTGGTGAATCTAGAGAGATTGAAAATAAGTTAGTGGTTTCCATCAGCTGAGGTTAGGGGTTGAAGTAAAGGGTAATAGAGTATGAGGGTTTCTTTTCTTCCTTCCTTCCCCTTTTTTCCTCTTTATTCTCTCTCTCATTCTGTCTCATTTTCACTCTCCCATTTGTTTCTCTGTCCTTTCCTTCTTTCTTTCTAGATGTATCCAGGAGACAAGAAAAGGAATGCAGGTGCTGAATATATGAAGGGTAGTTTACCCATATGTCTAACGAGAAACTTTAGGAGATAACAGAAATATTTAAGGATTTAAGAGGCAATTGTTAATGTATTTTTTTCTGTAATTA
>NW_012137191.1:10637326-10638684 GCF_000956105.1 Propithecus coquereli | reverse complement strand
GAATGCGAAGATGATAAGAGTTCCTGAGTGTCTCCTAGTCAGGGTTCTCCAGAGAAACAAAATCAATAGGTTACACATAGATATATGAGAGGATTTATCAATATTATGGGAATTGGCTCACAGGATTATGGAGGCTGAGAAGTCCCACAATGTGTCATTTGTGAGTTGGAGAACCAGGAAAGCCAGTGGTATAGTTTAGTCTGAGTCCAAAGGCCTGAAAACCGGTAGCTCTGATGTCAGATGTCAGGAGAAGATAAATGCCCCAGCTCCAAAAGAGAGAGTGAATTTATATTTCTTCTACTTTTTTGTTCTATATGGGCCCTCAATAGTTTGGATCATGTTCACCCACACTGATGAGGGGAGGGCAGATCTTTCTTACTCAGTCAACTGATTCAAATGCTAGTCTCTTCCAGAAACACCCTCACAGACACACCCAGAGGTAATGTTTACCAGCTATCTAGGTATCCCTAAATCCAGTCAAGTTGACACATCAAATTAACTATTGCAGTGCCTGAACTAAAACTGATGACCGTTTGTTTCCTGAAGAGTCTCCTCCCCATTCATACATCTTTTCTTTGCTCATTTGCTGAAGAGGCAACATGCCTCGTGGTTCGGGGTGCACTCTCTGAATCCCGACCAACTGGGTTTGAATTTCTTGCTCAGTCACTTGACTGACCTTGATTAAGTTATGTAGTTATTCCAATCCTCAGTTTACATTTCTGTAGAAAGGGTGCATATCAATACTTACACTTTATGGTTACTATTTCTATTAAATAAGACGAGAAATACACATTTTGCAACATATTGCCTAGTAGGTAATAAAGTCTTATTAAATGTTAGGTATCATCAATAGCAACTTGGATTAGGACACTGATCATCCCTTTTTCTCCCTCTTCTGTTATAGCCTTTTTGATACTATAGTTTTATTTTTATTTTCCAAAGATTTCGTTTGAATACAATGCCAGGAATCATGTTTGGTACATTATACACATCATCCCATGTTATGTTCTCAAAATCTCTGTAAGGAGGTAGATAGAATTGCTTCAGCAGATATGGAAGTTGTACTTAGGTCAGGTAACTTATTAAAGATTTAAGTGGCATAGTTAAAATTTGATTATAGAACTGTCTTATTTTAAAGCCTTGACACCCTTTGCTATAGTTTGAATGTATCCCACAAATTTTATGTGTTGGAAATTTAATCCCCAAATTCATTTGTTGACCTGGGGTAGGGCCTTTGGAAGGTAACTAAGATATATAAGGCCATCAGGGTGGGGGACCTGTGATGAAACTGGTGGCTTTATAAGAAGAGGAGAGACTGAGCTGACATGCACACTTGTGCTCTCTCATCATGTGACACC
>NW_012137191.1:10636047-10637276 GCF_000956105.1 Propithecus coquereli | reverse complement strand
CATTGAACAATTGCTGTATATCTGATACTGCATTGTTTAATCCTCACCTCAACTGTGTGGAATGGTTAAATCATAATTATGCACATCTTTTATATGAGAAAACTGAGACTCAGAAACCAATGACTTTTCTGAGATCAGATAGCCAACGTGTCAGAATGCAAACTGAATTCCAGGTTTTCTCATTAATCCAGCTCTGTCATTTAACATCACTCCAAACTTGGCACATTCGTGCAACTGTGAACGGAGGTGATGGTGACAACAGCTCATTCACAGAGTGGGGAAGGTGAAGGTCATGAAATGAGACAATACATCATTGGATCCCTTGTAAAACACCACACAATTCTTTGTTAGAGAGCATACCACTGAATGCATATAATGGCATGTTAAATTGGGTGCAATGAGCTATTCCTTCTATAAGAGTTCAGAAAAGGATAATGTCCAAGTGTTATGGAGAAGATTGTTACCAATGCAAAATAATCTACTTTTATTTCATTATCATAGATATCTTTTGTAATTATCGAATCCATTGAACAGTTGAGGAAACAATAGTTCTCCAAGGATAAATAATCTTCTCTTGGTGCCTGGATTCAAAATTAGAGTACCTTTACAAGCCATATCCTTTTGACTACTCTCCACTCACTCTCAACAGTGCCTATGCCCTAGGTAGGGAAAAGAGGCATCAGTGTTTCATAGCACTCTGGAGTACTCACCTATTAATTTAAAGAGAGGTATGGCCCTACAGGGAGAAAGGAGATAGACCAGTGTTGAGAAGACTATAACATAAAATAATAATTATTTAAATAAAACCTTATCAAATTGACTTCCTTATGCTCTCCACCATCTGTATTTTCTTTTTTTCTGCAAGTGAAGTCTGGCTTTTCAACATTCTGACAGCAGTTCCAGGGAAAGCAGGAAGTGTTGAAAAGAGAACAAAGTTCTTTTGAGGCCTCAGGGCAAGCTCTGAGTTCTCTGGATGGATTTGCTTCACATTCTTTAGTGAAACCTCTGCGCATATCAAAACCTCCTGCAAGATACCATCCAAGGTACTTTCAGATATGCAGTTTGGTGATGAACAGTTTACCATCTCTACACTTCCTCTTGCATGTTTGTAAGAAACCCAGATCTCTGACCTCGAAAATAGCAATTATAGCTTTTTTAAACTTTCAGATTTTTTCAAGTTTTACTGGAGACAAAAAATATGAATTTTTAATTAAAACCTCCCAAGAATC
>NW_012137191.1:10631926-10634337 GCF_000956105.1 Propithecus coquereli | reverse complement strand
GCCCGGCTGGACTTTGTTCTTGACTGTGGCAAACAAACTCTGCTTAAATAAATCGAATACATAGAAATTCTGCTTAGATCTTTGACATTGTTTAAGAAGAAAAATCTCACCAACTGGGGGCTAAGGGACCAGTCAAATCTAATCTCTAGTTATTATTTAAAATTATCTTGAGTAAAAATACAGGTATTTTGTTCAAAATGCTTCTGAATTGTCTTTTAGAAATCTGAGTTTTCACCCACTGACCCATTTTTAAAACATAACCTGTATTTTGACCTCCTTCTCCCCCCCAAAAAACAATGATTTCTTCCATAATTATTGCTTAAAAATTCCTCTAGAACAAGGAGGCAGCATATTAGAAGCGTCAAGTTTGCATTTAAGAGGAGAAGCTAGAAGTTGTTACATTGACTGTGACAAAATATAAGAAAGGAGTGACTCTGGCTATGAAAACGTAAACACTAGGGCCACATAGTACAGAGACAATTGTGTTCTATGCAAGAACAACACCTAAGGGTAATTATTACAGTAATAATACCTAACACTTGGACAGCATTTCCTATGTGTCAGTTACTAGTCTAAGAACTTTAGCATATTAACTTAATATTCCACAGCTCAAAATATTAGCTCATTTTACAGATTCAGAAATTGAGACAAAGAGAGATAAGGTAAGTTGTTCAGTGTCACATGGCTAGTAAGTGATGGAGCTTGGACTCAACTGCAGACAGACTCCATACTCTTATTTGAGTAAAATTCATTAATATTCGTGATGATATGGAGAAATCAAGACAACTTAAATTGTCTTCAAGGTAACGTTGTGGAATTTATAAAAGGATGCAACATTTTAGCTATATTCCTATCTCATAGTTTTTGTTTATTATTAAAATGTAAGTGTTTAGCTTTCCAAACAACTCATCCTTCCACAAATAGATTTTTTTTTCCCCCTCAGTGGGTATGGATAAGCAAAGTTCAGAGACTCTGAGAAATTTAATGTCACAAATCCTCAGTGATCAGATACAGCAAAGTTTATTTCTTGTTCAAAATACTTGTTGGCTGAAGTTTGATTGTGGCTGTGCTCAACATGCCTTCTTTATTCTTTGGCCCAGTCTAAAGAAAGAACCCTTAATTATGAGTCTCTCTTGTGGCAGAGAGAAAAGGGAAATGATGGAAATAAATTATGATTCTTAATAATTGTGTTTATTTGAGTGACCAAGTGAGTCACGGGGCCAACTTGGCGTTAAGGTGGTGGAAAATTTTCTTCTCCTGTGGAGGGTCGCCACAGAGGTCTTGTATGAGTAAATGAGGTAGAGATCAGTGAATATTTTGAACCTATAGTACAATCTCCTACACATAGAAATTTGGCAGCAAAACTGCCTCTCAACTTCAGAACCCTTCATTCCAAGAGTAGTTTTTATTTTACTGCATGGTAGTTGACAAACAACTGATTTGATAATGGCAGTCTTAGAAAACAACAAGTGTTATTGCAGAGCTGAGAATATTGCTTCGCCCTTTCTGCATTGAGATCTTTTGCATATTTCCCACTTCACTATGCAGAAATTGAATTTCGACAAAAGATGATTATTATCCCTGAGTAAATGATATGATGTCAAACATTAGGTAGATCCTTAAGTCTGTGTTGATCTATTTGCTAGAGGTTTTTCATTCCTCTTTTCCCACATACACCCATGAGAAACATTTGCCTTAAAATTTCCCTGATTCGCCTAGTAATGAATTCGTACTAGTTTACTCAAACTGGGTATTATACTCAATCTCACTTTCCGTCACTTAAGGCTGCTCCCTCAGTGGAAACAGAATAACTTTTAGGATGTCTTAGCCATTCTCCTTTCTCATCCATGCCAACAATGCACTATGTACATAAGCCTGCTATCGACTTAGGACTTAGCCTTCTTTATCCAGTTTGAACATGACAAAATCCTTAAGAGGAAACTGAGGATATTTCCCCAGCCTTTAATCATTATTCTTTTTCTCCATGGGAGTCTTGCCAAATCTTAGCTCTGGGTCTGGCCTTACATATTTGAAGGCATTTTCAAATTCTAGTCCCTCTGTGATCTCTTTCCTGGATTTATTTCAGCTTCCAAAATGTAACTTAAAAATGGAACAATAAAGAGAAAAAAAAGGAACTAGTCTTACGCATTCCACTCATTCTCCTTTTTTAGAATTTTAAATATGCACAGATTACAACCAGTCTTTTCTTTCTTGACACTTGGCCAGGCCTTGAAATACCTTTGAAACTCATCACCTTTAAAGTTTTTCATTATGAACCAGTCTTTCTACTCACCTGAACTGTTATTCCCAGAGCTGTTTGATGAATTCTTTTAATGTACAAAGCTTAATACCTTGTTGCAGGTGTGTAGCTTTGTAGGGGTCCAAGAGAAAAGGAAACTTTCACGTAGAAA
>NW_012137191.1:10630727-10631876 GCF_000956105.1 Propithecus coquereli | reverse complement strand
TTTTTCAAGTTTTACTGGAGACAAAAAATATGAATTTTTAATTAAAACCTCCCAAGAATCTGCCTACCACAAGGATCTGGAATACATTTTTTCTCGTCTGGAATATAGATGCTTCTGTTACTTCTCCACCCGGGTGCCTTTTGTAACACCTACTCAGGCTGTAAAAGCTGACTCTGTTACTTTGCTCAGAAAGCCTGCCGGGATTACCTGTTTTCCCAGTCTGAATTGGCTATATTTCATTTTTACAGAGAACTCAGAGCTTACCTAAAACATTGAGCAAATTGAGAGTGGACAGTTAGTATTTAAAGCTCTAATGCCTCATATAGACTATGAATCACATAGATGATTATTTAAAAAAAAAAAAAAGAGTAAGTGAATGGAAAGCCAACAGAACAACCTACAACCTGAATGGAACATTGTCATAAACCACTTCAGTTTTACACTGAAAAGAGTTGTATTGCTGACCTCAAACCATTGGGTAATACCCTTTCAGCATGTTGGATTCTAGTTCTGTTCACCAGTATTTCTAGTGCTCTTCTCTGGGCATATGGTCAGATTTTAGTTCCTTTCTGTATTTCAGTTTAGGTAGGACCAGGACTCTTATTTAGGTCAATGAAATGCATGTGCCTCTTCTGGACAAAAAAAAAATTAACAGCTAGGATGTGATTCTCCATATTGTTGCCTTCTGTGATATGAAGCCAGGTGATTTTCCAAATTGGTGAGACTCTATCCAAGCCTAAGTCTTAACTAAATTAGAGACAGCGTAAAATCCCATTTTTGCCAAACTGCAATGGCTTGTGAGGAAAAAACAATTTTTTGTTGTTTTAAGCCATAGAGATTTGGGAATTATGGTAGGAAAAACTGCCCCTTTCTGATTAATATAATTAGTATCATTCATAAAATCAGCATTATAATGTAATCATCTTGATTTACATTGATGGCATTCCATTATTCTTATTCATAATGGATGCTAGAAGATATTTTGATAATTCTGCACCTTGATCTAGTACATTTTCCTCCCTCATATATGAAAAAATGCACATGGGAGCTCATCTGGAGATGTGCATACTGTAACAACAGGAAGGTCCATTCCATTCCCTTGAGATTTTTTAAAATAATACATATCTCTTTATCTTGTACTATACCTTG
>NW_012137191.1:10628430-10630677 GCF_000956105.1 Propithecus coquereli | reverse complement strand
TTAACTTTTACTTTATCACCAGATTATGTCAATGAGTGTAGGTTACCCCTGTGGGGACTCTGCTAGGCAGAAAAGTGTGGAGAGTATCCCCCTTCTGCTGGGATGGCAAAAATAGATCTGTCTTTGTCTGCCCAAATCAACAAAAAAGTGGTGTGGCTTTGTGCACATGGATAGATGTAGTAGATGGCATGTATAAGGATGACTGGATGTAAAGTCAGACATACATAGCAAAGATGCTGGCTTTAGCCTAGCCCTTTGTGTTTGTTTCCTAAGGCTGCAGTAACAAATTACCACAAATTGGTGGCCTAAAACAACAGAAACTTATTTTCTCACATTAAAGCATGTCAGAAGTTTGAAATCAAGTAGGATTGGTCCTTTCAGAAGGCTTTGAGGGAGAAATTGCCCTATGCCTCCCTCTGAGCTTCTAGAGGCCCTTGGCCATCCTTCGCACTCCTTGGCTTGTGGCAGTATAATTCCAAACTCTTCCTCTGCTTACACATGACTGTTTGCCTTTTGTTTGTGTCTGTCTCCAAATTTTTCTCTTCCAATAAGGATATTGGCCATTGGATTAGGTCCCACCTGAATCCAATATGACCTCATCTTGAATTGATTACATATGCAAAAATCCTATTTCCAAATAAGGACACATTTGCAGGTACCTGGGGTGAGGAACTTTGACATAACTTTTTTGAGGAACAGAATTTGACCCCCAAAAATGTTTATTGTGGAACTTGACCACCCTGAGCATGTTGAGGAGCTGGAGAATGGAGGGTCCACATTCTATTAATACTGCCTTGTGAAAGAGCAGCGTGGAGAGGTAGTGAATGGGCCTTGGAGGAAGCACATGCTCAAGGAAGATGGTGCACATCTGCCTAAGGCTGACCCAAGAATGGACTGTCAGTCAATAAAAATGTATTGAATTTCACCATGAGTCAGACACCGCGGTTTGTACTGGTAATATGGTAGTGGACAAGATAAACATAGTCACTGGCCCCAAGTGAGATAGGAAAAGAGAGCCTGATTATATGTATAACATGGAGTTTAGCGTGAACATTGTCACTTACCAATTTTACCCTAAAGTTTATGCTTAAGACGCAGAGACAGTGAGCTAGGAGTGAAATCAGAGACAGTGGAATGCACACATGCACAATGTGTGAAATATCAAGGGCAAAGGATGATAGCTTTCTAGGTTACAAAAGGCTAGGGAAAGTTTGACACATTTTGATTCAGACCAACGCATAAGGGAAGCACATTCTGAGTACAATCCCTGTGACAAGGACATTGGCCAAGAGGCATTTGTGCCAGAAACAGTACTGTATTAGTTTCCTGTTGCTACAGTAACAAATTGCCGCAAACAATGGCTTGAAAGAATATACATAAGTGTAATATTTTACCATTCTGGAGACCGTGAGTCTGAAATAGGCCATACAGGGTAAAAGTAAAGGTGTTGGAGGAGCTGCGTTTCTTCTGGATGCTGTAAAGAAGAATCCATCCCTTGGCTTTTCTAACCTCTAGGGGCTCCCCACGTTCCTTGCCTTGAAGCCAGCCACATCACTCCAACTTCTGCTGCTGTCATTGTGTCTCCTTCCCTGACTCTGACTCTCCTCCTCCCTCTTCACTTATAAGGACTCTTGTAATTGCATTGGACCCATATAAATAATTCAGGAAAATCATTTCATCTCAAGATTCTTAATCACATCTTCAAAGTCCCTTTTACCATGCAAATTAACATATTCGTAGCTTCAAGGATGAGGACACGAGCATCTTTAGGAGGCTGTTATTCTACCTACCGCAATCACCCTCAGTCATCATTATCAGAAACCCGGGCTTCAGAGGCCCCAACAGGACCAGTCTCCAAAATTAGGTGCCATTTGGTCAGGAAAGGCCCTGGACATTGGTCCGATTTATCCCAGGAAGCCTCTCTACACTCAGGTAAAGTTCATTTATAAATAAATACTTGCTGTTGTTATTGTGTATTGTTTGTATATAAGCACCTGGGAGTGTAAGTAGCTAGTTTTTCTCCCCTCTCTTCAGCAATATTCAACTCTAATCTTAGTACAGTAGCCATGACAATTTTTATGCATATATGTCCTATCTATGCCCAGTCGAGGTTCAATTCTGCCATAATACCCAATACATGTACAAAATGTAGGAACATATTGTGCATATCACATATTAATACTTAATATATCAAAATGTTTATATCCAATATGAATAATATATTCATAATTGATATTGTTAAATATA
>NW_012137191.1:10607743-10615515 GCF_000956105.1 Propithecus coquereli | reverse complement strand
ACTTCTTGGCTCTCAGCACATATACACTCCCTACTTTTCTTATATGTTCAAAGATGTTATCACCTAAAGTGATTCAACAATTGTACATGTAGCCCTTGGAATTCCAAGGGATTAGTGGTCATCTTAATTTCCACTTTGTCTTTAAGGGTGAATATGCTCATTTCTTAAGGGGTGATGAGAATAGGAACTGCATAGATGAGTGCTCTCGGATGCTGGGTGAAATATTTAAGCAGACTGCTTGGCTCAAAGTAACTTCTCAAAGAATGTTTATTGAATAACAGAGACTTTAACCAGGGTGACCAAACGTCCTGGTTTTCCTAGGACTGAGGGCTTCCTGATGACATGAGATATTCTTTGTAAAATTGGAAAATCTTAGGCAAATTGGAGCTAGTTGGTCACCTATGTATTCACCCTGCATGTGTGTCATTATCCTTTTGCATGCAGTTTTGGAGAGGAAAATGGTTACTACTAGTAGAGGAGTAAAAAAAGTATTGTGTTTCAGGGACTCATGATAATTCCTTTCACATAGTTGCTATTTGAAAGATGTGATTAATAATAAAAATAAGGCCTGGTGCTGTGTCTCACATCTGTCATCTTAGCACTCTGTGAAGCTGAGGTGGGAGGATTGCTTGAGGTCAGGAGTTTGAGACCAGCTTGAGCAAGAGCATGACCCTGTCCCTACTAAAAACAGAAAAAATTGTCTGGGTGCGATGGTGTGTGCCTGTAGTCCCAGCTACTCAGGAGGCTGAGGCAGGAGGATCACTTGAGCCCAGGAGTTTGAGGTTGCTGTGAACTAGGCTGATGCCACGGCACTCTAGCCAGGACAACAGAATGAGACTCTGTGTAAATAAATAAAATTAATATATCTTTCAAAGATCATATATATCACACATTGTATTAAAAGAGGAAAAGATGGCATCTCAGGTTATCCTTCTATCACCCGTCTTATTACCATTTCTCAGATGAGAAAATTTACTTAATTGCATAGAAATTAAATTTAGAATAAGTACCTAATGAAGGCCATGCAATTCATAAGTAGTGGATAGAGATATTAACTGAATTTTTTTATGAACCAAAGCTTGTGTTTCCAGGAGAGCCCTCTGCATTCTTCACTCTCATGACTTGGTTGGTCCGCCTTGGTTACTGATTTTGACTCTTGACTAGAGGTTTTGGCGTTTCCCTGGCTTGAGCACTGTTTATGTTTCCTAGTTTCCAATTTGGCTGCCCACTTAACCGTGATTACACCCTGTACTCAATCACTGATTTTCATTACTTATTAACTTATTCAATTATTCTACCATCTTTAATATGTGTCCACTTTGTGTTATGAATTTAAGTTATAAAAGTCAATAAACCTGACCCCTTTCCTCTTAGTAGTAGGGGGTATGTGATCTGTAGTAGGGTGATTTCACTGTACTCAGAAACACAACCTCAATCTTATTCTGACAGTCTATATATCAAATTAATACCTCCCAGGAAAAAGATTCCTATTTTTCTCCAAGGACTGAACCCTTATTTTCTTGACCCAAGACACAGGATCCTTAGCTTAGGTCTCACTGTTTAACCTATTGTTCTATATTGTCCTCAAAGGAAAATTTATAAAAAGGACGAATACAACTGGAAGCAAAGAACACACACTACATGGTTATTTTGTTCTTTTTAGAAAACAAACACCACTTGTCCAACCCATCCATAAACAACTGTGACAGTCCTTGGATAATCAGTAATGAAATAGACACAGACTCAATGTTCCATGGAATGACTGTAAAGAGTGGAATATCAAGGAAAAAAAAAAGTGAAAAAACGTGAATAAAAAAAAAAATGTTTGCTGATGGGAAAGTCATCAAGCTGTCTGAGGCTTTGTTTTCGAGTTTATTTTCACTGAAAATGAACTAAGGCTGTGGTCTGTGACTTCTTCATTCAGCTATGTTACCAACCTTGGCTGGAAAGAAATTCTCACCTTGGATTTCTCACTAAATGGGACCACAGAGACAGAGACCCAATGGAAAGCATTGTGTTCACAAGTGAGATGTTAGAAATCATAGCATGATATTTGGAGACCTCAAATATTTGGTCACGTCTTTCATAGCAAATACAACCTTGGTATGCTGAATCAGTGAAAATTTTTTTCTAGCTATTTCTCTCCAGGTGCCTTCCAAAAATATATAGTACAGCATATTTTTGGGAACCTAATGGATTCTTCCAACAGGTATTTATTGTAGTGAGTATTTGAAGAGGTCAGAATGGAGTGAGTCCCTTCCATCTGACTCCCAAGTCACTGGGTATGACTCACTCTTCCTGGGCTGATACTGGGTAGGATCTTCCTTCCCTTGATCACTTTCATGACCAGGTATCTAGCTACTGGAGCCACATTTCTGAAAGATTATTTATTGAAGAATTTCATTTCTAATCTCCAGAGTTCTGTTCTTCATAGAGGGCATGGTGTCTTTGGAGTCACTTTGGGGAAAATACAATTTATCAGTGAGGGCTGTCTTCTCCTCCTTGGCTGAGCAGACTTGTTTGGGAGTTGATGGGTCATTGCATTGAGTGGTTAGGCTTCAGATCAACCCAGGAATTAGTTTATAGTTGGTGAGAACACTTTGATTTCCACCTGTGACTGGGGATGACTCAGCTGGAGTCAAGGGTCAAAATGTTGTGCTATCCTTGAAGTAGGGAGCAAAGTACTCATCGCAGGTAGAGTTGGGAGCTGGGGTGGGGTGAGGGGATCATAAGTGCTGGAGGGTCTTTACAGCCTGCTACTGAGGATCAAGGGCATTCTCTCATCTTCCACAACAGGTGTGTGTGGTGGTGGCTGTGGCAGGAGCAATGCTGGAACACTTTTTCCAGCTGTGTAAGACCATGTGTCTGTTTCTGATTGGAGTTAGCAACTGGGTGGATGTGGAAGACAGAGAATTCGTCTCAGGATTGATCAGGATGGGCATCCATTAAAGAAGAGTACCTTGAGCACAAGGAAATATAATATGGAAGGCTGTAGCAAGAACAGAGATAGCAATATGGCTAGAGGTTGGGAGCTGTTTCATCAAGGCAAGAGGGACATCATTGCCAGCAGCACCAATGGCTTGAGTCTTTTCATAAACTTGGCCTCACAGGACTGAATCAGGGAATCTCCTCTCATAATTTCTTCATGGTCCAGCTAGCTGGTACATCATCATCATCATCAGCTGCAGCATCAACAATAAGGACATCTGGTCTTTAGAACATAGAAGATCTAACCCTGGAGATGAAGGTAGGAGGAGCTGGTGTGGGACAAGCTGCAAGGCTCATATGCTGCTTTTTGCTGGACAGGAAGGAATATCTAGCTCGGATTGTCTGGAGAAGACTACTGGGGGCACTGTCCTGTTAGTGGGCCTCCCTTGAGGGCTCAGCTCTGTTGGTTGTGCCATACCTGCACTGGATCCCTTGCCTTGGGTTTCAGGTGAGATTGGGCCACAGAGTGATCTGGTCAAGAGAGGGGGAAAGAGGGAAAGCAGCTGTTGCTCATGCAACAATTCTCTCTTCTGTCTTGGAAGCCCATGTTTCCTTAAGAATCTGAAGTGGTTACGGTCAAACAGGCCAAGACCAAGACTGCTCTGGACAAGGGCCCTGCCCTTGCAGAGGCTTAGTCCAAGCCTGCCCGGAGGTTAGATTCCCTCTGGAATTTGAGGACTGGGAAGTTGGTAACCTGCTTTTCTGGATGCTAATACTGTTCTTTATCAAAATGTATTATTTTAGTGTTATTTTTAGGTGGAATTTAGTCACGTGGAATTCCATACCACAGAAGAGTAAAAACATGAAGTATTTGTTAATCAGCATGATCTGCCAGACATACGTGACATATTGTTTCATTAGGCATTGCATTAGTCCAGAAAGTTAGGTCTTTCTACCTCATTTCACGGATGAGTATATTGAGCACAGCCCTCACTCCTCAGTTTTGAGGGGCTTGAGTCCAGATGTTGCTTGTTAGGGCAGACACTTCAAGCAGACTAGATACTCATAGCTCCTTTTCTCCTGGGCTGACTAATTCCATGGACTCCAGGTCATCTTAAATGAGAGCATCTATTATTTAAAATGAAAATAATCTCTTATAACTTCCTAAAAATCTTGTGATGGTGGTAAGTTGGTCTATTTCATCCTAATGTATGCGTGAGGAGACAGATCCTGAGAGAATAAATGATTCACCTAAGGACCTCAACTTAAATTTAATGAGATGCTATTCTTTTGGGATTCTCTCCTACATCTTAGTGGGGTTCTCTTTCTACTTTGCCCTGCTCTTGTTTGTTGGTTATGATGGGACCTAGTGAAGTTAATTCATTCAACAATTCTTAAATGATAACAAAAAAGAGGAAAAACGAACAAGCAAATAAATAATCCCAAGCTGGGCTTATGGACCAGCCAGACCTGTGTTTGGGATTCTAGCTTCACTACTTCCAAGCCAAGTGACTTTTTAAAATACTGGCCCCTTGGTGCTTCACCGAGTTGCCACTCTCATGAAAAGGTCTTATGATGTCTTTCTTATATGGTGACTCTGAGAATTAAACCAGGCAAGTCCTTTGGCATGCCATGTATGCAGTAGGCTCATCACCTATAATCTACCCCTGTATGTCTAGTAAAGTATCTTCTGCTTAATGCATGTTGAAATCAATAAATTGATACTTGACTGAATATATCGCAAATGGAAAATACACCAGGAACCTTACTTCACATTTGTTCAGGACTTTACAGTTTTCAAAAGTCTTTCATATAATGTCACAAATGCATATTTCTGAAATTAAACAAGATTTTATAGAGTATGCCAGCCTACACCCTATCTTTGGGCAGAAGATACCTGCAGAGCTCAGCGAAATCTTCAAAAATAGAACATGTCAGTGTATTCATGTGCCATAGAGATAAACTGAGTTTTGAAAAACTCAGGAAAACTGCTCATTGGTGGTGAGGGTGATATGGCGTCAATAGTGCTGAAAATCAGCTTCTTGATAACTGGGGCATTATTCTTTGTGAGAGAAATTTTCTGCTCTTTCTTTTATTCTTCCTTATTTATTTTATTTTATTTATTTTTAGTTAGTTGCACACAGGACAGTTTTATAGCCTCAAAGTGATGCGAACAGAGTTTTAGACAGTGACATCATTGCGGAGCGCAGATGCGTTCATTGCTGTAAGCAGAGAGCTTCTGGCAGGCTGCAATTTAATGAGGCAATCTCAAATTAGCTTAGACCATTGTTTGCCTTTTGCCTTTGTTTGCAAATTTAGCACAACTTCATGAAATCTGCCAGAAAATGACAAGAGTCTAGCAAAATTACTCATAACTCAAGGGACTGGGTGAAACCAAACTGTCTATGCCTCTTTCAGTGACAATATGAGCTGGCCGATGTGATGGGCACCTGTGTGGTGTTTACAAGATCAGGGTAACAGCAGCTGGATGTATACATTTTCCTCAGAAATTCTACCTTAGGGACCCAGTATCCTAAATTCCACAGAAGTTACTGAAAGATCTCTGTTGCTCAGAAAATCGTCTCTAAAAGTCACTTAGTGAAAACAGTGTTGGAAAATAAGATATTAATGAGAGTAAATATTAGCACTAAGTTTCAAAATAAACCAAAGGCAGGGAAAAAGTGAGTTCTATGTTTATTAGAAATATGGTGGATTACAACAGGAAAGAAGGAAAAAAGGAAAGAAGGAAGGAAGGAGGGAGGAAAGGAAGGAAAGAAGGAAGGAGAAAGGGAGGGTGATGAGTGTTTAGAATAGAACATAGAAGTGGTCAAGGATGCCAGCTTTATTTCCCTGACCTGCTTTTTGGGCAGCAGGTAAGTGGAATAAGCACAGGATTGATAATCATAAGCTGGTCATTCTAAATTTAAGGCTGTCTCCACATTTATAAAGCAAGAATATCAGTAATAATACAGTCCCTGAGAGGCACCCTCAGGAGATTGGAAGATGATCATGAGAAAGAGGAGACTGGTCTCTGAAGCTAGAAATCTCTCAAAGGTCAAGTTCCTCACTGGGGATCAGGGGCACCTGATTGTTCTTCCCTCGTTCTGGCTCTACAGGGTTTTCCTGAGAAATGGAAGGGCATAAGAACAGGGGTTGAGTGGACTTTTGGACAATTTAAATCAATAGTTGTTAACCATTATTGAGTCAAAAACTTACCTAGGTTAATCAAAGCTATGGAAACTCTCTCCAGAAAGTGGATTAATGCATAATTTTGCAGAAACCATCATTAGATTCCAGATCTTGATTGTGTTATCTAAGACACAGATTCAGGAACTACAGACAAAAATGCAGGGCATAAAGAACTTTGGAATTTTTTTGGAAATGCCAGTTTCTAAATGATTGTTCATTATTTCTTGATGTTTTCACAAAAGAAGTAACAGTGAAACTATACAGTTATGTAGAGCCTAGGGTCTTCCACTATGGGCCATAAGGGAGGGGGAAGTTGAGAAGACTGATTCCTATATGCAAACCAGACCTGGGAAGAAAAGCTACATGGAAGACTGTCCAATGCTCTTTTGCTTTTAGAGTGCAATGCAAACTCCAGAAGGGGGCTGTAAGATCTTGCATGACATGGTCCCCGCCTACCACTTAACCTAATCTCATTCCACACTGCCTGCCTCTGCTGTGCTCCCAGGACACTGACGTTCCCTCAAGGGCTAAACATCTCCACATTCCAGAGCTCTGCAGTTTCTCTTCCTTATGCTAGAAATGTTCTCCCTCCAGCTATGCCAAGAAGGATAGCTTCTCCTCCTCTTTATGAATTCCAAAGAGAAGATTTTATTGATTACTTTATCTAAAATAGTCTACCCTCATCCCAACCTCAGTATTTGATGCATTTCTTTCCAAGCTTGAATTATAGGCTATAATTACATTTTTCTTTAAAAATAGTAGCTAACATGTATTGAACACCTACTATAAACCAGACACTATTTAACATTATTAAACTTAATTCTCATGGTATTAATAACTTTAAGACATAGGGACTCTTGTTATACACTTTTAGCATATCATACTAAATTCAGGCACAAAGAGGTTAAGTAACTTGCCTACAGTCACATAGTTAGGAAGAGATGGAGCCAGAATTCCAACCCAAGCCCTCTTGCTAGACCACCGTGCTGTTCTGTGTCTGCCGCTGGTGCTCCGTCTCCTCACACCAGAAGGGGAGATCCTGCAGGCAGAGACCACTCCTGACTTCACTATAGCATCTCCAGCACCTGCAACAGTGTGTGGCACATACGCCATGATCAAATGTTGGTTGAAAAAATAAATACAGGAAGAAGGGGGCATCTCTAGACTATTTCAGAAGAGGAAACATGAGAGGTTAGGTCTGGGAAAAAAACCACAAAGACGCACATAGCAGATAGAAGGATGAAATCTTTCTTGATTCAAGGTTGTAATTCTGGACTCCATATTTACGTGACCGATGCCTTTGTTTTTCCCTCAGTGTCATAAATATTATAGTGTATATCGAGCACTTAGCACACAGTAAGCTCTCAGTCTATGGGGGAACTGAGAAGAAAAAGTAAGAAGGAGAGGAAGAAAGAAGAATGAAGGGGAGAAGAAAAGAGAAAAAAAGTACATTCATTTTTAAAAACCATATATGCATAAAAGTATTTTTTTATTGTTTAAAAAGTTTAATACTTATACAAGGTCTGTTAACAAATAAAATGATATAGCAGAGACAACCAATGTCACTTGAATTAGCTGATTATTTAACATTTATATCCACATCTCTATGGAATGTAATACTTTTTTAGTTTTAAGTGTACTTTCTTTTAAAAAAT
>NW_012137191.1:10604565-10607693 GCF_000956105.1 Propithecus coquereli | reverse complement strand
AATGGGGATTAAGTTTTAACAAGAATTTTGAAGGAAACACCATCATTCAAACCATAGCAATATCTTTATACATTGTTTAGTTGTAAACTGGCATAGAAAGTTAGCCAAATGAAGCCTGGTATGAGCGACTTTATTCATGGTCAGTGTCTATGCCTGTTGTCTATCTCTTCATGATGTCCCTATATATACTCTTTCCTGGAGGATTTATTTTTACGTAATATTTATTTACTGCAGTGTTTACCTATATACACTAATGGTATCGATAGGAAAAAATTCTGACGTTTCTAGCTAATGTTTGCAAAGAATATCCCCTTTATTATATCACTTTATCATATGAATCGCAAAATAAATAGTATTCCACTCAAAAAGGCATCTTATAACAGTGTTATAGTTCTAATAATATCAAGCAAGGAGGTAGGAGACCTGGATTCAGTTTTCAACTGTGCCATTTGCTAAACTATATGACTTTTTAACCTCTGTCAAATCTGTATTCTTTCCATACCCAACACTGCCTTGGTTTAAGCCCTTCTTACGTAGCTTCCTTCAAGACCAACTGCAACACAGCTGCCAGAGTGATCCCTCTAAGACGTTAATCATCTTCAAGTCTTTCAATGAGTCCCTACAGTTTTTTGCAAGATAAAGTTCAAAACGCTTAGCTTAGTACGCACAGGCTTTCATGAGCTGTGTCTTGTCTATCTTTCTAGTCCTGAGGTTGTAAAGTGGCAGGCTATTAGCAGAATTCAGTTCCCATACATGTTTTGGTCTAGTTTGCATTATGCATTTAAAATCTTTTAAATTTGGTACCATCATTAATTTAAAAATTGAGAGATTTCTGGCTTCTCTTGAAATTAGATTATTCCTTCATATGGTGGCAATTGGCCATATTGACTGTTTTCTTTAAAGACATTCAGGAGTTTCACCCCTTTTTGTAACTTGTGGCCTTTGCGTTTGCATCCCCCTCGTCTGACCTCATGTCCATGCACTTTCTAATGTTCATTGTTTATAATGCTGAATACTAAGTCCACAATCCTCCAATGTTTTCTCATTACCCTTGCTTGGAATGCCTTCTTGCCTTTCCATTTCTTTATCTCATTGACCTGTTTACTGCCTTCAAAGGATAGTACAAATGTTGCATTCTTCAGAAAACTTATTCAACTTATCCAACCTGTCTTGTCTACCTACCTGCCTTGCCTTATTCTCCCATAGCATCTGTCATACTTGTGGTATAGTATTTGTTAATCTCTTTGTCTGTTTCTTCCATTTGGTTAAAAACTCCCTGGGTACAGAGACTATGTATGTAATGTGTCTTTGTGTCACAATTTGGCCTCTACCCAGCAGACTACCTACCACTTTGTAGAAGGACAGTAACTGACTTAAAGAAGGAGCCACTGTGGGCCTCAGTATCATCATCTATAAAATTATGAGCATAGATTAGATGATCTCCATGGTCTCTTCTTACTTGAAAATCTTCCCTAAACCATCCATTTTTTGGAATCTGGGGTCAGAAGCTGCTTTGAACATATTTTAACCAAAATTTAGGTACAGATTAAACAAGAATTAAAGAAACTTAGGACCTGTCATAGAATTATTGATAAGATGTGGTGTCCTAAAGTGCTAAGTAGCAAAGGTATTCCCCTCCAAAAGGAACTCTCTGCTTTTGGTTATTCACCTCCATATAGAAGGTGACTGTTTGACAGATCATTGTCCAAAGGCAGCAAAGGGCTCTTTCAATAGGTACGTGAGGGCGTTTAACAAAAGGGAAATATTAGTGCTTCAAGGGGGACATTTATTTAACCTTAATAGTAATATTTGGCATCATGAGGAACAGAAACAAAAGATGAAGACGTATATCAGAGAGAAATAGAATCTATTTCAAATACTAGATTGAGGTTAGCTACCACTAAAAAGCTGAATGAAAAATGGATGCCTCCTGTGGCAAATGGTTTGGGGAGAGGTGATTGGCAGAGTTAGTTGACATGACAATGAGTGCCTTAAAATCATTTGACATGCGGATTCCATCTGCAGGACTCTATCCCTAAGGAAATACCATGAATGTACACAAAGATCTGAATGTTATTTTTTTCCTTATTTTATATATATGTGTGTATATATATATATATTTTTTATTTCAAATATTATGGGAGTACAAATGTTTTTGGTTACATGTATCAGTTTTGTTACATTTGAGTCAGGGTTTTAAGTGTATCCATCACTCAGATAGTGTTCACTGTGGCAATTAGGTAGGTTTTCGCCCATCCCCTCCCCATCCTCCACCCTGCTTGATTTCCATTGAGTTTTACTTCCCTCTGTGCACACGTGTGCTCATCGATTAGTTCCAATCTAGTAGTGAATACGTGAAAAGTATTGTTTTTTTTTAACTATACATTGCTATATAAATTGTAAATGGACTATCTCTTAGCTCCTTGGTACTGTGGTCTATTAAAGAACATTCGTTTTAAAATCACATGAGTTTCTTAAACTTTTATTGTTGTTTCATAACCAGCGGCCTGCTGGTGTGTGTTTAACACCGGCTCTGAGGCAGGAGGGCAGGGGCTGTTTGTAGCACTTGCTCATTTACATGCTGTAGGTAATTCCACTGTGGCTGATTCAAGTTATCAACATGATATCATTGAAAGCACAGTCACCTCACAAACCAGTGCATCATTGTACCTCCCTCAATGAGACCTTGAAGAAATAATCTCTCTGAGACTCAGTTTGATGGTCGACAAAATGAGTTTATCAATAAGTGTCTTCTGCAGCTGGAGCTGTTGGGCAGATTACATGTGAAAATTTATGGAATGTCAAGCACAATGCCTGCCACTCAGTGGTGCACAATAAAGATTGACCCCTTCTTTTTAAAGATAATTAAGTGTGAAAATCTAAAAAGTTTCCTCAAGATCATGTTGGTAGGGAAAGAAGTGGAAAGAACATCCAGGTTTCTGAAGAAAAATAATATTAATCTTACTTTTCCACCTTCTTTTTAATTCTATCTCTATGATGATCTTTTCTGAACGCTTTCTCTTGGTTCTCATTTTGTCTGACTAAAGCTAGATGGTCCATCTCAAAATAAATAAGAAATAATAACTATGGGCTTGGCTTCATGTTTACTTTATAAATAAAATGAATCT
>NW_012137191.1:10598419-10604515 GCF_000956105.1 Propithecus coquereli | reverse complement strand
GATTCAATAAATTATAGTGATTCATATGACAATATATACATGAAAACATGTATGTTAACAGCTCAGGTTATCTTTGGGTAGAGACATTATTTGCTTGGTTTTGTCTGTATTATCCACATTGTCTGCAGAGAGCATGTAATTATTTCTGTAACCAGACAAAAAATAGTTTTTGAAAAAAAAGATTTGACAGCAATAAATAGTCTATGAACTGCTGAAAATTTTTCAGCTTACCGTTTTTGGCATTCAAATCATAGATCTGTAAAACTTGCTATAGTTATGAAATTTTCCCCACTAAATATCATAGGTTGTAAAGCACATTGAATATATAGTCCAACCCCCTCACTTTACATTTGAAGAAATTATGATCCAGAATGTTTCACTGTATTGAAGCTAGATCTGGAACATTGTGGTCTTCTGATTCCATTGCTTCTTCTACTATTTACCTAATTTATAAAATGGACATTCATAATTCTCATTTCCCCCATTTATGTCTACCTAGTTGGTGCATTCATCATTGTGTTATTTTTTACTTTTTCCTTTGAGTGAAAACTAATTTTTTTGAAGTGCTAGTGGTCAAAATTTCTCTATTTAGAAAAATTGACACAAACTAGGACATTAAAACAGGTCTTAAAACTGTCATGTGACTCATTGTTCTGGTTTATACAATTAGAGTTTTATAATGGACTTTATTCTACTAATTCGTTAAATGTGTACGATCACTCCAATAATTTGGAATTGTACTAAATTGAGTCCAAATATTCTTACTGTTTGCCTTCACTTTTGGCATCTAAAAGGTAGACATTAGATACATGTTCCATCTGCCCCACCTTCCTTCTCAGACATGAATGTACTTGTGAAGCACTCTGTCTTATATTTCAGGATCTTAACTCATCTCCAAGTTATCTTGCTATCATCACATTGACACTCCCCCCACCAACACAAATGTAATAGCTTCTTGTAATGTTTTTACATATGTGTACATGTCAGGACTTTCCCATGGTTCTTTTCTGTCTCAATGTTGAGAATTAAAAATTGGGTATTCAGTCAAACTTGGAGAATCTGAAGAAATAGTGTGAGGTAATGTATTTCAAATAAAGGAAAATAAGAAGATTTATAAACATCAGTCACTTCCCTAAAACCCCCACCAATCCCCAGCAAAAAAAAAAAAAAAAGCAGTGAATAAGACATAATGAAAGGCAATCGAAACAAATAGATGGAGGTTTTTATTAAAGGTAGAGGTGATACAGTTCATTATTGATGAGCCTATTTGTGAAAAGACCTAAAAAAAAAAGAGGGGCTTTATAGAGCAATCTTTTCATTTGGTGTTTAATTATTATAGTAAAAAGAGAAATCAATATGCCCAGTAACATATTAGATCTGTAACCAAACTTAACCATATTATACCTTAATTCAGAGACTAAGGAATTTTTTAACCGTTTCCTCTAAGAATCCCAATGTTTTAATTTACTTAAAATGCAAACCTTTCAGGCTTGTATCTTATAGAGGTCATCCTACTTAAAAAGAATTGTAATTTAAGTCCAGGTGTGGTGGTTCATGCCTGTAAAGCTAGCACTCTGGGAGGCTGAGGCAGGAGGATCACTTGAGGCCAAGAGTTCAAGACCAGTCTGAGCAAAAGCAAGACCCTGTCTCTACAAAAGATAGAAAAAATTAGCTGGACATGGTGCCATGTGCCTGTAGTCCCAACTACTTGAGAGGCTGAGGCAGGAGGATCACCTGAGCCCTGGAATTCAAGGTTGCAGTGAGCTATGATGACGCCACTGCCCTCCAACCAGGGAGACAGAGTGAGACCCTGTGTCAAAAAAAAGGTAATTTAAACTATAATCATTTGTCAGTTGTTTTTACCAAAATAATTCCTTTGAACATCACATACTGGAGATTTGGGATGAGTTTTTCAATATTTTACAATGTCATAATTTTGCAACGTCTTCTGATTTAGTTATTCTAATTGTTTTAATGTATTTGGGCTGTTGTTCATTTATTCTGGGAATCGAGCACAGAAACTTATGGATGTAAAAATGGAATTAGATTTGTAAATGATCAATTCAATAATGTGAGTGTGCATGCGAATGTATTTCCTCATGATTAAACATTTGACCTAATATTTCAAAGTGTTTCCAATGAAGTGTTCACATTTAGGAATGACTATGTTACTAGCTAAAAATGTTAATATTAAAATATTCTTGTGACACCTCTCAGTTAAAATTTTAAGTTAAATACCTATAGTATATACTTTCAGAGTAGTAGCACTATGTGATATTTTCCAGATAATATTTAAGAATAGTATCTTATATATAAGACTGTACCATTTTCAAAGCATACACATACATATTACTTCATTTAGTTTTTACACAAACTCTGTGAGAGAGAATAATGGGGAAGATTATTCAAAAATGAGAATAGTGAGGTTAGTGACCTACTCAAAATTTATTTGATAGGGCAGGCCCAGAACCTGCTGCTTGTCCAGGATTATTTTCACTAATCTTTTAACCTCTATAAATGAATGTGTGTGCCCTGGAATTTCTTACAGCCTAATAAAAGCAAGTTGCTGAATTGTACAAACATTATAATAGCAGTTAGCAAAAACAAAAACTACCAAACATTTTCTATTGGGACATAAATAAATGTGCAGAAAGGTTACATATAAATTGTTGAGTGGCTATCTCTGGTGCAAGTAGGGGCTGGAATTGGTGGAGAAGGGTGCTTCAGGGGGAATTTTAGCGTTATCTGAAATACAGTCTAAATACATTTATATATGGCTTGTGAAGTTAAAAATAGTTGTTAAAAACTTTAAGGAATGTACGGGTAAACGCTGAGAGTTACTGAACTATACCAAGAAGGAGTAGGAATGGATAGAGAAGTAAATGGGAGAGTCATTGACATTTTGTGAATAAAACACGTCATTATACCGTCTTTGGAACCTCTATGGAATGTTTTATATCACTTGTTTTGACCTACTGGTTGGCAGAAACAAAAAAATCAAAAGTAAGCATCTTTTCAGAATCATTCTAATTTGTTCATAGTTTTGGGAAATACTCAGCAAAGAGAAATTGGCTGTGATTCTGTATTGTGCAACAAATTAATATCAAAGGGGGGGTTGTTTATTTCATTACAATAGCATTGGTATATTAAAAGTAATAAATTCAGTTGAAAACCATGAGTATGTTCTTATAATTCTGAGTTGTATCATGTGTTCTGGTCCCATTGGTAATTCCTTTGGGCTTTGTTCAGCGGGCGGAGGCATGGTTTGTGATTCCCTCCACCGTCACTCCACCCTCCTGGAATGTAACAACTGATTTTCAAAAGCTAAAAACATGACTTTTCACAGGAGCTTGTTATTTCTTTTTTCAAAGTTTGTTTGAATCAGTAGTGGGATTAGTCTAAGATATCCCCTGCCCTTGGCATGTGTTCCTTCAGAAAATCCAGACGATCCAACCCTTAATTCCTGGTTAGTAAGATAATAGACATAGCTGGGTGAGGTTCTAGAGATGGAATAATTTGGCACAACACTCTCTGACTGAAATCTAAATGTGACTCTGGGGACGAGTAGACTGAATTGGTCTGTCTGTGTGAGTTTTAGTTTCCTTTCTCAATTAATCAACTTCATGCCTGAAATGTCTAAAAGAAGCTCCCTGTTACAGTTCTTCTCTGACCTTTCTGGCTCACTCATTTGCTTTTCTGTCTGACAGCTCGTCACCTTTATTCTATGCCCAAAGCAACCAACGGTGGTTCTCACCCTTGCTTAGTGGCTCTCTGATGTGATTTGCTAAGATATGCTCTTTATAGTACAGGGAACTGCCCACGTTCATGATAACCATACTAGCGATGGCAATAATAAGAGCAACCACCATTTATTTAGCACCTAATATTCTATAGCAGTAACAAACAACACAATTCAATGAATGAATATTACTGTCAAAATCAGTTCACAGCACCACAGTTTCTTCTGAATTTAGATGCTTGCTGTAAATTATAGATGTTTGCTATAACTCAGTATGAATTAAGTTATTGAAAGATAGTTGCTGTTATTTTTCCTGGTGCTTTCCTGCTTCAAAAGGCCATATTAAATGCTGCCTTTCATCGTGCCAGTCTGATTATCTGCCCATCATATAACTGTTCTATCCTAGAAATAGTTCTGAAAAATTGTGTACCACTGGCCTCTGTTCTTCAATAACTAGAACAATGTCAACACATAGTCACTGGTTTGGAAAAGTGAAATGGGCTATATTCAGTCAAAATCATATCTTGGGTAATTAACAATTAAGAATACAGACTATAGAAACACAAGCTCTATTACCTACCAGCTATTTTGACCCTTGGCAAATTACTTCATATCACTAAACTTCATTTTCCCCTCTGTTCAAAGGACATAATGAAATGTCTTTGTTGATAGTTTTTGTTTGTTTTATTTTGTTTAGTATTGGATGAGATAATTCATGTAAAACTCATAGCATAATACATGTCTCATAGTAATGTTTACCTTTATTGTTAATGTTATTTTTATTTGAAAATAACTTTCAATTTTGTAGTTATGTAGCACATTGACTTAATACACCTGGAACTCTATAAAAATTTATTTATATAGATCATAAACATTGGTGAAAATTTCTTTTTCATTCTTAGGTAGACTGCAGATGTATACTAATATGTAGTGTATATCTTGAAACCCTCAAAAAAAAGCATTCATTAAAAATTTCTTAATTGGTAGTGAAAATGAAACTAAGAACAGAATTTACTATTTGGGACTTTCAACATATGAAAATGTATCTTCCCATTGTTATGTAAATCAGATGATAAAAAAAAAAAAAGATCATGGAGCATCATTATTCTAGTAGCATCAACCATCTCCTTGGCTCCTGAATGCCAAAGAACTAAGCATTGCCTCAGTGTCACTGAAGTAATGAGGAAGAAAAGACCAAATAGATGGCCATGTATCAATCAAGGTTCTCCAGATACACAGAAATAAGGGGTGTGTGTGTGTGTGTGCATGCGCGCACATACACAAAAGTGATTTATTTTAAGGAATCAATTTCCGTGATTGCGGTCTAGCAGGTCTGAAATGTGTATGGAAAGCAAGCTCTCTGGAAACTCAGATAGGAGATAATGCTGCAGTCTTAAAGCAGAATTTCTTCTTCTCTTGGAAACCTCAGTTTTTGTTGTTAAGGCCTTTCAACTGATTGAATGAGGCCCACCCATATTTTTGAGGGTAATATCCTTTACTGAAAGTCAACTGATTGCAGATGTTAACTGCATCTACAGAATAACTTCACAGCAACACCTACATTAGTGTTTGATTAAATAACTGGGTACTCTTACACCTCACCAGTTGATACACAAAACTAACCATTCCAAGCTGGGAACAAAAAGTACATGAGAAGTTTGAGATGAGAAGGAATGTAGAGAGAGGTGGACAATGGAGGGTCATTGCAGTAAAATAGATAACTGAAGATGAGCACCTAGATGAAAGTAGTTGAGGACTAGATGAAAGTTATGGGACAAATCCAAACAGTGTGAAAGAAGTAGAGCTGACAGTATTTGGTCACCCATTGGACAAATAATGTAATCAGCAGTGAAAAGGCTACCGCCAATAATAAATTCATTGACCATCAGTGTTCAAGGCTGGCCTGTGCAAGATTAAAATTTGTATACTTTGAGTTTTGTTAGGCACACTGCCGAGGGGTAAGGACACAGATTTTTTTATGACTCTTTTCCACGCCATTGTCTTGCCCTCTTTTACTCCAGCTTTTCACAGGTCTAGTCAACATATTCTTAGATAGGAAGCTGAAAAAGAAGGGCATAAATATTGAAAAGATTTATTAATAGGCTTGGCATTCTGCCCATTCACAGGATTTTAGGGACAATATTAGAAAAAAAGAAGAAAATCTTCCATGCAGAATCATTGGCTGAAGCTTAGCCATCTGCATTTACAAACAAGCTACAACCCCAAATCCTAGTGTGACAGGGGTAAAAATAGCGCAGCTCTCCATGCCTTATTCCACAAAGTTAATCCAAAGGGCAAAAATAAAGCTAAGTTAATTTTATTAATGTTGACATTTGACTATTCCAACCTGACAACTT
>NW_012137191.1:10569988-10597429 GCF_000956105.1 Propithecus coquereli | reverse complement strand
AATATAGATTTGTCTATTTTCAATTTTATCAATTTTGCCTCATCTATTTTGACACTCCTGTTAGGTGCATACATGGTTAGGATTATAATGTCTTCTTATCTATTATGTCTTTTTTTTTTTCACTAAGAAGGTCTTTATTTCTCCTTCACTTTTGAAGAATAATTTTGCTGAATATAGAATGCTGGGTTGGTGGGTTTCTTTTTTTCAATACTTTAAATATTTTACTCTACTCTTTTCTTGTTTACATGGTTTCTGTTGAGAATGTCATTGTAATTCTTACTGTGTTCCTCTGTAGGTAAGATATTTTTCACCCTCTGGCTTCTTTCAAAATTTTCTCTTTGACTTGGGTTTTCTGCAGTTTTTAGTATGACATATCTAGGGATTTGTTGTGTGTTTGTTTGTTTGTTCGTTTCTGGTATTTATCCTCAGTGTTCTCTGGGCCTCCTGGATATGTGGTTTGATGTCTGTCATTAATTTTAGAAAATTCTTAATAATTGTTCCTTCAAATAGTTTTTCTACTTTGTTTCCTTTTCCTTCACTTTCTGGTATGCCAAATATACATATATTATACTTATTGAAATTGTCACACAGTTTTTGGATATTCTATTTTATTTCTTCATTCTTTTATCTCTTTGTGTTTCAGTTCAGGTAGTTTCTAATTGACCTATTTTTAATCTTATCGATGGTTTCATTAACTGTGTCCAATCTACTGGTGAGCCCTTCAAAGATAGTCTTCATTTCTGTTACAGTGCTTTTGATTTCCGGCATTTCATTTTTATTCTTTCCTGAGGTTTCTATCTCTCTACTTACATTACCCATCTATTATGGCATATTGTCTACCTTTTTGGTTAACAACCTTAACATATTAATCATAGTTATTTTAAATTCTCTGATGATTCAGACATCTATGTCATATGTAAGTCTGATTATGATGCTTGCTTTTACTCTTAAGACTATGTTTTTTTCTTGCTTTCTGACAGACCTTGTAAGCTTTCGTTGAAAGCTGAGCATGTACCAGGTAATAGGAACTGAGGTGAATATGGCTTTAGTGTGAGGATTTATGTGAGTATGGCTAAGAATTCTGTTATAATTAATGTTTGTTGTAGTTGTAGGTGTCAGAAGCTTCCAGTCCCCCTGGTGTCCTGTTTTTGTCTCCCCTCTTAACTTTTGGCTTTCCTAAATACATATTTTTCAGCTCTTTCAACTGTAATCCAGTTACTATACTGTAGTCCCTTTGGTGTGATATGATGTGTGAGAAAAACATTCTCTGTTTTTATGATTAAATCCTAATCATTCAGCTCATCTTGGGACTATGACCTTTATAAGCATTTCTCTGGTGTTATAGCTTTTTTTTCTCTTTTAGGTGAAATAAGAAAGATAGAGGAAGCAGGAACATGATAATTATCCATATTCTTGGAGGATAAGACTTACTTCCTCCCTAGACAGTGGGCCTTTGTCATGGAGAAGACTCTGAGCACATTTCACAATAATGACTCTCCCTCCCCTTGCCAGAATTAGGAGCTCTTTCTTGGATATTTACCAAGAAAACCTGGTGGGGTTCCTGGACTTAAACTCTAGGAAAGAATGGAGGTCCCCATGACTGTGGCCTCTAGGAGTTTCTCACTCAAATGCTAGTCTACATTAAGCCTCCGGCAATTCATTAAAATTCCCATTTAAGTGTTCCTCCTACCAGTTTTTGACTCCAGTGGCCTCTACTCCAGGTAACCAGATCTCAGTTGTGACTCTCTGGACTTGCTAGTCTCTCCAGATTTGGAGTGGTGATTTGCCCTGCAACTTCAATTATCTAATTGGTGCAAGAAAAGTCATTGATTTTTAGTTCGTTCGGCATTTTCTTGTAAGGGTAGGAGTGATGACTGTTTTTACATATCAGAAATGAAACCAGATATCTCCCTCATGTAATAAATTTATTAAATCTATAAACAAATGGAAAGCCGAAATATTCTTACTCTGACTTATATATACATTGTATAGGATTATATATAAAGTGCATACCATATCTGTAGCTCATTCATTTTGTAAATATTTATTGTATAATTACTATATCTAAGGTATTATGATTATATTCTGTACCATGTGATTTACAAAGATTATCTATCTGCTAAAAGTCAATCACTTTGTAAAGCATATTATTAAGGCTCAACCTGGCAATTTCTTGTCTGAAAAATAATTGAAAAGAATCTGTTTCAGTTTATCTTATTTGCATAAAGGGAAAATTTTCATTGTGACTTCTTGTTTAAGAGTGCAAGTAGCAATTTAGACAGCTCAGGGATTTTCTAAATTAGTACAAAGGAGTGCAAGTTCACAATTTTCTTTTCCCTAATCCAAATAAGTTGAATTTTTATTCCTTTGTTAATACTCACTATTCAGAGGTATGTAAAGTGCTACAAAATTACCAACCATCATGAATATCTGCAGGTAAAGATGTACTCTTCCTTAGGCATTATACTGTGTCATTTTAGAAGGGGAAATGCAGTACATCCATAAAATCATTACTTTGTTGGATTTTGTATTTTTATTCAGCTTACATAGATTGTGCATGTGTTTTTAAGACTTCAAAATCAACAGATGAATATTAGTAAATTCAGATACAAAATAAAATGAACTTTGCTGGTAGCTTTTAATGTCTCTAAACATCTAACTATGTGAAATACAAATACATAAAACATATTTGTGTATCATTTATCCGCTTCTGTGCCACAATATTGTAATCATATACACCTAATTAGTTACCAACTTTATCTGCCAAACCATCTTAGTTTTTTAGGTGTTTTCCTCTGTGACAACTTATTTGGAGGCACCATTATTAAGACTTTTGATTTGGGAAGGATGGCAGGCGAAAACAACTGGATCATGAGGCACTGCCCAGGAAGGGTAAATGTTAATTGTCAGATATATTTATAATTTATATCAGAGAGAGAGATGGAAAAATCAGTTATACACACATAATTTTCTATTTATATATGTATATAAACACTATATATATATATATTTTGTGTGTATTTGTATATATGTGTGTGTGTGTGTGTGTATTATATGGTGTAGGGGAAGGTGTGGGACTTGAGGACATCCTGTGAACGAGATATAAAGGTAAAGCAAAACCAGCAAACTTTGTAAATTCCATAATTTGTCATAGAGCAGGATCTCATGGAGTTCCTTGATATGGTGAGAATTCTCTGGCAAATAACAGGTTCCCTAGTCATAAGCTTTTGGGAAACTTTGCAGGCTGTAGCCCTCACCTGAGATTCACTGTGCACGTTGGCATGTTAGCTTTATTGAACCAACACTTCTCAAATGTGTTTGAATTTAGAACCCCTTTTACCCAAGTGTCTCATGGAATTTTGGAGAACTTGACCCAGACCAGTTCCTGATTATAATTATTACTACTTCTACTAAGTATTACTCAGAATAATTGTGATTGACCAAATGTTTTTGTGCTGAACAATTCAGGGTTTCGTGGTATTCATTACCCAAAAACTTACGTTCACAATCTAATTTAAAGCAAAACTTTAAATATGTATTTGGTTTTCCTACTGTTAACAATAAGGTAATGTAATGTCAATATTTTGTTTCATAAAAATGACATTATGAATAGTACTTGTCCTAGTCCTATTATTTTACTATAAAGGACTATCTGAGGCTGGGTAATTTAAAAGAAAAGAGGTTTATTTGGCTGATGGTTCTGAAGGCCATACAAGAAGCATGGTACCAGCATCTGCTCAGCTTCTGGTGAGGGCTGTAGGCTGCTTCCATTTGGGGTGGAAGGTGAAGTGGAGCCAGCAAGTGCACAGATCACCTGGCGGAAGAGGAAGCAAGAGCGAGGGGAGAGAGATGCCTGGATCTTTTTAACAAACAATTCTTGTGGGAAATCATAGAGTGAGAATTAATTTATTACCACAAGAATGGAACCAACCCATTCATGAGAGATCTGCCCCCATGACCCAAACACCTCCCATTAGGCCCCACCTCCAGCATTCAGGATCAGATTTCAATAGGAGATCTGAAGGGGTCAAACAAACCAAACTATAGTATTAATAGTGCCATATTCCCAAAATAATGAAATGATTTAAATTTTTTTGTAGATAAAATTAATCTATAGTTCTGCAAGTTAAACAAAGCAGTACTCTTTCTTTATTCTCACTCTTACAAACTAATTAATGTCCCAATAAACTGAATGCATAAGACACCATTTTCTTTTTCTTTTTTTTAGCTTAGTTGTTTGAACACTAGCATATTAACTAAATTATTTTTTATAAATTCACAATTTAATCAAAGGTGTGTTTTTTGTTAGTTATTTTCTAGTCTAGATAACAAAAAGTATATTTTGGATTCCTCTTAGTTCACAAGAGAGGAAGTTAAATCTTAATCTTATTGTAGATGTGATGAAAGATTAAATGCTTTTTTAAAACTGAATATATGGTAATTTGCATATAATTAGTCACACAATTGTCATAAACAATAGCAATAGCAATGAGATTTATTATAGACCTATTTCTTGCTCAATGTAATTTTATTTAACAATTATAATTTTAAATGTAAATAAGGAGGTGAAATTCTATGTCTGTCAGCTGGCTAAGCTCTTCCATGGTTTTATTTCCATGCTATTGCACCAGAGACTCTGTGTCTCTAGCCATGGAAGCTAAATATTTAAAAAAATAAATAAAAAAATAAAAAATGATCTCATGGAAACAGAGAGTAAGTAGAATGATGGTTACAAGAGGCTGGAAAGGGTAGCGGGGGAAGGATAAAGTGGAGATTGTTAATGGTTATAAAATATAGATAGATAGTATGAACAATATTTGATAGCACAACAAAGTCACTATGATCAACAAGTTGGGGTATCCTTTAAAATAACAAAAAGAGTGGAATTGGAATGTTCCTAACACAAAGAAATGTTAAATACCTGAGGTGATGAAAATTCCAATTACCCTGATTTGATGAATTCACATTGTATGCCTATATCAAACATCACATGTACCCTATAATGATATACAATTATTATGTACTCATAATAATTAAAAATATAAAATTTAAGCAAAATTTTAAAAAAGATTCAGTATTATTGGATTTTAGAGATATAAAATTTTGTTGAACAAAAAAATGTAAAGTCATGAAATGGTTCAAAGGTGGAGTAATAAAAATAGCTTTACTAATGAAAACTTATATTTATTATATCATGCTATAAAAAGTCATGTACTCCAAATACTCATGACTACTAGTGAAAGTTCTGGTGAACTAGCTAGACAAAAATGTTTTAGGAGCAGTGAACAGCCAATTAATATATTGCTTCCAACAATTCGTATGGCATATAAGAACCATGGGCAGAGATTGTCATTAAAAGCAAATTTTACCTGGTTAGCTTTTTTAGGAATTAATTGTGAAGAGTTCTGGTTGCCTTATTAGTTCAAAATTAAATAATAATAAAACTAGCATATTTACAGTTAAAAAATCATGTATCAAAAATAAAACATAAAATACATTATCAAGTTATAGGCCTGCATTTGGGGTATTCATAAATTATTAATGTTTATTCCTAGTTCACATAAATTTAGTTAGCTTTAAAAGTAATGTTTTTTTTTTCTTCTAGCACTAACTTTTTGAGTGCATGATTTTATAGAACAGAGGTTTTTTTGAAGCACTATATGGAGCTATGATAAAAATCCATGAATCCCTTTAGGTAGGTAAACAATTGTCAATAGACAAATAGTTCTCTGAAGTTCCAGCACATGATTTCTCAAAGATTCTTATGTTGAACACTAGTACCTTAGGAGGTTAATAAATGCTAAGTAAGGAAAAAAATGAAGAGTTTGCAGAATCTACAATTACAGGAGTCAATGGACTAAGTAAAAGGAAAAGGATTTCTTCGTAAAGCTTTCAACATACCAATGTGCATCATGGACTCTCAAGAAGGACATATAATGCATAATGCTTGCAAGAATTATTTGACCACAGAACCACTTTTTCATTGACTATCATGCACCAGCATGGAACACATTTTCTGAAATACTGTTTTAGTGTTTCCAAGTGGAAAAAAATGATGTGCATGTAGAATAATCTACCTTACATTTCTGTCATAAAAAGTTATATATTAATCTAAAAATGGCCATCAGAAAAGATATACACATTGTTGTTATCATAAAGCTTACATGTTAAGGGAGAGACTTTATGAATAAACTGAGAAATAAAAAAATAATTGCACACTATGATCTATGCTAAGAGGGAAACAAACAAGATGTTGACACAGAAAACCACAGAAGGAATCTACCTTAGATAAGAAGGTCAGGAAGGACTCCAGGCATGTAATATTCAAGCTGCATGCAAATAGAAAGAGCTCACCTTTTAGAAGTGAAGTATTCCATGAAGAAAGAAGTACATATGCAAAGGCTCTAAAGTGGGAAGAAATTTGGCATGTTTACATAGAAGTGCACAAGGGAGGTAACATACACACGCCTACCTAGCATGGAGAGATAGGCAGGCTCCAAATCATACAGAGCGTGGATGCCAAAGTAAGGAAGTTTGGAATTTATTCTGTGAGATTTGGGAAGCTTTTGCAGGGTTTTATACAGTGAATTATGTTTTTTGATTTACGTTGTGAGATCACTTCTGCTCTGTGGTGGATTGATTAAAAGTGGGCAGGAGTGGAACTCTAGAAGACCAGTTAGGAGGCTGTTGTAATCGGATGAGAGATGAAAGGGATGATGTGTTGTCAGACTCAAGATAGAGTTTGATGCTTTCCAGTGGGAGATAGGAGGGAAATAGCAAATAAGCATGACCTTGATATTCTTTTCTTCCTCTGGTCGCCTTTCCGTATAGCAGAACCAGAGATATTTAGCACTGCTTTATTCCAGAGTATAAAGTATATAAATTACAAATCTCTCTTGAGTTTGACTTTATTTCATGTAATGTTTGGAAGCTTTCCAAAATGCCCAACAAAGAAAATGTGTAAAATCCCTTGAAGTCACATTTTCCCTGTTGCCTGTTTTATTCATCTTATTCTGACACTTTAATTTATTTCAACACACTCCTTCACTTTGAATGAACCTTGTTTGCCTTCACCTTAATTTTGAGAGCTTGTATAGGACATGCAAATGAAAATTAAACTGCTACCATGAAAAATAAGAACGTTTTTTGACAAGGATAGGCCACTATGGCCTTCTCTGCAATAACTATTCTAATTAGTATCATTTACACCAACCAGATGTTATTTCCCCTAAATTTAAATCGTGCTTCATACCACTTATGGACTTTGAGTCAATGATTAAAAATTAAAAACAAAACTAAGGGACAAAAGTCTTCTGTATAGGATGTGTGTGCTACATGAAAGTATTGTGCAGATTAATTTTAACTTCAGGACTTTGGCTGCCCAGAGACATTAGTGGCCAGAACTTCTCAGAAAGAAGGAAAAGTTTTATATGGTAAACACACATACACACACACAGATCAAGTGCCATTCTGAGAGAAAGGTGCCAGAACCTACAAGATACCAGCAGAGATCAATCCCCACAAATCTTGGAGTCCAACAAAAAGGATAGGTGGGTGGTTTGTTTCTCCCTTCCTCACATCTCTGATTCCTGAGCTGCTGGAGAGCTTTTCTACCCTCATGAGCCCAAGAGCCATTGCTGCCAATGAACTAAAAGCTTCTTGAGGAGAAAGCACCAGGCTGCCAGCCCCCTTGGGGCACTTCCTCTCACGAGGGACTCAAACCAAGACAGCCAGTGCCTTATTGCTTCTCCACCCACTGTACACATTTTCCTCCCCAGGGGGTTTCAGCCCCTCAGTTTTTGTCTCACATGTTCCCACACAAACATTTCCCAACCTTCCCAACTCTGGCCCAAAATGCAGGAGCCACAGGAGCCAGTGGGTCCCAGGGGATCTGTGTGACCCCAGAGCCTGGACATTCCATGTGGGCTGTCTTCCAGAGAGAGGGGCAGAGACAACTACATTGCCAGCTTTCCTCCATCCAGACTCTATTCCTCCCCCACCCATGGGTGCAGAGAGACTGTTGAGCTGGGGCTCTCAGGAGGAGTTGCTTCCCCTCTGTTAGTGCATCCACTATACCAGGGCTTCCATTGAGAATGGGGCTCAAGCCTTTCCTCTTAAAGACCTGCAGAGGAGTAAGGGGTGCGTGGACTGTGAGCTCCCTGCTCACCAGCCCTCCCTAGTGCTGCTTGCCTAGCTGCTCCATCAGAGTAGGGCACACCCCAAAGTAGAAGGACCAGAATCCTGCTTGAGCACCCACAGGCAACTAGGGACCAAGACACTTCTTCCTGGCATGGTCAAGGATTGATCTTCAGGGACCCAGGGACAGGCCTACAGGCCAGATCCCATACCCCCAGGACTCATTCATGTTGGTCAGGGGCACAGAGAGGAGATTTATGAACTAATCTGGGGAGGCAAGGGAGCACTCATGGGCAGAACTGAAAAGAGAGCACAGTGTGTGTCCCAGAAGCAGCACACTAATGGATCACCCTTCCCCCCACAGGAAGGCTGTGCTATCAGCCCAGGACAGGGAAGCTCCCAGCCTGTAGCACCACTGTGGGGGAGCTCAGCTAGTTTGAGCTTCTGTCTACTGGCAGACTCCAGAGGGAGACCGCAGAGCAGGGGAGAGGAAAGAAGAATGAAACCCACTGCTGACAGCCAGACTGTGAATATCAGACAGCACCTCCCTGACAAGTAGACTTTCTGCCTGGGTAAGGAAAATTCAGCCCCTCCCGAGTGGATTTCCCCAGAAGCCTGGAGTAGACTTTTGACCCCCACTGAGACAGCTACCTTACCAGCTTTTATGGAGCTTAAGGGTAGGGTCACCTGACCCAAACCCGCAAATCCTCATACCTCCACCCACCTCTGCTCTGGTGGAGAATAAGGACTCACCTGGAAGTTCCAGGACCCTACTCACCATGTGGGGCACTCAAGTGATTCTGCTGAGGGGCTAGAGTTGGTGACAGATCCCAAAAATAGTACTGCAGCTGGTTCTTTCTAGCAAGCACCACCTAATGACAGGGAAGTCAATTTGTACAGCCCTTTACAACATTTACTGACTTAATCATATAGGGTGTGGTTGATTCTTACACACAAGCACCAGCTACTGTTGCAGAGATTAAACTGGATGTGCCAATACAGTTCACACTGTTAAGAAGACCACAGAGCTGGAGAAGGAGAAAGGATTTCAAAGACCTCCATCCTCCCTATGTGAGTGGGCAGTCAGGGAATCTGCCAACTCACATAGCTCACCACTCCTACATCCCACAATGAACTGGCACCTGAAAAAACCACCACACTTAGGATATCTATAACCAAGGCATTCATCCAGAACCCAGACCACCATCAAAGCACCCACAAGCAAAGCCAAAATTTCTTACCCAACATATACTACAGACAAAACCCTTATGAGTGAAGGGGGGGAAATACCCCATGTAAACAAAAGAAAATCCAAAAATAAGAACCAACAGCTACTGCAGATGAGAAGGAATCAGTGCAAGAACTCTGGAAAAATGAAAAATCAGAGCAAAAGACACCCTCAGCTCTCTAGCAATGGATACCAACCAAAATGAATATGTTGAAGTGACAGATAAAGAATTCCAAATATGGATTTCAAGGAAAATTAATGAAATACAAGGGAAAATGGAAAACCAACTCAAAGACACCAGAGAAACAATTCAGGAAATGAATGTAAAATTCACTGAAGACATTGATATATTAAAACACACACACACACACACACACACACAAATAGAACTTCTAGAAATGAAAAATTCATTTAAGGAAATACAAAACACAGTGGAAATTTTTAAGAATATAATAGACCAGGCAGAAGAAAGAATCTCAGAGTTTGAAGACAAAATTTTCTAAGTAATTCAGTCAGTCAAAAATAAAGAACAAAGAATTAAGAGGAATGAACAAAGCCTATAAGAAATATGGGATTATGCAAAATGGCCAAATATAAAAATCATAGGCATCCCTGAGGGTGAAGAAGAAAACACACAAGGGCTGGAAAACCTATTTGAGGGAATAATTGAGGAAAAATTCCCTGGTCCTGCTTGAGATTTAGACAAGCAGGTACAAGAAGCTCATCAAACACCTGGGAGATTCATTGCAAAGAGGAAATCACCAAGACACATAGTCATCACACTGGCCAAAGTCAACATGAAGGAGGAATTCCTGTGAGCCATGAGGTGAAAACATCAAGTAACTTACAAAGGAAAACTCATCAATCTAACTGCAGACTTCTCAATGGAGACCCTCCAAGCCAGAAGGGATTGGGGCCCCATCTTCAGTCTTCATAAACAGAACAACTCTGAACCTCGAATTTTGTACCCTGCAACACTAAGTTTCATATATGAAGGAGAAATAAAGACTTTTCCAGATAAACAAAAACTGAGAGAATTTGTCAGGACCAGACCTGCTCTGCAGAAACTACTCAGAACTACATTATATATGAATTATACATGGCATTATCTGAACACCTAGTCTTTTATATTGGTAGCAAACATTCAAATTCGTAAGTTTCTGAAATTTAGCAAGAGTTATACTAAAGGTATAAAGTAGAATAATTTTATGGGTAAAGCTTATCAGATGGATAAAAGACAATTTATGATACATAAATTTTATCTTTAATAGAAAAAAATTAAGAAAGACCTAATTCAAGGAAAAATAGCTCATAAGGGTTCTGGGGATAATGAAGAATAACATCAACTACAAAAATAATGGGCCAGGTGCGGTGGCTCAGACCTGTAATCCTAGCACTCTGGGAGGCTGAGGCAGAAGGATCACTTGAGCCCAGGAGTTTGAGGTTGCTGTGAGCTAGGCTGATGCCACGGCACTCTAGCTCAGGCAAAAGAGTGAGACTGTCTCAAAAAAAAAAATAATAATAATGATAGCTAGTACTATGAAAGACCACAATGTAACAGCTTTTCAAAGTGTTTTACATGTATTACCTCATTTGATCCTTATCATAATTCAATGAGATTGTTAGTATTTTTATCCCCATTTTATATTTCAGGAGACTGAAGCACAAAGAGTGATAGATGATAAATGTTAGAAAAGTGTATCAAACTTAGGTAGTAAGAATCTAAAGTACATGCTCTATTCCATATTGCACCCTAGCCATAAAAGAAAATGAATATTTTTATTTATGCACAGAGAAAAGTGTCAAATGTATCTCATTGAAGATAGAATTAAAATAAAACATGCATTTGTAAAAATAGTTAATTATAGTATAGGAGCCAATACATGAGTTTTGCTTTTATTAGGAGAAAACATTAATTATAATTGTGGTAGTATAATAATAAAGTATAAGGAAAATAAGTAAGAACAATAATTTATAACACCTCCAAATTGTAAAAGAGAGAGATTACTTTTATGAAAAATCTTTTAAAATGGGTCAATTAGAATATCTTTAATTTCATGCTACTATAACTTTCAAAAACCAAGTACTATATGATCTGTCAAAAAACCTACCAATAATAGAATAGCAATTTCAACTAGAGGGACAAAGAGCACCACATATCCTACTTTTATTTAGTTAATATTATATGAAGTAAATGTTTGAGAATGGAAGAATTAAGTTAGTGATTCAAATGAGTGCAATTTCTAGTTCAAAAAATGGTTACAAATATTATTAAGGAAAACTTTGATAATGTATGTAGAGGACACATGTCAAATACGGAAATGAGTTGAAAATATAGTAAAACTAATTTCTTTGGCCTCAACTACAGTCAACCCTTACTTAACTGGCATAATTCCAATGAGGAATAGATAAGAAGGAAATCACAGATTATCCAGAAATGGTTAAAAGAAAACTATAAAACTAATAAAAATATGATATAAATATATTTATTAATAATCTGGTATTTCAGAGTACAGTTCACAAATATTATCAAAAACTTTAAAAGTAATACAAGTACTTTGATTTAAGATCGTATGAATTGTCTGCCAAAACATACTGGGATATTAAACAACTTTTTGGTAAAGATCTATGTGTTCATGAGATTTGAATTAAAGAGGTACATGCCTCCTTTCTCTTTCATCACTTTCTTATCTGAGTTCTACCAAAGTCCTTTTCTCTATGGTATTAGAATATGCCACAAGCACTGCTGTATATGATGTGAGGGATGGGGCCTCCAAGATGACAACTCTTGCCATCTGTTGGTTACTACAAATATATTTGGTGTGTAGATGTTTTATTGATTTGTAGAATTTGTGAACAAATATACTTTCTATGATTATTGCTTCAGTTATCTTCTGCCAGATAACGAAGATTTGATTCCCCTCCCAAACATGTAGTCATTTAGATAAACACTTGCTTAAATTTACCTTGGCTTTGCTGCTATAAAATTTATCCATGTATTTTTCATAAATTATTGATTTTTCCATAAATGAATAGTTAGATAAGACTTGATTTTAACTAATTCTATATTTAGTTGTAATAGAGAAGACTCTAATTTGCTTCAGAAAACTAATACTTTAAGTTCTTTTACAGCACTCAAATTAGCTAGTATGTTATAGCTACCTAAAACTATTTGTTAAATTGAATTAATAAGCTGAAGTTGAATTTCTGAATAAAAAATTAGAAACAAATGACTTCTAACTCATTCATATCTTGATAACATTTTATAGTGAATGGGAAAAAAAAGAAAGTTTCAGTGATTTAGTTTTTGTGACCTGACCATGGTCTCCCAAAAGCAACTCAGTAGAACTAAGATAGAAGTCAGGTTTCTTAACTCTCATCTTAGTGTTATTTCATGTTCCATTTGCATCTTCAAACTAATTTTTTATAATAAACTTTACTTTAAAACAGTTTTAGTGTTACAGAAAAATTGAGAAGATAGTGCAGAGAGCTATATATCTCACACTGAGTTTTTCCTGTTATTAAAATCTTACTTTAGTATGGTATGTTTATTACAATTAATGAACTAGTATTGATACATTATTAACTAAAGCCAAAAATTTATTCAGATTTCTTTAGTTTTACCTAATCCAGATGAATTTTACAGGCTGTTTATTAGTGTTATTGGGCAATGGGGTGGGAAGTGGGGAGGAGAATGGAGGAAAAAAAGTGTTCTGAGATAAAAGAAGTTTAAGAAACTCTAAGTTACAGTTAGACATATTTCTTACCTGAAAAACTCAGCACCACTAAGATATGTAATTTAAATCTTAAAGTACAGTCTGGAATATGTTGTACTTTCCATATTGCAACTGACCTGTAATAACTGGACTTTTATTATGTATAACACTTTGAATGACTTATGTTCTAAGGAATATCCTTTGGAAAATTCTGCCCTATACACTGGCCTACAATATTAACTTAGACTGGGTTAGTATAGAAATTTGAAATCATTAAAACTCAGTTTCATTAAAATAATCTCTTGGGTGATGGCTGAGAAACTAATAACAATAGGGTTTAGTTCCTAGAGGTCACTATGACTAAAGGTATAAGGATAAAGAGAAAATCTATTTTTTTGTGTGCTATTTTGTATCAATTACATGTATTACCTACTAAGATTAACAAAATGCTATAAGTTGGATTACTCACTAATTTAGTCTATTCTGGAAAAAAGTTTACTGTATATAAAAATGGATTTTGCTGCCATACTATTAATGGTATATGTCCACAGCAATAAAACATTGTTACTAACTAAAATCACACACATATAACCCATTCTCAAATAAATTGATAATTTTTTAACATAAAACTTAAGTGTAATATAAGAATATTTTAGAAAATAACCAATAGAAGTTGTTCTCAGATAAGGTCATAGTAAGAAATCAGAAAATTATGCTCACAAGACATGCATTTTCGTAATTTAATAAAATGAATAGTTTGCCCTATTGACTATAGCTTTTAGCTTGATATAAATAACATGTTTTTAAAAGTTGGTTATTCTAGAGAAGTTAATTCAAATTTACCAGAAGAACACAAAGTAAAAGTTTATTAAACAATGAGTTCTGCAGTGAGTGATCCATCATAACTTGGCCTCAGTACGAAAAGAAACTTTCTCAGCCGCTTCATTGGGAAATGTCTGTCCAAATAAAATTATTGTAAAATGCTTGGGCAGCAGTCTGTACTGTAGCATATTATTATGATTTATAAAAATAAAATAGTAACTTTTATGTATTTTTTCCCATAAGTTTATATTAGTATTATCATTATTTTACTCTTACAATAATCCTAGGAAGTGTGTTGTATGGATTTATTATTGATCCCTCTTTACAAAGCAGGAATGGGCACGACAGTAAAGGGACATTTCCTGCATTACCCACAGATCTCAGGGCACCGTCAACTCTACTCTACTGACCTAGCTCTATGGTAACTCTTCTTAATGAATTAAGAATTAATTAAAAGAGAGGAAAATGATATTAAGTATTTTAAAAATAAAAATGTCCTTGGAATTTTAGAATAATCTCTTCAGAATCACAGCAAAATGAGAACTCATTTTCAGGATGATCACCTGAAGGAGATGTTGCATTTTGATCTACAGCCTCTATTTATTAAGTCAGGAAAGAATAAGGATATATTTTGTAAAAGTTTTCAGGCAACATTTTTTGCTCAGCTTATCCAGGAAAAAGCAACTACTAACCATGTCAAGTTTATCCCTGAACATTTTAGTGAATTCTCTGTTGAAGGTTGCAAATTCCTAGTGAGTAGAAACCATGTGGTCCTCATCAAGTGCTATTATGATACCTATATGGGCTGAAGCATAATTAGTGCTTATATATATCTATCTATAAATATTCATGAAGATCAAAAAAGTAGGAAAATGAGTAGTTATTAAAAACTATAGGATTTTCCATCACATTAAAATTTATTCAAGATTAATTAACCATTTGTAAGTTCTTCTCATTTCAAACATGAAAAGAAAAACATTTCAGTACATGAAATCATAGATCATTATTGAATTTCTATGTTAGACTTTCTAGTCACATTTTAAAACAGGGCCAAACTTAATAAAAACATTCCAGTAATCAAGTAAATCTCTTAGGATTATATACTCTTAAGATTGACTTTTTAAGTATGAAATGATTAAGATGTTATGTTGACATGAATAATTTCACAATCAAAAGGAAATGTTGGTACCACAGAAATGGAGTAATATGGTTCCCAGCCATTGTTGTTTAGTACTTTGCATGGTTTAGGATTTTCAAAGTAAGTAAGCAATAGATGGCATTGATGGAGAGTGGGTGATGTGAGCCAAGCCACACTAGCAATATTCCTTCCTGTGCCCAGTGAAAGGATTGATTACACAACAGGAGTCTGCATCAGTGACTGCTTCAGCTCGGGCAGTGACTGCTTTTGAGATGCTGGAAACCCTGACTCATCTCATTGTGGCTTCTTTTCTTCCTCCATGAGGCACAAAATATAACAGAAGAGAGAACAGAAAGCAAAAAGAAAAAGGGGGAAGAGAGGAAGGGATATTTTGTAACTTTCCAAAATATTTTGATGTTCAACTCTTTGATCTTGCCTTATTTCTATGGGAGTAAGTAATCAAGGTTGCTTGTGTTTGGGATTCAGAGGCTTTACTAAGCCAGAGAGAGAGCATGCTTACCTTCATTACTTTCCCCTCTTACATAGTCTAGCCTCGCCCTGGCCAAATATTGAAAAGAAATGCAAGACTATTTTTCTAAAATATTTTATTCCAGCACACCTTCTTGCTAATAGACTATTCTGCAAGTGCTCAAGGAATTCTGATGGGATTTTTAATTTTATTAATTCAAACTGGTAATATTTACTCATTTGTTCTGCACAGTGACTGTAGATTGTTCCTTCCAATTGTTTAGGGTTTGGGGTAGGAGGAAGAGTTGTACAGAATAGGTAGTATTTCTATCCATGGCCCTCCACAAGCAGTTCTGACAGATTCCACACTATATTCATCACTGAGGGGCTACCAGCTTTCCCCAGTGTAACTACCTGAATATGCTTGTAATTTAGCTTGGGGATGAACAAATGCACAAAATCTATATTTTTAAAGCAAAATAGGATACATGTCTTAAGAAAACTATAAAGAGAATTCTTTTAAATAAAAAATTAAAAGCACTTGTAAGTCTCTTAAAATTAAAAGTATCATAGGCTAGAATTGGGGGCACACTCAGGACGGATAAACTTGTGATTATCAGAAAGCTTTATACCCAAGTGGTAAAAGGCTGAATTTGTGAATGGTGGAGGCAAAGCAGAATCCCCGGCAGAGACTGACAGATTGAGAAACACAGAAGTAGAAAAACAAAAATATGTTTAAGGAGCAGAAAGCATTTCTTTTTGGTTGGAATGTAGGGTATAGTAAGTAGGAAGGTTGAGAGAGACAACTACAAAGTGAGGCAAAAGCCAGGAAGCATATATGTATACACCTGTTTACTACATGCACACACTCTAAAAGATTGGCTTGCTAGAACCATATGGAATTCTAGATGGACAATTCCAGAGGAGATAACCAAATAGCTTAGAATTAACACTAAATGATTGGCTTTATATGTTCACTTTTGTGAAGAAAGTCTTTATGAAGCATGCAGTATACTCTATATCTTACTAGAGCATTTATATATTCCTCTTTTTCTAACTGTGTTTCATTAAGCCCTAAAAATTCCTCAGATATATTTTAGAGGACCAAGAAAAAGGGTGGTCAATGAGAGGGTCTTCGTCCCACCTTCTCTTCCTCACTCCCAGGGCAGTTCAACTTATTTTGCTTGTTAGAAGATATCTGCAAGATTTCATTTGAAGAAAGAGTTCCACCAATAAAACAAAGTTTGAGTCCAGTGAGAAATTCGTACATAGTTGTATCACTAAGAAAGTATTGACTCATTCTGAGCATTCCATTTATTTTAATGTGACATAAATACCATGGATAGATGAATGGATAGAAACATAAACAGCATGTGTATGGATGCATGGATAGAAATATTAATAATAGTACCTGGTTTGGAATGTTTGAAAAGTTATACATGTAGGAATACGTTAAATCATATTATAAAATGGGTCACTTTTAACCATTTATATTTTAGACAAAATAGAAGTCTTATTTAATACACGGATTTAGGCATTTACAAAATAACTTCTTGGCTTCTTTAGAAAGATCAATGCCAAAAGTTCTCTATACTTTTGAACATGTTTTGTGTCATTTATTCAAAGGGTCCCTTCTAAAGTATTACTCTTTATATTCTAAGAAAACATACGTGCTTATAACATTTGGCGTGTTTCTTACCTAATAGAAAAAGATTTAACAGTAAATATAATCCTAGCTATGTTTTTGAAATAAAATATTTCAAACAGACATTTACTCCTTATATTATTCACAAGTCACTCATCAAAATGTAGATTGCATAATCATTTAATCTTTGTCCTATTTAGTGTTATTTATAATTATTTCTGTTATCTAATATTCTTATCCAAATACCCAAATTTCCTTTCATTGTTCCATAGTTTCACATGTGGGAATTCATGATATGAGAACCATCATTTTTGTGTATTGCACAGCAAGAAGCAAATCTTTAGAAAATACCATCCATAGAAATATAATTTGCAATCTTGAGAAGGCTATTCATGACAATAACATTAACCAACATCGAAATATTAAAACTGAAATTTTCACTATGCTTTGTTTAGCCACTTTTCTTAGTACTTACAGGACTATGGTTTTCATATGTTTTTGAACAGAAAGAATTGTTTGGTTCTTCTAGAAAATGGATTAAAGTTTTAGGAAAAAGGGGGATTTTTTACATACTGTCTACTGTAATGTCTCTGCAGTCATTGACTGGTCTAAGTACAGTGTGAAAGCACAGCAAGTTAATAAGATGTTTAAAGCCAATTTTTATGTTATAGAATATTTAGAGAAAAAATAGACATATTCAAGATATTCTTTTAAGCTTAATAATATGAATTATTTTAGTATATTCAGGAATGACAGATAATTAAGTACCTGCGAATGCAAAATAGAGTATCTGACCTGACCTGCAGGAACTTACATTTCTTGTTAGGGATAAACGATGTGGTCATATGTAAAGGTAACTGCCCAGATCATAAATCTTATGGCGTTTAAAGGCTATAGCATCTCAGAAATCCCTTTAAGCTGAAGTGATGGAGGAAGCTTTTAGGAAGCACAAAGAATTTGTGTTGGTCACTGCAATAACGGAGGAGTATTGAAGCTGTAAAGAGAGGAAGGAGGGAGCTGTTCAACCTAGAGGAGCAAGATGAGCCACTGCAGGGAGGTAGGATCTACTCAGTGTGTTTGAGGCTTCATTGGCTGCAGCGGGACGTTTGTCTAGGAGAGCAGCAGGAGTCAGAGCTAAACAGGAAGGATGGGCCAGAGGTGGGGAAGGTGATCAGGAAAAACAATCCTCCTGACATTACTGTAAGTTTCATTATTTTTATATCATATTTTCACATTTATTCTGTGTACTTTTCTGTGGCAAACAGAATAATGCTTCCCCTCAAAGTAAAAAAGATGTTACCTTCTTAATGCCTTGAATCTGCGAATATGTTACCTCGTATGGTGACATGTGAAAGAGGAAGGCATAGTGTGGTAGGCTGAATAATGGTCCCCAAAGAGATCCAGGTGCCAATCCCTGGAACCTATGAATGTTACTTTATATGGTAAAATCGATTTTGCAGCTGTGATTAAATTAAGGATCTTGAAATGGAGGGGTTATCCTGGATTATCCGATGAGCCCTAAATGCAATTATAAATTTCCTTACCAGAGGGAGGAAGAAGGAGATTTTAGGCAGAAGACAGAGAGGACATGTGATGGAAGCAGAATTAGAGAAGATGCTAAGCTTCTGGCTTTGAAAGTGGAGGAAAGGAAAGTGAGCCAAGGAATCCAAGAACTGAAGCTCTAGAGTCTAGACAGTAGGAAAACCCAGGAAGCTGATCTTCCCATAGAGCCTCTGGAGTGAGTATAGCCCTTACAATATCTTGATTTTAGTGTCGTAAGACTTGTTTTGGATGTGTGGACTCCAGAAATATAAGAGAATAAATTTCTATTGTGTTAAGCTGTCAAGTTCAAGGCAATGTAGTCTTAAGAAACTAATACACATAAGGAATTAGGTCCTCATAAAGTCACTGGAAAGGGAGGCCTGGGCTCTGGTGGGCCTTGGGAGTGATCCACGTCGGCTGCCATCAGAACACAGAAGCCAGGTACTGATTGATGAGTATAAACATACAGTTAGATAGAAGAAATAAGACCTAGTGCTTAGTAGATCAATAGGGTGACTATAGTTAACAATAATCTATTGTACATTTCAAAATAGGTAGAAGAGAATAATTTGAATGTTCCTAGCATAAAGAAAAGATAAATATTTAAGGCAACAAATACCGCAATTACCCTGATTTGATCTTTACACATTATATGAATGTCTCATATTATCACATGTACCCCCAAAATATGTATATCTATTATGTATCAATAAAAAATAGAAAAAAAATATTTCTTAGAACTTTTGGTCACAGGAAATGAAATATTTTAATTTCAATTCATAACTGTATTTTGTGGCAGAGAAGCGTGATAAGGTAGGCAATAAAAGATTCTCAACCATAAAAAAAATTACCAACAGAATTTATCATCTGAACATTTTGGTAGAGTTTCCCACAGGGCAAAAATCAAACCAAAAAATTTCACTCATATGTATTTCATATATATTATTCTAACAATAATGCATTCCACTATTTTTTGTACAATAATTTAAGGAGGCCCTTTATTTCAAATATAGTTCCTGTGCATATTTCTTCTATTTCATAAAGGCAACTTATTTTAAATGCAATATGATATCAATAATTTTTATAGAATTTTAATATACTTTATAAAACATTCCTAAATATGGAAATAAAGTCCTTTGAGAGACTGATAGAAAAGAAAGAACAAAAGCAGCCATATTCCCATCCAGTCACCAGGAAATTCCTCTGTATGGCAGCCTGAAAGTTGGTGAATGGGCATGAGAATGTGTCCTCTGGCCACCTCCTCTAGCACAACTGCCTCTTGACACATGGAAACCTGAAGAATGGGCGTAAGAATCTAGTACAGAAAATCCTCTCGTTCTTCATTAAGACTTTGCTTGTTGTGGGAAGAAAAAGAAAAACAGAAAATTGAGTAAGATGTAGTCCTTTGCCTCACTTTCACCTTCCAGATATCTCAATAGTTTTACAGAGGAGATTGGTAAACACAGTTTTTAGCTTTCCAGCTTCTGCAATAGTAAAAAGTCATTCTAGGAAGAGAGTAGAATGAAAGATGAGCGAGTAAATCCACAGAATTTACTAAAAAGGATTTAGATTACTTACAGGACCATACTAGGCACCATCATTCCCATGTTTTTATAGATTTATTTTCTAAGCAATATGAATTAATAAAATTATCTCGGTTAATGCAGCAATGTGGAGAGATTACCTGTTGCATGAGGCGCATATATTAGGTCAAGATGAGAAGATAACTAAGAACGGCTTGACTTTTGCTCTTAAGGAGAGTACACACTTAATACAGAAACAGAACTGATACCTGCATAGGGTAATACAGTGTAAATTATATTTGGGAATTCTCAGTGATAAAAATAAATTGGAAATGAATGCAGGAAATTTTCATATGGGAGGAGAATTTTGAAAGAAGAGACTTTGTTCTGCTCAGAAGAGAAGGAAATGAATTTCTGGATGGTGAAGGACAGATCTGCAGTACAGAGGCAGGAATGAGTATATTCACATGTGCGATTGTAGTTGGCTGGTGCAAGAGTCAGTGTGGAGAAGTTATGGAAATGAGTGCTAAGATTGACGTAGTTGCTATGTAGCTAAGGAGCTGAAATTGAGGAACTGATTTTTCTTAGTGAACTTATGACTTAGTAAATCACTGGACTAGGCTCTGAGAAAGGAAGTTAGGAAATAGGACACTTGCAAAATTCATTTCAGGATGCTGAGATGGCATCGAAAGGGCAAAGGTAAATTCTTACATCAACTGCTGATGAGGTTTGACTGAAAAGAGACTATGCCCAGGATATACAAATGGCTCTTTTTTCATGTCTTTTTAAAGTAAAATTAACAATACAGGTAGTTACAAATCAAAAACCACAGTACAGAAAAGTATAAAATAAAAAAGTAAAAGCTTCTCCCGCATTCCACCTTACCTCTGAATCTTCTATCTAAACATTGCCACTATTAACTATCTTATGTATCCTTTTGGACAGCATTTTTCTGACATAAAGATCATACATATTAATGTAGACAAATGGGATAATAATATATGCACAGTACTGACCCTGTCTGTTGAGATCTTTTAATACACCACACATTTTTTACATTTTCTCTTTTTAATTATGATGGGTACATAATAGTTGTGTATCTTTATAGGGTGCATGTGATGTTTTGATAGAGGCATGCAATGAAAATTCATCATATCAGGGTAATTGGGACTTTCATCACCTCAGGCATTTAACATTTCTTTGTGTTAGGAACATTCTAATTCCACTCTTTTTGTGATTTTAAAGTATACCTTAACTTATTGTTGATTATAGTCACTTTGTTGTCATATCAAATATTGTTCTTTCTAACTATATTTTTTTCACCTGTTAACCATTCCCACTTTCCTCACCACCCCCAACTACCCTTCCCAGCCTCTGGTAACCAGCATACTACTCTCTGTCTCCGTGAGATCAATTTTACTTAATGTTTAGCTCCCACATGAGAACATGTGAGATTTATCTTTCTCTGCTTGGACATGTGAGATTTATCCTTCTGTGCTTGGGTTACTCAACTTAAGAAAATGTCCCCTGGTTCCATCCATGTTGTAGAGAATGGCAGGATTTCATTCTTTTTTGTGGCTATACAATAGTCCATTGTGTATATATATGTACCACAATTTCTTTATGTATTCATCCATCGATGGACAGTTAGGTCGATTCCAAATCTTGGCTATTTTGAATAGTGCTGCAATATAAATATGGGAGTGGTGTAGATATCTTTTCAATATCCTGAATTCCCATTCTTTGGATATATACTCAGCAGTGGGATTGCTGGGTTATATGGTAGTTCTATTTTCAGTTTTTTGAGAAACATTCATACTGTATTCCATAGTGGTTGCATTAATTTACATTCCCACCAACAGTGTATGAGAATTCCCCTTTCTCCACATCCTTGCCAGCATTCATTATTGCCTGCCTTTTTGATAAAAGCCATTTTATTTACCTGGGGTGAGATGATACCTCGTCATAGGTTTTTTTTTTTTTTTTTTTTTTTTGAGACAGAGTCTCACTCTGTTGCCCAGGCTAGAGTGCCATGGCGTCAGCCTAGCTCACAGCAACCTCAAACTCCTGGGCTCAAGCAATCCTTCTGCCTCAGCCTCCCGAGTAGCTGGGACTACAGGCATGCACCACCATGCCCGGCTAATTTTTCTCTATATTTTTAGTTGTCCAGATAATTTCTTTCTATTTTTAGTAGAGATGGGGTCTCACTCTTGCTCAGGCTGGTCTCGAACTCCTGACCTTGAGCGATCCACCCACTTCGGCCTCCCAAAGTGCTAGGATTACAGGCGTGAGCCATCGTGCCCAGGCTGATACCTCGTCATAGTTTGATCTGCATTTCTCTGAGGATGAATGATGTTGAGCATTTTTTTGCATACCTGTTGGCCATTATTATGTCTTCTTTTGAGAAATGTCTATTCAGATCCTTTGCCCATGTTTTAATCAGATTATTTCATTCTTTTCCCATTGAGATGTTGCCACTCCTTGTATATTCTACTTATTAATCCCTTGTCAGATGGGTAGTTTGCAAATATTTTCGACCATTGTATATAGATCATCTTTTACCTTTTTTGATTGTTTCCTTTGCTGTGGTCCCATATGTCCAGTTTTGCTTTGGTTACCTATGCTTTGGCAGTATTACCCAAGAAGTCCTTGACCAGACCGATGTCCCAAAGTGTTTCCCCATTATTTTCTTTTAGTAATTTTATAGTTTCAGGTCTTAGATTTTAAGTCTTTATTCCATTTTGATTTGATTTTTTTATATGGTGAGAGATAAGGGTCTAATTCCATTCTTCTGCATATGGATATCCAGTTTCCTCAGCACCATTTATTTAAGAGACTATCCTTTCCCCACTGTATGTTCTTGGCACCTAGTGAATGAAGATAAGTTCTCTATAGTGTGTGGGTTCTTTGTTCTGTTCCATTGGTTTATGGGTCTGTTTTTATGCCAGTACCATGCTGTTTTGGTTACTACAGTTCTGTAGTATAATTTGCAGTTAGGTAATGTGATTCCTCCAGTTTTGTTGTTTTTGCTCAGGATGGCTTTGACTATTCTGGGTCTTTTATGGTTCCATATAAATTTTAACATTATTTTTTCTATTTGTGTGAAGAATGTCATTGGTATTTTAATAGGGATTGCATTGAATCTGTAGATCGCTTTGGGTAGTATGAACATTTTAACAATATTGATTCTTCCAGTCTAAAAGCATGGAATATCTTTCCTTTTTTTGTGTGTCCTCTTCAACTTCTTTCATCATTGTTATACAGTTTTCATTATAGAGATCTTTCACTTCTTTGGTAAGTTTATTCCTAGATATTTTATTTCATTTGTAACTATTGTAAATAGGATTACTTTCTTGGTTTTTTCTTCAGATTCTTTACTGTTGGCATATAGAAATGCTACTGATTTTTGTACATTGATTTTGTATCCTGCAACTTTACTGAATTTGTTTATCAGTTCTAATAGTTTTTGGGGGGGAGTCTTTATGTTTCTCTAGATGTAAGATCATATCATCTGCAAACAAGGATAATTTGACTTCTTCCTTTCCAATTTGGATGCCCTTTATTTCTTTTTCTTGTCTGACTGCTCTAGCTACAACTTCCAGTACTATGTCGAATAAGAGTGGTGAAAGTAGGCATCCTGATCTTGTTCCAGATTTTAGAGGAAAGGCTTTCAGTTTTTCCCCATTCAGTAGGATACCAGCTGTGAGTCTGTCATATATGGCTTTTATTCTATTGAGGTAAGTTCTTTCTATACCCAGTTTTTTTGAGAGTTTTTATCATGAAGCAGTGTTGGATTTTATGGAATGGTTTTTCAGCATCAGTTGAAATGATCATATGCTTTTTGTCCTTCATTCTGTTGATATCATGTAGTGCATTGATTGATTTGCATATGTTGAACCATCGTAGCATCCCTGCGGTGAATCCCACTTGATCATGATGAATAATCTTTTGAATGTGTTGTTTAATTTGGTTGCTAGTATTTTGTTGAGGATTTTTGCATCTATGTTATCTATGTTGCACCTATAGTTTTATTGTTGACCACACTATTTAATATTGTAACCCCACCCCAGTTATAATCTAAAATTTTCTCTGTAGACCATCTCACTCTCTAAAATATTATATTTTAATTTATTTTATGCATTTTTTCTAAAGTATAAGTTTCATAAGGACAGTAATTTTGTATATTATTTAATTATTCCTACATAGCTTTCTTTTTTTTTTATTTTTATTTTTTTTTTTCTTTTTTTTGAGGAAAGGCTTGGTGAAATGAGACTTAAACTAGTTCTTCTTTTTTTTTTTTTTTTTTTAAACAGAGTTTCACTCTGTTGCCCAGGCTAGAGTGCCATGACATCAGCCTAGCTCACAGCAAGCTCAAACTCCTGGGCTCAAGCAATCCTACTGCCTCAGCCTCCCGAGTAGCTGGGACTACAGACATGCACCACCATGCCCTGCTACTACATAGCTTTCTGAGTAAAGAATTTCTAGACATCTTATGCCCAACCAAGATCATAATCTTTAATAAAATCTTATTCTTCATTAATATTATTTAATTATCATTTAATCACATTCTTCAAATACCTTCCTTCTGATTCTCAAACATCTCCTAACACTGTAAACTTTTCCTTTAATACCTGTTGCTTTAACGTATATTCCTTTAAAAAGCATAATAATAGCATATGGTAGACACCAGTTTGAAAACATTGTATCAGTCAAATAAATAAATCATACCTCTTACTCTAATAAAGGGACAAAAGTAATGCACTGCTATATTTTGATAATTATCCTTTAACATTATTTTTAGATAATACATGGCCTAGTGAAAGAAAATTATTTGGTTGCTCAGAATTCTATTTTATAAACATTACAATTATAAATGGAGTTGACATAGAATGTATAATACTCTGGATTCTCTACACCCAAAATCAAAAGAAATAGTAATGTAAATGATCTAGGTGATAACAACATTTAATAGGCAGTGTTGTTCTTATACAGGTATACCTTCACTGTATTGTGCTTCTCAGATAATTGCATTTTTTACAAATTGAAGGTTTTGTGGCAACCTGGAATTGAGTAAAGTCTACGAGTGCCATTTTTCCAATAGCATGTGTTTACTTCATGTCTTTGTCACATTTTGATAATTCTCACAATATTTCAAATTTTTTCATTATTATTTTATCTATTATGGTGATCTATTATCAATGATCTTTGCTGTTACTATTGAAATTGTTTTGGGGTGCTATGAACTGCACCCATATAAAACAGCGAACTTAATCAATAAATGTATGTATTCTGACTGCTCCACTGACTGGCCATTCACTCATCTCTCTCCTTCTTCTCAGGCCTCCCTATTCCCTGACATACAACAATATTGAATTAGGCTAGTTAATAACCCTATAATGGACTCTAAGTGTTCAAGAGAAAGGAAGAGCCACATGTCTCTCCCTTTAAATAAAAAGCTAGAAATGATTAAGCTTAGTGAGGAAGGTAAGTTGAAAGCCAAGATAGGCTGACAGCTAAGCCTCTTGTGCCAAACAGCCAAGTTGTGAAAGCAAAGGAAAAGCTCTTGAAGGAAATTAAAAGCGTTACTCCAGTGAACACAGGAATGATAAGAAAGCAAAACAGCCCTATTGCTGAGATGGAGAGAGTTTTAGTGGTCAAGGTAAAGATCAAACCAGCCGTAACATTTTCTTAAGCCAAAGCCTAATCCAGAGAAAGGCCCTAACTCTCTTCTATTCTGTGAAGGCTGAGAGAGGTGAGGAAGCTGCAGAAGAAAAGACTTAAGCTAGCAGAGGTTGGTTTATGAGATTTAAAGAAAGAAGCTATCCCCATAAGATAAAAATGTAAGGGGAAAGAGCAAGTGCTGATGGAGAAGCTACAGCAAGTTATCCAGACATCTAGCTAAGATAATTGGTGAAGGTGGCTACACTAAACAACAGATTTTCAACACAGACAAAACAGCCTTCTATTGGAAGAAAATACCATCTAGGACTTTCATAGATAGAGAGGAAAAGTCAATGCCTGGCTTCAAAGCTTCAAAAGACACACCGACTCTCCTGTTAGGGGCTAATGCAGCTTGTTACTTTAAGTTGAAGCCATTGCTCATTTATGATTCCAAAAATGCTAGAACCCTTAGAATTACACTAAATCTTCTCTGGCTGTGCTCCATAAATGGAACAACAAAGCCTAGGTGACAGCACATCGAATTATAGCATGGTTAACTGAATAATTTAAGCCCAGTCTTGAGACATACTGCTCAGAAAAAAAGATTCCTTTCAACACATTATTCCTCATTGACATGGCACCTGGTCACCCAGAGCTCTGATGGAGATGTGCACAAAGATTAATGTTGTTTTCATGCCTGCTAATACAACATCCATTCTGTAGCCCATAAATCAAGAAATAATTTCTACTTTCAAGTCTTACTATTTAAGAAGTACATTTCATTAGGCCAGAGATAGTGATTCCTCTGAGAAATGTGGGCAAAGTAAATTGCAAACCTTCTGGAAAGGATTCACCATTCTAGGTGCCATTAAGAACATTCATGATTCATGGGAGGAGGTTAAGATATCAACATTAATGGGAGTTTGGATGAAATTGATTCCAACCCTCATGGATGACTTTGGGGGGTTCAATACTTTAAAATGGAGGAAGTAACTGCAGATGTGGTAGAAATACCAAGAGAACTAGAATTAGAAGTGGAGCCTAAAAATGTAACTGAATTACTTCAGTCTCATGATAAAATTTGAGTGGATAAGGAGTTCCTTCATAATGATGAGCAAAGAAAGTGGTTTCTTGAGAGGGAACCTACTCCTGATGAAGATGCTGTGAACACTGTTGAAATAGCAACAAAAGATTTAGACTATTCCATAAACTTAGTTGATAAAGCACCGGCAGAGTTTGAGAGGATTGACTCCAATTTTGAAAGAAATGCTACTGTGTGTAAAATGCTATCAAACAGTATCACATGCTGCAGAGGAATCTTTCATGAAAGGAAGAGTCCATCAGTGCAGCCAGCTTCATTGTTGTCTGTTTTTAAGAAATTGCCACAGCCACCCCATCCTTCAGCAACCCACTCTCATTAGTCAGCAGCCATCAACATCAAGGCAAGACCTTCCACCAGCAAAAAGATTATGACTTGCTAAAGGCTAAAATGATCATTAGCATTTTTTTTTAGCAATAAAGCATTTTTAAGTAATGCACATTGGTTTTTTCATATATATAAT
>NW_012137191.1:10567882-10568765 GCF_000956105.1 Propithecus coquereli | reverse complement strand
AGTGGTTTTCAATACTGAACTCTATTGAACACTGTAAACTCACAATTTTAAATGACTTTATATGCAATTAAAAACCTCAGCGAATTTGTGTATGTGTTTATTGCACAATTATATAGCACCTACTCTGTGCCAGGCAATATGCTAAGGACCGAAGGCACCACCATGGATAAGATATCTCTCCCTCACTGAGTATGGTTGGCTGACTAACCACCCCCCATAACCCCCAAAAGATGTAAATGTCCTAATTTCGGGAACATATGAATGATACTATATATGGCAAAGGCTTCGTAGATGTGATCAAGTTAAAAGGCTTTTGAGATTGTCCTAGGAGTATTGATTTTCAAGGGGGGCCCAAATGCAATTACATGTATTCTTATAAGAGGGAGGCACAGGAAGAGTTGGCACGGACAGAAGAGGAGAAGGCAATGTGACATTGGAAGCAGAGACTGGAGTGCTGTGGCTCCCAGCCATGACATGCCGCAACCACCAGAAGCTGGACGAGTCAAGGAACAGATTCTTCCCTAATTGCTCTGGAGGGAATGCAGCCCTGCTTACGTCTTGATTTTGTCCCAGTGACACTGATTTCAGACTTCTGGACTGCAGAGACTGTGAGAAAATAAGTGTATGTTGTTTTAAACAACGAAGTTTATGGTAATTGTCACAAGAGTCATAGGAAACAAACGCACTGAGGAACTAACATTTAGTGAAAGAAACAAACACAAAAAATGATAGTATGGCGCAGCGAAGGCCCTATTGGAGGTGTATGGGAACGGAAGGAGAGGGTACAGGGATGGAACATGGACTGCGGTCCACCCACTCTGGTGGGTCAAATTCTGTAAAGCTACTTAGAAGATCTGAACTGAGAGTTGAAATAAAAATAAGA
>NW_012137191.1:10564245-10567402 GCF_000956105.1 Propithecus coquereli | reverse complement strand
GAAGTTTTTGGATAAGTGAAAAATAAAGAGAGGTCATTTCTCTGAGTTCTTTTGTCAAAATCAAACTGAAGAAGTAGGATGAGTGAACAAAATATCTGATATTGTGTTTGGGACATCTAGAAATTTTTCAGATTAGACCAGATAGGGGTGAGTTTTGAAATCTATCATCAAGGTTGATTTAAGTAATTTGAGAGAGACAATGGTAAAGAAAAGATGTTGTAACCTATTTGACATTAGGTAGTCACCATAGGAGAGTAAAGATTTTGATTGGCTCACGATGATATACCTATAGTCCCTATCTACATTTAAAAACAAATCCACTGCGTAAAGCAGACTAAAAATAATCTGAAAATTGACTTATTAAATTGATTTAATAAGATTATTTCAGCTTCAGGTGATCCTGTAGAATGGGCTCTCTTCCCCATCTTTGTCTGCTTTCACAGATAAAATGGGGACACTTCAAGCGATTTTTAAGAAGTTGCTTCCTAGAACAATGTAGTAGTAGAAAGTCTTCTTTAGCATGTAGGCATCTCCTGTTCTACTCCCTAGTATGACCTTACTCCAAAGTCAACATTTCCCTTTTGCAGTGAGACTAAAAATGTTTCTGCATCATAATCAAATCTATCACATAGTTGAGCATATTGTTTTTAAGAAAGCATACCTTACCTGCTTTCAACAGATTCTCTTATTACTCATAGGCAGTTTTCTTCCAGATTCCATTTTATTTAGTTATTCTTCATAATAGAATATGTCTCTAATTTTTTAAGCATGATTGAAAGAAATTAGGTAATCCTTTTAACCAAGCTTGAGCCATTTCACATGTAATAATCTTTATGGGAAAATCCATTTGGGATCTATATATTCCACTACCATCACATTTTCCACTCTTTCATTTTGAACTACAATATGGTTTATTTCTGGAAGTTTTGCTTTGACAAGTGTAATTTTGACATTGCATAACATAAGCTTTTTAGTACTATACAGTTACATTTCTCTTGGTCTTGTTGTTACCAATTCTTGCCAGAAAGCAGCTTGTAATCTATTTCTTAAAGAGTGTAAAAAGAAATACAAAATCTAAAGAAGAATATTAAGTGTCCCTTAACGGTTTGACACTAGCAAGCCTCCTTCTTTAATTGCTTTCCTCTATTCTCAGAGGATTGGTTAGGAACTCTTATTGCTGTTCCATGAATATATATTTCACAATTAACAATACACTTCATTTCTTTAAATCAGTGAATTTTTGCAATAATTAATAGCATACACCTGCATGTTAATCTGAGCAAAAAGTTCATATGAATATTAAATTGCTGAAAAATGCTTTTTCAGGGGAAAGATTTCTACCTACTTTCTAAATTTTGCTTATTTTGTTTATTGAAGTATAATTAGTGTAAAGTAAAATTCACACTTCTTAACTGTACAGTTCTATGAATTTTGGCAAATTTATAGTCAGGCTGGGAATATTTTCATCATCCCAATTTCCTCACAATTATTTTTAGTCAATCCTCTCTCTACTTCCAATCCTAGCAACTGCTCATCTGATTTCTGTCCCAATAGTTTTGCCTTTTTTTAAATGTTGTGTAAAATCATATAGCATGTAGCCATCGTTAAGTCTGGCTTCTTTCATGTAGCACAATGCCTTTGAGATTTCTTCCATGTAGAACTGTGTCAGTATTTCATTGCTTTCTATGAGAAATACTCTCTATGGGGATATATTACAGTTTGTTTATCCATTTGCGTTATGAATTGTTTCACTAATAATAATTATATTACTGTTATTGTAAAAACTTAGCTGTTATTTTAAAGTCCTTACTATGTACCAGGTACCGTTGAAGACCTTTTACAAACTAAATAATTTAATATTGCAAATAATACCATAGTATTATTTAACAATAGAGATAGACTTTCAGTATGAAATGAAATCCCATCAGATGACTCCCATCTCCATTACTTACTAGTTTTATGGCCTTAGGCAAGTGACTTAACATCTTCCAATTTTGCACAACTATGAAAAGGAGATGATAATATTATAATACTACCTCCTAGGGCTGTTGTGAAGATTAAATGGGTTAATAACCTGTGAGTACTTATAACAGTATCTGGCTCATAGTGCTCAGTAAATGCCAGTTATATTCAGCTATATACTTTTGAAGAACCATATAAAGTTAGGTTTTAGTATGCCCAGTTCAAAGAGGAGACAGGCTCAGAAAATTTCTGACTTCCTCAAGATCACATGATCAGTAAAGTGACAGATCCAAAATTTTAACTCAGCCTTATCTGATTCCAAACTTGATGCTTCTTCCGTGACAAGACACTGCATATCATTAAGTTAAAACTGCTGAAGCCCTCTCTGAAAATATGGCAAGCTAGACATTCCGAGGGACTCTTCCATTAAAATACAGCTAAATCCTGCATAAATTATAAATATACTTTTTCTAGCACACACAAAAATGCATTTAAAATTATGGGAAATCTTCGGAACTACAACAAGCTGAAGCCAAAGCAGGCACCTTTCTATGAGCAGTAAACAAACTGAGAAGTAGGGCTACACTGAAAATGCTGATTGAGCACAGAAGCTGAGAGACTATATTGGGCCCTGCCTGAGTATCCCTGGGTATTGCCCCCTGCTTTCAGTGGAATAAGTACAAATCCTCTCTGGAAGAAAATCCTCAGATTTCACAAGAAACAAATTATTTCAACATTATCAAACTTTCCCCGAAAAGTAAATGAAGAATACTCCCAACTCATTTTATGAGGCTAACATAACCTTGATTCCAGAAGCAAACAAACAAACAAAAGAGCTGGATAGAATTTTACAAAAGGAAAATTTTTACAGGCCAGTCTTTTTCTAGAACATAAATGTAAATATCCTGAACAGTATTGGCAAAATAAATCTAGCAAAAGATTTTCTTAAAACATAAAATTATGGTGCAATGAGGGGGAAATTGGGAGAGATTTTGGTCAAAGGATACAAAGTTTCAGTTATGCAATACGAATAAATTCTGGAGATCTAATGTACAGAAATACAACTATAGTTAATAACACTGTATTATATGCTCAAAATTTGCTGAAAGAATAGATCTTAAGTGTTCTCACCACAAAAAAAGAAAAGGTAACTATGTGAGGTGATGAATATGTTAATTGACTTTATTGGAGTAAT
>NW_012137191.1:10561561-10563563 GCF_000956105.1 Propithecus coquereli | reverse complement strand
AGGAAGATTCAATATCATAAAGATTTCAATTCTCCCCAAATTATTTGTATATTCACTTCATTTGTCTTGAAAATCCCAACAAGATTTTGGCAAGTTGTTTCTGAAATTTACATAGACAAACAAAAGGCTAAGAATAGCCAAAATCATCCTGAAGAAGAATAAAATGAAATAATTTTCTCTACCAGATATTAGTAAAGTATGGTATTGACAGTGGGATAGACTACAAGTAAACTAAATAGAAGAGTCAAACAACATGCTTCATGCTTATATGCTAATTTGGTATATAGCAAAAGTAGTAATATAGTTCACTAGGGAAAGGATCAACTACATAATAAATGATATTAGGAAAATTGAAAATGAATTTCAAGAGTATTAAAAATGTGAATATAAAAAGTAATAGTTTAAAACTTTTGGAAGAAAACACTGGAGAATATTTTTAAAGTTTTGAGGAAGAGAAGAAATTCTTAAATAAGGCTGAAAGAATACAACTCATAGAAGAAAAAAAGTATAAATTCAACAGCATTAAAATAAAGACCTTCTGTTCATCAAAAAACATTATAAAGAAAATGACAACCCACGTACTGAAAATATTTGCTACACATATCACTGACAAAGAATTTGTATTCTCTAAGTCAATAAGCAAAACCCGAGAAACCTGAATAGTAAAATGGGCCAAAGACTTAAGCAGGCATTCCAGAGAAGAAGAAATACACAAATAGCTTTTAAGCATATGAAAATACGGCCAGCATCATTACCTCTCCACAAAACACTTATTAATTACAAAGCGAAAAAGAGAAACTTTACAGTAGAAAAGCATAGCCAACCTTGTGATCAAAGCGAACATCATCAGTAATGGTACAAATTGAAACCATACACCACCTGATCAAATGCAGTAAGAACACAGCAACACTTCTGTCATAGTTCTGCCACAGGTGCACAACTTTAATCAAGCCATGATGAAGTATCAAGGAAATTCAAACTAAGGTACATTCTACCGTATCAGTTGGCCAATTATTGTCAAAAGTACCTCAAGAAATGACTGAGGAACTGAGGAAGAAGACTAAAGAGATGTAACTGTTAAAGTAATATGCAACTTTGAACATTCTGAATGGAGATTGAGGATTAGATGGCAGTAATGTATCCATGTTAGTGTTCTGTTTTGAATGGTTGTATTTTGGTTAAGTAGGAGAATATATGTAAGGACATTAATGCTCACTAAATACTAAAGTATTTGGAGGTAACAGGGACATTGTATTAGCAACTTACCTTCAAATGATACTGTGTCTGTAACTTTTCCTTCAATGTAAAAGGAAGAAAACCTTTTTAATCCTACAAAAAGATTTTGGCAAAATATAAAGTTCTGACAATGTTAGGTGTTGGATAGAAATTAATCTACGAGAATTCTTACACACGACTATTGGGAGTAGAAATTAGTCAGACACTTTGAAAAACAATTTGGCATTATTTTATTTAAAAAAGTTAAACATTCACATATAGTTATGACTCAGGAATTCATGCTATACAAAGAGAAAATCTAGTACATGTGCTCTAAATAATTTATTTAAAAATGTTCATAGTGGCATTGTTTTAGCAAAAATAATAAAAATAAAGTAATCACACAATACAATATTATACAACATTGAAATTATTAAGATGGATGTATTATAGTTATTTAAAGTTAAGTAAAAGAAGCAAGTCACAGAAAGCTAGCCATGGTGTGATTCCATTTTATAAGAATGGAGCTTTATAAGAGCTAAAAAATAAAGCAGTGTTTACACAAGATATTATTTAGTATATATATGTGTAATAAAATTTTTCTTCTTAAGGCAAGGGAATGATTAACACACAATATAGGGTAAGATTATACCTCTGTGGGGAGGCAGGGGGAACAGATTGGATGTAACCATATTGGTAATTTTGGTGGTAAGATTGGTAAAGGTGGTAGCATTTAAGGGGTTTGGTTTCTTAGTATGCTTTATAACTTATATGTATGTTACATATT
>NW_012137191.1:10557884-10559641 GCF_000956105.1 Propithecus coquereli | reverse complement strand
GATGTGTTTCAATCATTGAGCAGATGTATGTAGGCACCTTTATCTCTTTTTATGTTTGTTTATACCGTGGCATCTGTTTTAGATTGTAAGCTCAAAGAAGGCAGTGACCATGTCAATTTAATATTATGCAGACAGTGTCCAGTAAAGCGTAATTCACTTTTCAGTGCTTCAGTATTAGTCAATCAAAATGGTGATGTTAATGACTTTAAGGAAAAACAGAGTTTATAATCTGGCTGTAAACACCTTTTGTGCTTTAAGGTGTATTTGCTGTAAATGGAGCTGCTTTTAATTTCACACATTGTAATTAGCTGGGTAACAAGTAAGACTATGTTGTTTTGAGCAGAATTAGTTTACTTTATGTTAGAATCATTCTCTAGTGATGTGTGATATGAGATTATGAAGACGCAGAGTTCAAGGCAAGTTTCATGAGAGCTGTAGCTTTTTGGCTGTGCCTTCCAGGGTGGATAGAATTTGGGCTCATGGTAATGAAGGGAAAGAGGTATTGGTCAGGAGAATGGAGAAGGTAGGCAGGCCTGGGTTCAAGTCCTTCCTTGGCCAGTTTGTAAGTCGTGAGACCTCCATGAGTCACTTTAACATCTAAGATTTTGTTTTCTCATCTGGAAAATAGAAACTGTAAGGACATAGTGTTCTTGTGACAATTACACAAATAAGGAGCTTAATACAGTCCTTGGCATAAGGAGAACATTTAATACTCTTACTTAGCTATTACTCTTTAGTGATAGATTAGCAATTTTACATAGACTTTCAACAGAATTTTGAATATTGAGCTCTAAAAAACAACATAGAAGAAAGCTCCAGGCAATGTGTGAAGATCTAAAATTTCTGGTTAGAATTCTTATTTGCACAGAGAAAAGGCAAAGTCCTTTTCTTTACAAAGTAATTTTTTCCCACTTAAATTATTCCCTTCAGTTACATGTGTGGCAAAGTGAGATCAAAGTATAACCATGTATACTGAAATTAAAATATCAGTGTCATGATGTGTAAGTTACCTTTGTGTTTTAGTCCTTTTATTTACCCTCTGCTTGCTAGGCTTAGAAGCATTGTGGGCTCTAACTCTTTCTGAATCCTGTGAAAAATACCTATTTGCCTTATTTCCAAGTTAATAGTAACCATTTATTTCATGTGTAAGGAAGAGTTTGACCTACACACTTACATAAGCAGACAACAAAACACTCATCATCTGTAATAGGTGAGATGACCTAATCTAAATTCCTCAAGATAAATGAACCAAAATAGCATTCCATGTATAATATGCATGAGCTACACCTGTGATATGTAGTAACAAAACTTTTTATGACTGCCAAGTAAGGGGCGGTGGGGGGGGAATGGTTTCTAAAGAGAAAAGTAAAGAATTTCTAAATCACTTATTTTGGTAATATGCAGGTATTTTACTAAATACTCTCTTTATTCTCCCAAAATTTAATCTTTCTTTCCAGATTTATATAGACAACTACTGTGGTAATTGCTCCTATTAATGTCTTTATAACTATGAAGTGCTTTAATCTTCCTATGGTAAAAATCACATCATATCAAAATACAACATCCATTTAAAAAAAATTAATTTCCAGGTAGGAAAAAGCATCATGTTACTTTCTTAGCTGTAAGCTCTACTTCTTCCTCTAGCATTCCTAGGAGTAAGAAAGTTCAGGAACTATAGTGTTACAGTCAACTGTTTTCAATTAGAATCAAATAGACCTGTTGCCTTAAGAACAGTACCTAGCAAGAGTATATTCAAA
>NW_012137191.1:10540463-10557084 GCF_000956105.1 Propithecus coquereli | reverse complement strand
GATACAGCAATCAACTCCATTTTCCTTATGAGAAAAGTTGCCCAAGAAGAAAGTTATTGCTGTTATAAATAAGTTACTTTTAATCGTTAACAATCAAGTATTTCAAGGGTTATGGGAAATTACCATATAGTACACATTGAATAGCATTTTATATGTAACATGAGAATTTTTATTCATATATCTACAAATACAAATAGGCATTCTGTAAGGAAAGATGTGTTACTGGCATTAGATTTGAAACTTAAAATGGGTTTTTAATCCTATAAATCAGTACTTTTTACATACTTTATTTTAGCATGTTATAATTAATTATTTAAATATATTTTTCATCAGCTAGATTGTGAGATTTTCAAGGAGAGTAGTTTTGTTTTATCTTTGCATCTCAGTGGCTAGCACAATGCCTGACACTGAGAAAATATTGGTTGAAATAAGGAGTGCATAAAAAACAGGTTCTTAACAAATGAGTTGACTATTAGTTAAGTTCTTATGATTACTACTTTCCAATAGTTCATCTAGATCATAGACTAAGTAGTCTCTGTGGAATGGTCTGAAAAACTCTGTCATTTAAAACATTTCTGAAAAATATGTCCCAAGTTTAAGTTTAAAATAAGCTTTTTTAAAAAACGACCATTTCTTAAGTTGCAAATCTTCTGTATGTGGAAAACTACACATAGACAACAATGGTTCCTACCTTCTGGAAACTTACATTCTTACGAATGGGTTTTTTTAATTGTTCCTTCTAGTCACGTCCAAATTTCTTAGTTATAGAAAAGTGTTCAGTGGTAAAATAGGAAATATCAAACATCCCTTTTCTTTTATGATATAACATATATGGGCCTATTTTTACAGAGAGCAATAAGAGGATTCACTTTAGACAGCCATTTACAAGAATTAAGATTTCTTTGTTTACCCATCTGTGGAGGTCCAGTAACATTTTGCGGAGAGCTTTGAGGTTATATATGTTTTAAAGGAAATTATGATCAGATTGTAGAATCCAGATAAATACTTTCCATGCATGTTTATAGCCTGTTCAATTTTCATAGTTGTCTTTTGAAGCTGCATGTGAATTTATGGATGACAACTTTCCTAATTCCAAACAAGTGTTAGAATTTCTTGGTTTAACATTTTAATTTCTGTTTATGCTTTCTGATTTTTGAAATGTGATTCTCCTTCTTGATTGGTTATTGATTGTGAGATTGATGGTTATAGTTCCCTGTTCAGAACAGGGGCTACATTCTGTACAGAATAAAGGATATACAGAGCTGAAGATTTTCTTTCAGCTTTGACTTACTTGCATTATTAAGAAAAGTATCATTGCTTATTTGCCTTGTTGTTCTCAATAGCCAGACAGAAGAGGTTTAAATCGACAACATTTCTAAGACTTCAAAAGTAATAATAATTTAATGAAACTTAAGCTAATAAAAAATCCAACTAAACTAGAGTCTTCCAGAAGTTGCGTTCTGAGTATATGTGTGCTTAGAAGTTGGCCAGCATTTGTTAAGTGAGACTTTTAGCCACAAGGATTAAAACACCATTCATTTAACCACAACTTTTCCTCCCCAAACATTCCAGTAAAGTGGGATATAACTAAACACTAATGGTGTTAGTGTGAACTTGTAAGTATATAAATTTATAAACATCTAAAACTACTTGGAAAAGTAAATAATTTAAGTTACCTCATAATGGAAAGTGAGCTAACTACTGGGCAGCAATAGTTGCAGAAATTAAAATTTCCTTGCTGAGCCATAAATGAGGTTTAATTATTTTTTCTTTTTATTTAATTTCAGAATATTACAGGGGTACAAATGTTTTGGTTACATAAATTGCTTTTGTATTGTTTGAGTCAAAGTTATAAGTGCACCTATCCCCAGATAATGTACATTATGTCTATATTGTTGTTCTTTTGGTCTGGAATGGATTGTAGTCTGCGTAAACTGTATATGAGACTATATATAGCTTTTTTCACACTCAATTCTAAAAATAAAAAAGGAAAATGCCCTCAACAAGAGGCTTTTTAGTAAATTTATTCAATTGAAACTCAGTTCTTTGTTCTAAGTAATTAATTCTGAATGAAACAATGATTCTACATTATTGTCTCCATTATCAACTTGCTTAAGATGTAAGTTACAAAGATGTGCAGAATTAAACTCTGTGGTTGACACTCCTTCCATTGAGAGGTGATTTCTATGTCTCCTCCCCTTGAATATGGGTGGGCTTTTTCACTTATTTGTAAACAGTAGAATGCGGGAGAAATGATGCTGTGTGATTTTCAGAGGCTAAGTCAGAAAAGGCAAACCTGTGCTTAGAGCCCTAAGCTTTTATGTAAGATGTCTGACTACCTAAGGCTTCCATGTTGCAAGGAAGTCAAACCACTGTAGATTCTCCAGTAGCCCGTCCTAGTCTTCCAGGCCCAAGCACCAGATATGAGTGAATGAGTCTTCTTTCAAACCTAGCCTTGTTTCAACCTCAGCTTTCCAGTATTCCAAGCTAAGGCCCTGACACCATGGAGCAAAGACAAGCCATCCCCACTGTGCCCTGTCCAAATTGCTGACTCACAGAAAATATGAGCACCACTAAGTTTGGGGTGGTTTATTCCACAGCAATTCTTACTGAACGAAGACCTACTTGATTTAGGATATACTGTGTGTAAATAGGATTTAATGACTTTCTTTCGTGGAGGCTTCACAGAAGCAGTGACATTTGAACTTTGCTTTGACATATGAGTAGGGGTCTACTTAGTAATGAAGATGGAAGAATCCTAAAGCTCAGGGAACTGTGTGGAAAAGTATGGACACTAAGAGAGAATGGTCTGTTTAGTAAATGACAAGAAGTTTGATGAGGAAGAGCACTGGATAGTTAGAGCCAGAATGGTAGATATGAAGCTAGAAATTATGCAATGATTTTTTTTTCTATCTATGCCAAGGGAGTGGAAAGTAATAATCAGATTTGTCTTGTAGAAAGGTAACTAATTATCAGCAGTGTGGAATATGGCCTGAGGGGAAAAAAATGAAAGGCAAGAACAGTATATAGTTATATAAGTAATTCAAGTGACAGACGATTGAGGCTGAAATATATAGCTTTCTTATAATAGCAAAATAAAATAACAGTGATTGTTTGAATTGGTAAATTAATTATTTATTGAATTTATTAATTCAGGGCATAGTAATTAAAGGCTACAGTCAATCCTGCATTTTGGCAAACTAAACCAATGCCTTTACAAAACATTGATTTTATTAAACTCATTAATATTTCTGAATGGAATGGGAAAACTTCCTCCACTATGAAATATATAGCTTTCTTATAATAGCAAAATAAAATAACAGTGATTGTTTGAATTGGTAAATTAATTATTTATTGAATTTATTAATTCAGGGCATAGTAATTAAAGGCTACAGTCAATCCTGCATTTTGGCAAATTAAACCAATGCCTTTACAAAACATTGATTTTATTAAACTCATTAATATTTCTGAATGGAATGGGAAAACTTCCTCCACTATGAATTTTGGAGAATTATGATTGTAAAAATCTCATTTTTATGTTTTTCTTAAGCCATTGATTACAGTAGAACATTTAAAGAAATGAGACCACATTGTATCAGTTAGTGCACTAATGGACTCCTCTATTCTCTGCTTCCTCAAAAGAAACATTAGTTCAATATAAAGTACTGAAAAATTGGTAATTTACGTAATCATAAAGATTTCACAGTGAGAAAATGTATATCGTGTGCTTAGTTAATATAGTTATGTGAACATGATACACAACTGTAGTCAACTGCTTTCTATACAGATTTGATTGCCTTAACATTTGAGATTACTTCACATATTTTTAGTGTGATAAATAAAAGTTTAGTACTGACATATACATTTTTATTGGAGTCATAGTACCATACATGTGAAAGACTTTTCTAGGTCAAAAAATGTTGGATAGGTCTTTCTCCAGTAATTCTGGAGATATAGACTATATCCTCTATGGCTTGTGCTGCCTCACCTACACAGCAAATTGCTAGCAGTTGTGGGATATAGTGATTTGTTTTAAAAGCATTCAGCCATCATATACATTTTGGTTTTACTTTACAGTTTTGTTATATTTTAAACATCAATTGAAAAGTTTAATCTTTTTTATTCAAAATCAAAAGCCAAAGAATTGTACAGATTATTTCCATCTGCCTTCCTCCAGTGCTTTGACGCCTTTCTGACATATCTCTGTAAGACAGAACATCTCCCAGAATTTGAGCAGTGACCCTCTTTATGTTCACCCATAATAGCAAGTTGAAATAGTATACCTTGTAATGAAATAGTTTTTCAGTTTGTTAATTTTACATATTAGTTGTATGATACTCATATGAAAGGTATTATATGATGTTGGTAATGTTACAAAATAGTCTGTCTTTGCAAAGTCAGGCTGCAGAATCATCCTTAGTCAACCATTTCATGGGAAGTCTAGGGAAATATTTGGCAGAGCATTAAACCAACTATGAAGCCCATCTAAGCTTATGGCCCTGTTTGACTGTCAGCACAGGTCACATGCCCATGATGGTTCTTTAGCAGCCTTACTCTTTAGAACTGTTGTGGTGAAACAGCATTCTGTTTTGTCATCTCCTAGACAAGCGCTCCTGTAAGTATGTATTTAGGGGAACTTGGCAGCTCAGTATTACTTCTGCCTTAGGTTGATTGTTTGCTCATTTTTTTTATCCCAAGTCTCCACCTCAATCTCTGACCCATGATAGGCACTCAGTAAATATTGGATGGGTAGGTGATGGGTGACAGTGGTTGCCAGCCTGTCTCAATGATTCTGCTTCAGTTAATCTCTAGATAAGACTCAATGTGTGGGGTTTTTTGAGCTTCAGGCCATATTGTCCTGACTTCACAGATGCCTCTTCCAACCAGGTTGGGGGTTTCTTTCAGCTCTAGGTTTTATAGGTCCTGCTCTTAGACTGTGTCAATATTCAGTTTTCTGGAAATGTATTTAAGCTGGTAGATTGGAATAAGAATTGAGCCCTAACAAAGTTAAGGCTGGAGTGGGAGGCAAAATAATGCACCCCTCCCCCAACAAAGATGTCCTTTTCTTAGTCTCTGAAACCTGAGAATATGTTAGACCACAAGGCAAAGGGAAATTAAGGTTGCAGATGGAATTAAAGTTGCAAATTAACTGACTTTAAAAATAACAAAATTATCTTGGGTTATCCAGGTGGGTCCAATGTAATCACAAAGGCCCTTAAGTGGAAAAGAGAGGTAGAAAAGGAGAGTCAGAGAGCAATATGACAAAGCAAGCAAGGCCAGAATGGTGTGACGTGGGAAAGAGTCCATTTGCCATTGTTGGCTTCAAAGACCAAGGAAGGGAGTGGCCTCTAGAAGCTGGAAAAAGCAATGAAACAGCTTCTCCACTAGCACCTCCAGAGGGGAACACAGCTCTGCCAACATCTAGATTTTAGCCCAGTGAGATCCCTGTCAGACTTCCTACCTCCAGAACCGTAAGATGATAAATTTATGTAGCTCTAAGGCACTATGTTATGGTAATTTGCTGCAGAAGCCATAGGAAACTAAAACAGCTGGTCCCACACTGTGGTGAAACTATCACTCCTGGCCCCAGGTTCACCAGAAATCATTAACTTCCGTAATGGTATTATTGTCTGCCCCTGTGTTTTCCACTTTTCTTTGTAGCCGAAAGTAGAGTTTTGTCTCCTTTTTCTGTATTTTTATTTTCCTTTATTGGACCACTAAGTTTTTGGGTTCAGGCTAGTACATGTTGTTTTCTTAGGGAACAACAGCCTATTTTAGAGAACACTAGTTTCTTGGGTTAATGGTGGACAGATTGTAAGAAAAGAGGCTTCTGCTGGCAAGTTCATTTGGAAAACCTAGGTTAAACAAGCTTCTTTTTTCTTAAAGCACTTGGAAAAATATAGTCTATATAGAAGGGTTTTTTTAAAAAATATTCCAGCAGTTTAAGAGAATATCCAGCAAAAGCTACCCCTGTCTCTCAGTCCAAATTCCTCTCAGCCACTACCATTTACTTCCAGAGCTATTCTAGACATACAAGCATATATACACACATACACACATATACATAAACACACACGTGTATAATGTATGTACACACACTCTAGTTTTCTACACACACTCTTCTGCACCTTGCTTTCATTTTACCTAATAATTTAATTAACAGATTTATTTCTGGAACAAATTGTCATAGCTCTTAATATATAACATGCACATGAAATACAGAACTTAGTGGAGGAAAATAAATATTTTCCAAACATTTGGACTACTGCTCTCACTTTTTAGAAAGTATCTCACAGAACTACTTTTTGAGACAAAATGCACACAACCAAGCTGCCTTCCTAAGAAGAAAAAAAACATCCTCTGCAGTAGAAATAAGATTTGGTTACCCCCATACACTGGTATATATTTTAAAGTGAGGGAAACCAAGGCTAAAGCTCTGGCTCTGTCCCCAACTTGCCTGCCTGCTCACTTCCATGCTTACTGCCTATGTGGCTTTGGGCAGGTTGCTTAACTTTATTGTGCCTTCTTGTTAGTACTGTTTATCTTATTTATTCAATTATTTGTTCATTAATTAATACATACAATCAGTGAAACATTTATGTGACAAATATTGTGCCAGGACAAATAAAGTTAGAGTCTTCCCACTGGAGAAGCTTCTAGGTTAGGGAGGGAGGCTTCATTTGTTGCACAGCAAGCAGCAGTTAGCTGCTTTACCTGCCTTGTCTTAAAATCAAAGTTATGGAGAAAAACTTTTTATCAGGGTGACAGTTTTCTACTTTTACAGGCATAGATCAACAGTAGCAAATGTCACTTATGCTATTTGAAAACTCACAATGAATACAGGACAAAATAGAGTTTAATATATTTCAGGTATTGATTTTTTTTATTTCAGAAAATTATGGGGATACCAATGCTTTGGTGACATAAATTGCCTTTGCACTTGCTGAGTCAGAGCTGCAAGCGTACCCATCCCCCAGACAGTGTGCCCCGCACCCGTTAGGTGTGAGTTTACCCATCCCCGCCTCCCGCCTCCCACCTTCCTGACACCCAATGAATGTTACACATATATATGGATATATATACCTCGGTGTTGATAGATTAGTACCAATTTAATGGTGAGTACATGTGGTATGGACTTCGATATTGGTTATCTAATGAATTACCAGGACAATATTATTTATATGAATAAAGTACAGCAAGAGTGACAAAATCTTTCTTATGAAATTCCTGCATGAATCGTGGGCATCCTTGTAGATTCCAGGTGTATTTATCTTGGTGGTTGACTTTAAAAATTAAATTATGTAGAACTAGATAATTTTATTTTCAAATCCATAATATGTGTACATTACAGGAAAATTTTAGAATTATCATCCTTTCCTAATATCTATAAGGCATATAGGTATATTTTAGCATTAAATGTATTTACTCTTTATTATTCTCTTTATTTCATTCAAAATCATTTATTTCAAAGGTATGTTTTCATCTCCTTCTTGCTCTTGCTGAATTTAAAGAGCAAAAGTCTTATTTATTGGAAAAATGTCTATAGGAATTTAATTGAAAATAACAAATACAATTTCTTTTATTTGCCACTTTGGTTGCCAGAAATTTCAGCTTCTCTTTCATTTTCTCAGGCTGATGAAATGGCATCTAGGCCTAGTGAATTCCAGACAATGTTCAACACTGGTTTTACCGAATCCCGATGACTTCAGTCTGTTAATTTACTTAGGAGATGTTTTTGGTTTTTATAAGGTCAACTAGAAATTTGTAGGCTACTTTTCCCATTTACTCTAAGATCAAACATTTTTTAAAATACCAACATTCTGAAAATACAATGGTAACTTTGGTGATGTCAAATCTTTAAGCACAGTATTTACAACTTTTTCATTTAAAAGATGTTTTTATAATTGAATTTATTCCATAATGAGAACTCTGTTAAGGTCAGTATGATAGCTGTCTAGTTACTTAATAGCAGCAAGTACTTGATATTTTGATTTGGCTGGTTTTTTTTGAGGTCATTTTAAAGGTTTGATTTAATACATCCTCCTCCTGAACAAAGAAATTATTGGATATTTGGCTTTTATTATTACCAAATCATGTACTTCCCAGCCAACGCTCAGGTTGCCCTTGCCTAACCTCTCATCTTCATCCCTCTCCCCACGTCTGAGCTTTATCCCAATCCCAAAGGAAAGTTAGAGATGAGATAGGGGGATGCCAGAGAAGTTTGTGACAAAGCAAAGTTGCATATACTTTTTAATTTTAATATGAGAGAAACAGCTACCTCAGAATGCCCTGCCTTGGCGGATAAGCAGGAATTGAACATTTGCTAGATTTTTGCTGTGACTGTTGCAGTCCAAGAGTTTGAGACTTCGTTCTTCCCAAAAGAAAACATTGACTGTTCTTGTCTGTAATAAATCATGAGCATAGCAGTATCCTTTCAGACTTTTCTTCTCAACTCTAGATAATTTATAATGGATGAAAATAATTTACCTAAAGTGTGTTTACAGGTTCGGCAGTCAGAGTTATACACAGAGCCAACATTTGGGTGGCAAGTGGACACGGCACAAGCTGTGGGCACACAAAATAAACTTGCCCGTGGCTTCTGTAACAACACTGCTCCCTGGTTCTCCTCGTCCCAGTTGAATCATTCCTTTTCAGCCTCCTTTTACTCATTCCCCTCTCTCTAGCTGTGTGCTCCTGCAATTTTAATATTCTCCAGTATTCCAGACTAAGCCTTTTTTCTCTGATCGACTCTTCTCTGGATGATCTTTCCAACTCATTCATCTGCCTTTAGTTGCCAGTGATATGGCAGGGACTGTCTCTGTACAGCTAGTCCAGACCTCTCTCCTGAGCTCTATGCCTATATAATCATATGCTTACTCAACATCCAGCTCTGCTTAGATATCCTGCAGGCACTTCACACTCACCAATTATGCCTAATACTAAACCGGCTCCTCTTCTGTATCGCCATCTTCACAATAGCTAAAGCTATTAATACAAAATGTGGAAATCTGAGAACACTGTCATGGAAGAGCAAATAAGATCCAGAACTATTACAGGGATACATACACACATACACTGACACATACTGCACACACGCGCGCGCGCACAAAAACACCATCGTTCAAGGAATAAAATAATAATGCATAGTTTACATGTTTTTGAACTTTAATTAAATAGAATCATACCATGTGTATTCTTTTGTGCCTTGCCCTTTTGCTTAAAGTTATGCTTGAAGATTCATGCATATGTATAGATATATAGTAGTCCATTGTGTGAAAATTCAATAATTTATTGCCTGTTCTCCTGTGAAGAGACATTTGGATAGTTCTTAGTTTTTCACTATTATAAACAATACACCTATGATTGTGTGCATATCTTCTGACACGCACACGTGCAAATGTTTATCTAGGATATATAGCTAGGAGTGGAAATCCTGGGTTAGAGGTGCACATGTCTTCGTATACTTTGGCAGTTATTGCCAAATTGTTTTCTAAAGTGGTTTCAAATGTTTGCAGTTCCACCAGCGATAATTTTTCTAATTATTCCACATCCTCTGAAATCCTTGATATTGTTGTACATTTTAACTTTCGCTAATCTGGTGTAAAATATTTCACAGTGGCTTTAATTTGCATTTCCTTGGTAACTAATGAAGTTGAGCTTATCATCATGTGCTTATTTACCCCCACTGTTCTTCCTTCGTGGGAGTTCCTGTAGTCTTTTGCCATATGTTTTTAAATTATGCTGGGTCTTTTTTAATTGTTTGTAGGAGTGCTTTGGGTACTAATCCTTTGCTAGTAGTGTATATTGCAGTGCCTCCTTGCAGTTTGTGACTTATTTTTTCATTTTCTTTAAGATATCTATTGATGAATAAAAGTACTTCTAATGTAATTGAATTTATCAATCTTTATCTTTCTGGTTTTCAATTTCTGCCTTAAACAGAAACTTTCTTGTCCCAAGATACTAAAAACATTCTCTTTTCTTCTAAAAGCTTTAAAATGTTGCCTTTGTCATTAAGTGTTTAATTTACCTGAAATTGAATTTTATGTGTCTTGTGCAGATAGAGATATAGTTAGGCCACATAAATATTGATTTTTGATTTTAGAACCATTGTTTGCATCAGAAGTCAAATGAACATGATTTTTAAATGTCGCGGTGCCATTAATCATTAAACATTTTCCTGGACCTCTCCATTTGCTGAGGTTGGTGCCTTGACATGTTGCAGAAATATTATTCTCAGAATATGTTACAAAATGCAAGTAATTCACTCCAAGCAATACTAATGCTTCTAATTTGAATAAGAAAAGATTACTGTTCCGGCCCTGGTCATAATATTTTAAACTTGCCTGAGAAAATATCTTTAAAAAATTAGCTAATACCTGGAAATATCATTTTAAAAGATGTTGGTAATTCAACAGGCAGAAAGTTAAAAGAGAAGTCAATCATTCATTCTAACATTTTAAAGAAACCTTCCTTGGATGAAACTTTTTTTTTTTTTGCCAAATCTAGCTTTTGATCTACACTATTCTTTGTTAATTAGATGACAGTAGTACAAATTTGATTCAAGTTCTAGTATGTGTGTGTGTGTGTGTGTGTGTATTTTAATGCAGTGTGAAATTAAACTAATAGAATATAGGAATCTCTGTAATTATATTATTGAAAACACAAACCATCTTTTAGTGAGGCTGTCATTATCTAAAGAAGCTTCATTTTATTCCCTTTATTTGTAAAATCTCTTATTCCTTAGCCTTTAACTTTATAGTTTCTTATTCTGTCATTTGCTTTTCCTCTTTAATGCACATTATTCATTTATTCCATTAATATTTTTTGAGAACTGTTATTTTGTAAAGTAATTTATTTGAGCATAACTGTCTCAGAATTCAAGGACTTAAAGGGCACCAAGATCATTTATAGTAATCCTAACTTTCCACAAATTAAATGAAGAAACTGAGGTCTAGAAGGTTCAGTGACCCAACCAAAATCTGCATGTGATGGAACATAAATAAATATCCCCTGGCCCTGGATTTAGAATTCCTCCTATTGAACCAGGTTGCCCATGGAAAACTATCTAAAAATCTATCTGAACCCTAAATATTGATATAATGTTTATAGAGATTCCTAAAGGGAGAAATTACTCTTTATGGACAAATTATATTATAGTTCTTACCTTTAAGCTATTCATAAAATTTTTAGGATGAAAAGACACATTTGAAAAACACTAAATAAAGTAAAAAATTTAACTGAAAGCTTTCTGAAGGCATGAATCATGTGTTACCTTTATCATATTTATTAGATTTTCCTAATACAGTGAGGGGTTCATAGTGTACACTCAACAAATACAGCATTGATTAAATGGAAAAAACTATATATTGAAATATAGGATACAGACATTAGGTACTTTAAATGATCAGAGGAAAGAAAAATTAGCCTGAATGTAGAAAGTCAAAATAAAAAATCTTCGTAGAAGGTTTAGAATTTAAACTTAGCCATAACTAATGATTGTAATTTGATTAAATAGTGAGGAACTCCCAAATTTCAAATCACTAAATCACTTGTTTGGCTCACTTTCTATTAAGACTTTAGATACAAGTTCTGTGAGTTATTTGCTTTCGATTTACGCCTCTGAGCACAATTTCTGAAACAAGCATGCTCATGAAAAATAAGGTGATAGATATGCTAAAATATGCAAAGGATAAATATGCAAACGATATTAATTGTTGTGTTATTTATAAGAGTATTTGAAAATGGAACCAACCCAAAATCTATCAGTGGACTAATGGTTAGTATGTCCAGATGAAAATTAATGATGGATGTAGATCAGCATGCAAAGACATCTCTAATATATTGTAAAATTTTCAAGCTGTAAAAGTATAAATGTATAAAATGATCCCATTTTTGTTAAAAAATGTTGGAAAATACAAAAAATGCAAAATAAGATGACAGGCATTTTATAATCCTTTTTATGCTTTTCAGGATTTACAAAAAGTCTTTTAGTAAACATTTATTACTTATAAAAATAAAACTTTTTTGTTTCATTTTGGGGAGAGTTCTAAATATATTCTGACTTACCATGGCTATGAAAGCTATAGAACTATGATCTTCATTCATTGAACAACTTTTGCTGAGCACCTATTATGACAAGACACTATGAGCAAGAGTCAAAATCTATTTCCTAAGCTCCTGTGACTTCAGAAGGAGATGACAATCATAAATGAAGCACCACAAATCTATTTCTTTCAAACTTGTCACTTCAGAATTGTCATTTCATCTTAAGTTGATTTTTTTAAATGAAATTGATTAGACCTCTATGTTCTGATTGCACAGTGTCTAGACAATAAACAAAATTATGAAATTTTTCCATCTCATGCTTTTTAATTGAAATAATTAAGTTATCTCTTTTGCCTAGGAAAAGTAAAAGCACCTCTAAGACATTTAGGGACAAACAAAAATGTTTAATGTGTTTTGAGTTGACATTGAAAACTTATACATGTAATAATTATAGTTTTATTTCACGCTGTATCATTTTCTCCTCCTATGAAATACATTTTTAGATATTTAATTACATGTTACAATAATTATGTCTGTATTTATTGTTAATTTTAAAATTGCAACTCCGAGAGGGTAGTGTTTGTCATCTTGACAGTATACTAATGCCTAGCCCCTTGGCATTCATGTAATGGTAATATTGTCTGAACTTGGCTTGCTCAGGATAAGACAGAACATGTCTCAGGTCTAATGGCAGGCAATCATGGTTAATTGTATGCAGTCAGGAGGCTAAGAAGGACCCCGTGGTGTATTCATTTCTAATAATCTGTGAAACTAAGTATGGGTGCAGGCTTTTTAAAATATTCATCATCTAAACATACTTGCTATTTTGGTGCTTTAGTTGGTTATTCTTTTATTCTGCTACTAGCAGAAACTCTTATGTAGTTTATGTAATATTAGCAGGTAATAATGATAGTTTCCAAATGTTTTGTAGAAATATATAAACATTTTCATTTACATCAAGTAATTTAATCTTTAGACCACCTCTGAGGCAGATATTATCTCAGTTTTACAGGTAAAAGAACAATATTCCAGTTAGGTTAAATGACTTGCCTAAAGTCATGTAGCTAAAAAGAAATAGACCTGGATTCGGATTTGTGTGTCCTGACTTCAAGTCCCACGCTTTTTCAGCTCTACCATGCTGCTCTGACTCCTCCCTTGCCTTCCAAGTTGGAATTTGGGGAGTATTACTGGGTATTACTGGGTCGACTCAACCTAATCATAATTGCCCCAGAAGCCACCTCTAATTGTTAATATTAAGCATATTTTATTTAGATTTCATGGAGAACCTCTGACAAGGTTTATACAAGGTTATTAATGCACCTTCCTCAGCTTTACTTCTGATTGAGCTCGGTTTTCCTCCAGCTCACTCTTCCTAAGACAAGTTAACAGGTCAACAGTGATCATGGAAGTGGACAAGCCTATTATCTTAGGACTCGTGGAAAATATTTACATAAATATAGAGGTCAATCCATTGAAACAGTAACTGCAGTACCGAACCTGAATAAACTTTAGTTTATTAAATGAAGAAATGTAGATTCAGTAAATGAATGTGAATCAACATTTCATCAGCAATTGCTATAAATGTGAAGAGTCATTATTAGTCATCTACATGCTTATAATCAACTGACCACTAAAGGAAATTCATGTGATCAGAACTTTTTGCTACTAAGAGATTAAAATGCATGTTAATAGGTAGAACTTAAGGAAACCAAAGGAAAATGTAAAACATGATGAAATCATTAAAGGAATGGCTTGAAAACTCTTCTGTGTCATGGCAGAAAAACACAGAGGATAGGATATTTTATTTCTCAACCTTGTTTATGAGTATTGTTGTAGACCCTTGAAATTTCATTAGCTCAGCATAAAAAAATTAATTCTAAAGAAGTTAAAGAAACTAAATTCCCTTCATCTCTTTCTTTATAGTTAACAGCAAGAGCATAGGGAAATAAATCTGTAAACCATTCTGAGACAGGATCTAACCGTCATTTTACTTATATGTCTCTTCATTTTCCTTTATTTTATAATGGAAGTTTTTAAAAATAAAACTATCTTGATTTTCTTTTTAACTCTAGACTTGATTCTTCACTACCTGAGACATTGAAAAAGGGGCACATCTCAGCTGAAAACATGTCTTTGGAAACTCTGAAAAACAGCAGCCCAGAAGACCTCTTTGATGAGATTTAATAGTCTCCAACGAGTACTTTGATGTTCACTAGGCCATGTTTCCTATTCATTTCTTAAAAGTGAAAAAGCAAAATTTCAACTCGGCAGCAGCTATTACTGCACCTTATAATTTAATTACATACACACTGAGTTGGAACCATTGTGCAAAATGGATTACACATGTATATGAAGATATGATTTGATGACAGTGGTACATTATTCCAAACTATTCATTCGGCATGCCTATAATTACATAAAATTTCAGACTTTTTGTTGCAAAGGACACATTTATCGTAATCATTCACACATATCATATGTGGTAGTTGTCTAACATCCTGTCTAGGAAGATTTTGGAAATAGGACAAAGAAAACATCTTTTTTAAATGTCTGCAGTTCTTTTCGAATAGTCATATTCTGAACACTGATATTTGAGCATTTTAGCCTGTGTGATGATATATAAAATATGTTTTTAGTTTGAACATAAACAACCTGATAATAAAATGTTGAATGCATTGAAGATTTTGTGTTCTTAATAAAATGTTTTATTTAGCTTAAGTTTTTCTTTTACTGTAGTAACAGGTCTTTAGAAAGTGGTTGTTAATTAACATAAATATAATCCCCTTTGTGTCAAAAGAAAAGCATATTTTTCAGTGATTGCTAGTAAAAGATTTATCTTACACATACAAGAGCCCTCCTTGAAGACAAGGACCTTGTCGTTTTCACTTATCTATCCCCAACAACATCTGGCACTGTTTTTTTATATTCACTGTTTCTACTTCCTAACTTCTCATTCTGTCTTCACTTTTTCCCAATTTAACATCCATTCCTTCCACACTACTCAAAGTTAACAACATCAAAGTTAACAATGACCACGAGGTTGCTAAATCCAATGGTTCCTTCTTTCTCAGTCCTCATCATACTAAGGCTCTCAGTGCTTTTGATATAGTCGGTCACTATACATTTTCTTCACTTGACTTTTGCAATAGTCTATGCTCTTTGTATTCCTCTTTCTTTCCAGTGATTCATTTTTTAGCTTTCTTAGTTGATTCCCTCTCCTTTACACAGCAGTTAAATGTTTGATTGCCCTGGGTTCAGTCTTCAGCCCTCTTCTCTTCACTACCCACATTGTCACCCTAGGTCGCCCTAGCTCGTCTGTAGTTGTAAATACCCTCTATATGCTGATACCTCCAAAATTAGCATAGTTCTCTCTCTAGTCAAATTTTATATATATATAGATATAGATATATATATAGAGATATATAGATATATATATATATGCGTGTGTGTTTATATGTATAATTTATCGTTACTTTATCACAAATGAATTTCTTAAGCTTTCTGAAAAATTATTTCTTTGTATCAAATCTTGATACATCTTAATATCTCTTTTCAAACACAGATGAATACATTTATCTTCTTAAACCTCTCTTTGGATGTTTTAGCACATCCAAAGCAGAAATTTGATTATCCCAACATCATTTCTTCCACAGTCTTCCCTATTCAAGAAATTTCACTACCACTTACCCGGTTGCTTCAAGCTAAAAACTCAATAATCCGTCTTTGAGCCTCTACTTCCCTATTCCTGTATGCACATCCTTTTATTTTTACCTCCAAAATACACATTGACTCTATTTAACTGTCTCACTCTACTACAACTGCCTCCTGACTGGTCTCACTGCTTAGTCTCCTATTCCCCTATAATCCAACCGAAGTGAATTTTAAAATCTTAGATAGTATCATTTCCCTACATGGATTAAAATCCTTCAGTAGTAACCCATTGCCCTTTGAATAAAGTCTACATCTTTACCATGACCTACTAGGTCTGATACGATCTGGCTTCTACCTACCTCCCCAGGCTGATTTCCTGCCTCTTTCTCTTTACTTGCCTTGCCCCTTGCTGTCCCTCAAGCAGGTCTGATCTCAGAACCACTGTACTGTTTGTTGATCCTTCTGCCTAAAATGCTCATCTTCACATGGTTAGTTTCTTCTTATCTTTCAGATCTGGAACCAAATGTCATCTCCTCAGTGGTACTTTCCCTAAAATACCCTTTTTAGAGTTGTCACTCCCTGTCCCAATAGAATTTTTTTTCACTGTGCATATCACTGTCTGGAATTATGTTTTCATGTCTCTATCTCCCAATAGAAAGTAAGTCCCATCACAGCAGAGTCATGGCCATCTGCCTTATCTCTCTATCCCCAGTACTCAGAACAGGGCTGGATTCATAGAAGCTTAAAAGTATTTGTTGAATGAATGAATGCATATCTTTCACATAATAGGTACTCAAATATTTCTTTCATTAAGTTGCTAAACCATTTTGAAAAGAAACTCATTGAAAGATTAAAATTTAGCCAGATGATTTATACAAAGAAATAATTATTCAGAAATCTCAAGTACTCCTTGTGATTAATTATA
>NW_012137191.1:10526580-10540236 GCF_000956105.1 Propithecus coquereli | reverse complement strand
TATTGAACTTGGTATTATCCAATATTTACCTTGGATCTTTCCAAGGGGATTTTGTACATGAAGTACCAAAATCTCAAAATAACATTATCTCGCTCAAATAAACCACAAATGACTATCCAAAATCAACATACAACTCTGTGTGTGTGCGTGTGTGTGTGTGTGTGTGTGCACAGTGAAAGAGAAGAAGAAGGTACCGAATTTTGGCTATTAACTCACTGGTGGTGATATAGGGATGGTAGGGAAAGTGTTTCTTAAGTAATCATAACAATATAGTCTATAAAATTCATAATATTTAGAACATTTTGTTTATATTCTTCCAGGGCAGTGGTCAACCATTGCTATGTGTCAGATTGATTCAGTTGGTTAGCATAGAGTATAGCAAGGGTATAATCATGGGTTCCTCCTTTAGTGTGGAGAAATTGAAGACACGATTTTATATTTATTGCCCTATATTGATAGAGACCTATTGATTTGGTTTTAAGATGTCCAGATCCTGTCATTCCATGCCATGTTTTTTTCCTCACATTTTTCCATTGTCTATATTCTAAAATAGATTATTGCAAAACACTGAATTGGAAGGCACAAAAATTGAGTTATAATGCAACCTGGCTTTTTCGACCTATTATCTTATCTCTAAGTCAAGCAGATTACATTTCCAAAGATTTTTTTCAGCTTAAAATGTATAACTCTTGGTCCTGGCATCAGAGCATATGGCTCAGGCCTCTTTAAGGAGCTTCATGAAAGAATAAAAATCCCCTCTCAGGAAGAGATGTCTTTATTACATGATTTTAAAAGATCAGGGAACTACTGATCTTTTTCTTAGTGGCCTATAACTCAGATTTGTGAAATACAGGACCCTGTGTTTTTGAGCCAAGCAGCTCTTTATTGGGTAAGTTTGATTCAGCAAATGTTTATTAAGGATCTGTTATGCACAAAACACAGAACTGGGCTGTGTGTAGAGTTAAAGAATAAATCCATCCATTCAACAAATATTTGTTGAGTATTTATGCCAGTCTCCGTTCTGGGCACTAGATGTGACAATGAATAATATAGACAAGTGTCCTATTGCTGTGGAAATTATATTCTAGTAAATGAAACTTTGGGCCTGCTTTCAAAGAATAGAATATGTGGGAGCGGCTTGCATTTGGAACTGATCAAGGAGTGGTAGGGTAAGTGGCATAAAGAGAAGAACAAAAGTTAAAAGTTATGAGTAGCAATCCATAGAAGATAAAAAAAAAAATCCAACTGGGAGATTAAGAGAAATCGGGAAGAATTGAAGGGTGAGCTGAGGATGAGTCTGTCTGCCCAGGGTCATTTGAGAGTACAGAGCTCTCATCGGAGAGTGCTGTGGGGGTGGCATAGGGTTGATGCCCAAATCTGTAATTGTGAATCATCAGGATGAAGGGATTGAGTTACAAGTTATCCTAGAAGCAGTGTTGTCCAGGGGTGTTTAGGAGTGTGAACAGTGAGCTCAATTATGTAAAGAAGACATGTCAAGAATTGAGCTCTGCAGTTCTAACTGGTAGTTCCTTGGGAAGTTAAGGGCTACCAGAAAAGCTCAGGTCATAGGGCCATTCCTGGGTGTGCAGGAATGGGAAAGGAAGGCCAGTCAAGGGGCCGCTTGATAGATAGTGCCCAGAAGGGCAGCTGACCCTCATCCTTTCATGTCTGTGTCATTCTTTCACTCAGTATTATTTATAGAATCTGTTTTTAATAAAATGAAATTAAATAGCTGACATACAAATTCATGAAAGGCCTCATGATTTACCTATAAGTCAGGAAACACCAGAAATAGTTACATTTTGTATTCATTTCAATGATTTTTTTAAGGGAGAGTGATATAATCACAAAAGAACTACTCATGCATCCATTTGTAACTATTGTCTGAGTTTAAAATTTTCACTTCTGATCCGACAGCTTTTAATAAATGTTTTTTAGGAGGGCAGATTTCATTTGTGAGTGTTCTATGAGCTAACCTGAAACGAATTTCTCTATATTTTAATAATTGGAAAAAGATACCTCTAAAGAAATATATTAGAACAAGCATTTTTTGGTTGCTTCATTAACTGACCATCTACCATCTCTTTTCCTGACTCCCAACTCTCTTTCTTACCAACTCAGAAACACTCCCCAGCCTACCTTAAACTCACTTTCTCCCTTTTATGTATCCACATATCCTCTCATTTAACCACTATTGTCCTCTTGTTCTGATTTTCCTCTCCTCTGATTGAATAAAATTCAATATGAATTTTATTGTTCATACATTGATTTTTCTTACTTCTTTCAGAGGCCTTTCATCCAAAAATCTCATCTCACAATATCACAGACAAATAAACTTTCTAAATGAGGGTCTCATTGCCTCTAAAGGCATTTGGTTCTGTAGGAAAGGAGAGAGATTAGAGCCGTGTAGCCATCTTGATATTAGGTGTTTCTAGTAAGGGCAGGAGCAATTTTAGTAGCCACTGTTCCAGTAAATGGAATATAGACTAGTCCTGAACTTACTAGTCCTTACTTTTGATTCAGGGAATATCAGCAGCCTAACTACTATCTTAGAAATAACACAGCCAGTCAAATTAACATAGGTGGATTAAACAATTCATATGACATCTGTTCATATAAGACCCTTCTAGCAATCTGTCTTACCTTGGATTCCTCTAAAAGTTGAGCCTGAGACAAGGACTTGTATATAAAGGCAATGTGATCCCAGGGATGCAGGACAGGGAGCATAAAACAGGAAAGGAGGAGAAGACGGCCACCCCTGTGGGTGACATATGCTCCACCCCAGCAGGATCTTCTGAGACACCTGTTGAAAGTTTTCTCAAAATTATACCTTCAGGGGTGAAAAGCAGAAGTATTTATCCATTGGTTGCTGTTTCCTATTGGTCAAGGGTAGCCTGGAGGCACTGCTCCCCCATTCTTCAGGTTGTGGTTTGTGAATACACATCAGGTCCTGTAGGTGACCCATGCTGCAGTCTCGGAGCAGCCCTAGCTCAGGAAACAAGAGGAGCACAGGTGCCAATTGCACCTACTTGAAGTAGGGCAAAGCCTACCTGGAACTGATCGCCAAAGAAGTGGCTGGTGTTGAAAAGAGGCCTAGAGGATTCTGAAGTAGTGTACAAGGGGTGTCCAATACAGTACCCATGTTTGATGCCACATGACCCTGCCTCATGCCCCAACCCTAACCATGGTTGATTAGATCATGGGGAAGAAATGTCCTGGCTAAGTTGGGTTAATGGCCTGGCTGAACTTGGGTTCACTGAAGAAGCAAACTAGAAATTAGCACAGAAAGCTGGTTATTAGAGAAAGAAATGAGAATATTTACATACAGAAGCAGAGTACCCCGGGGACAGATGGGGAGAATAGCCAGTGCCTGGAGTGGCCTCAGTCCTTACGGATTCCCGAGCCAGTTCTAGTACATACATATTCTCAGAAATAACTGTCTCCTTTTCTGAGGTCATTTCTTTAAAACAAAGGAGAAAATGCCCAACTAATAAGGAAATAGAATACATTCTCCAGAGAAGATTTTAATTCATTTTCATTATCTTCCAATAACAAGTTTTTACTAGTTAACACTACCATTAAAAGAATAATTCGGGAGAACTTTATATTGGCATAGACAATTAAATTTTTGAATATGATAGGAAAATAAAATCACTTTTGTAATTAAAATTCATACAATTTTTATAATATAAATTTTTAAATTCATTAAAATGCCATTACATGGAGCTAAGGTCTTATATACATTAGATGTGTCTTCTAATCACTGACAGATTTTAGTGATAGTGTGAAATACCTATGATCTCTGGCAACATATATAATGCTATAAATTTTATAAGTAAAAGAATTTTGAATATGAGACCTTACAAAGTTGGCCACCATTAGTAGAATAATATGTATATTAATCCTTGAAAAATACAAAGCAACACAATTTTTACATGAAGCAAAATAATTTTTACTTGGTCTTAGCAAATAGTCGAAAGACTGATTGCAAATTACAGTATTTTTATGCTATGACAAGAAGCTCTCTCTGCCTCTTTCATATATATGTGTGTGTGTGTGTGTGTGTGTGCGTGTGTGTGTGTATAACACCTGACTGAAAACTTTACAAGAGTTCTAGACAATCTGTTGGGACAAGATAAGATGATGGTAGTGATGACAGGAGAAGTATGCTTAAAGGTGATGGTTTTGTCATTATGCTTTGCAAACATTTAGGGAATTCAAGCATGCGGAATTTTCCAGAGGCTCCTATTGAATAACATTGGAAATAATCTTGCTTCATTCCCCTAAAAGAGATATAATATGCTATATTTCTCTGAGAACATAACTTTACAGAGAAGTAATTAGATTATTATGAAAGATTAACTTATTTTCAGTAATTATTTACTCTTCACGGCCCCACTTTATTAACTTGCTTTGGCCAACAAAATTTGGATTAAATAACAATGCACCAGTTTTGAACCTAGGAATAGAGAGGCTTTACATGCTTCTGCTTATTCCTTCAAGAGAGTCTAATCCTGGCCATGAGAGGAACAGGCTCCAAGTAGCTGCTATCCCTCTCGCCTTGGCCTTTGATGAGCTACAGAGCAGAACCGAACTCGATCCTCAAGCTAGAGCCAAGCCCACTACCCTGAAACCTTTAGATCTGCCCAGCTGAGCCCACACTAGATAATCAGACCCGTATTCAGACATGCTATCTTTTGAGCATGAGAATTGCTTGCTATCAAAAGCCACTGAGATTTGGGATAGTTTGTTATGTAGCAGTATTTTGACCATAGCTGACTAATTCAGTTACTCATATGGAATAACATACAGATTAATTTTAAAACATTTGTAGTAGCTTTTAGTATATACATGGGGAAAAATAAGTTGTTTTCTGACTAGAACTTGGTAATTAAATAAGTAGGAATTAGAAATGTGGATAGGGGGACCAGATCAAGCCAAGTTTCTAACATGTTTCTGACAGCTGTGGACTGTGTAACTTACTTATTTTCTCTGAACTTGAGCTTCCTCATCCATACAATGAGATACAGTAAGTAAGATAATGCACCTAAAGTAGCACAGTGCCTGGCAGGCAGTAGGTGAAGCATGTATGGAGATCTTATCATGGTTGTCCTATTGCACTATAAAATCAGCATATAATGAATTGGCAAGAGTTATATATTACCAGATGATCAGCTAAATTGGCCCTTTCTTTCAAATTTATTAAACCAAGCTCCCTGTCCCTGGTCCTGTAAGTCTTATATTGTTCTAAAGATTTTTGTGAATTCCTGTAGGATATATTTTCATAGACACTTCTGCTCTGAATCCCTGCTTCCACTGGGCTCTGAGTCTCATGCACGTTTTATCAATTCTGACTTTCTTCTTTCTCAGCTTTATGCCAAGCCAGCATGGAACTTATCTCTCTCTTTTTTTTTATTTCTATGATAAAAACACTCAAATTTCTGTGTATAGCAGAACTTATTGAAGGTTTGGATCAGAGAGAAGCTGTTTACCTCAAAGAAAACACGCAATTTGAATTTTATGTTACCATAACTTTATTCTTTAAAGTCTTCTGGCTTTCCTACTGCGAGAATTCCCTGTTTCCAACGTGTCTCCATGGGGCTGAACCAACTGCCACATTGTGCATTCTGTACCTCTTTCCTTCCTCCCCCTTTCCTTTCTATTTTTTCACAATTCCTGTTACTTTCTCATGCAGAGCAACTTAGCTATCTCTTTCTTTTGCTCATCTCATTTTTATCAAATAGTCATGAACGTGCTTTTGTGTAACATATTTTCCCTAGTACTAAATGTTAAAAAAATAATACTGTCTACCACACGTGTAATGTCATGTTAAAGACGGCGTGGCATCCAGGCACAGCAAGACCTGATTGAAGGTACTGACCTATCTAAAGAAGTAATATGACTATCGGAATGGGAGCGAATGTGCCATCAAAGTAGAAGAAATGAAAAACCCTAGAGGAAAACATTGTCTGTCCAAGTGCTGTTTAGGCAAGAGAAAAATCTATCTCATTGCTTTAGGTTTGTTCCTATCAGTGTATTCACTTATTGATTTATTTATTTATATTCTCCCCCAAGAGAAAACTTTGGAATTCTTCTATACTAGCCATAACTAGTTGTCTTTCCTTAGGATTTGGAATTTACAGTGTGGTTACATGTGACTTGGAGACAGCTTTTCATATGCAATAATTTATCACCCAAAGGCTGTATGTATTTAATAAGAATTTTATGTTCTGCAAGACTGATGACATTTGAGGAAGACAAGAGAGAAAAGAAGGTAAAAAATAAAACAAAAACTATTGTTTTCTTGAGGAATTCTATACCAAGTATTGGCATTTCTGATGAACGCTTCTCTCTTGGTTAGATTTTACTATGCTGCCCTAACCTATCATACATAAGTGATATTAGTAACTTTCATAATTGCCTACAATTAGCGAATGTTAAGTAAAGATTTTTGAATGATAGTAATGCAATGTATTCTTTCACATTCGCTATGCTTTGTATCAAGAATTTGAAATTTGGGCTATATACAAGGACATGGGGCCTTCAGCTTACCCAAAGTTCTCAGTGTTTAAGGGAACACAAGTCCTGATTGTATATGTATGTGTATTCATTCAGTCATCAACATTTATGGAACACTTTGTGCCAAGCACACTGCCAGGCACTGGGGATAGAAAAATAAATAAGATATCACCCTTGTCTTCTAAGTGTTTGAAAAGGTAGACAAAGGAAGGAGGCAGACATGTATGTAGACAACAGGATGCCTGATAAGTGCTGTAAAAGAGATGTGCCCAGCATGCTCAGGGGCACAAAAGAGAATCAGCCTACTCTTCTTTCACTGGGAGAGTACAGGGAGAAGAGGTTGCGGCCAAGGGAAACTTGAGAGAGGAGATAGATGAAGTTTGAGCTGAACTTCAGGAAAGACTCGAGGTTTGCCGGGTAGTTGAGACACACTCAGCCATGTGCAAGGCACAGAGGAACAAGACAGTGTGGCCTGTTCGTTCCTTGTGGTAGGAGCGAACCATCAGGCTGAGGAGGTAGGGTAGGCTACCCACTAAGAGTCTGGAACTTGGCACTAAGAGTTTGGATTTTAGCCTACATGAACAGCTATAGAAGGATATTAAGGGAAGTAAGAGAGTGCCCTGATTCTATTTGTGCTTGCTTTAGAAAGGGAACTTTGAGGGTAACACGAGGGCACAATCACATGCACTCAAAGGTCTCCCATTTCTTTGCAGGACGTGTAACCTGCTCACGCTATTCCCAGCATGTCTGGGAAGTTGTCAAACTCCACTTCATACCAATGAGCATCCATAGATAAAACTCCAACACAGTGTTTGGAGGTTGAGAGATGACTGACAGAGTGAGACTTCACCTGCCGAAACAGAGAGAGCTTCTTTCCAGTGCTTGTCCCTTAGGCTTTGGTGTAAGCAGAAATGGTTTTACCATTTCCTCTAGAAGTGATAGTGATCATGGGAGTTTTTTAAGTCTTTTGTAGAACTGACTTCCTTTCTTGAATATTCCCAACCCTGTTTTAACGTCTTCATTTCCTGCAAAATGCTACTCGTATACACTTTTAAAGTAATTGCTGTCACTGTTATCACTAATTCACTTCCCTTGCATGTCTTTCTGGAGGCTGTAGGTACCACTGTGCTATTGAAAGCAATATTCACATTTCTTTCATAAGGCTTCAGCACTTTGTGCATAGGTACCATTTCTGGATGCAATTCTTGCGGGGGCAGGGAGGGAGTAAAGTTCCATACACTGGTGCCATTCAATGAATGTTAAATAACATAAAGCACCCTGAAAGAGGGGCTTAAGTCCTGAAAGGAGACATTGTGAGCTAACCTTTTATTCCCTAGGATTTTGATCCCAGGACAATTAAGAGCTAAAGACTATTCTTTTCTCCCAAGTATAAAGTGGCAGAAATAGCACTTTTTAAAAAATCAAATTATATTTTCTTTTCAAGTTTCAACAGAAAACTTGAGATGATATTTCTCATTGTCTTTCTACTAGACACAAATATTAGCCACTATTTCTTCACCACTCTTAGTGGGCAAGTGCATGAGGAGGCACTTTTTTCACCTCACTGATGATTTTTGCAGTAACTGAACTTTATAAGGATATAAAAAATCTTTTGTGAGTCAATCTACCAGTGTACTTGAAAATAATTAGGTTTTCTATCACTTCCTTTCATATCCTTATCAGGGAAGCATATGCAACCAACCCTACTATGAATGTGGCTAAATAGCATCCTAGAATCATGGAGAATGTCTGAAATATTAAAACAACTACCACTGTCTGTGGAGCCCTGACACAGGTGCCAGCATCCCCACTTGGGGTCGTCCATCAGTCCAGCTAATAGAACAAATCCAGCAGCCTCTCTTTATAAAGAAATGTAAGGTTTAGTCTTTATTTTATTCCATTTAATTAAAGAACATCTGAAAATTCTGTCTTGCATTTTCAACACATGGTTCCAATTAGTGCCCCAGAGCAGGCCCCTGACTTTGATAAAAGCATTGACATGTACCTTTGGTGCCTGTACAATGTACTCTTTCATTTTACAAAGTGGCTGAGGTGCAGTTTTAAATATCTTTTTTAAATGCTAGCAAAAACTCTGGGGCATAAGCTTAGAAAAAGGTGAAGAGAAGCAAACATAATCTTGTTTGAATTGCCTGCCATAGAATTCTATAATCCTGTATGCAGAAAGGGGTTTATTTGCTAAAATCTGCACTGGTCATTTTCAGGCTTGTGTGCAAAAAACATTATAGTTCATGAGAGTTGCACTCAGAGGCCATTCGAAGGAAGCTCTGTTACTTCAGGAAATACCACTTACTGTACCGTAAATTTGCTTAATATGACCAGTCTGATCAATGGGCAATGGAAATCCTCACTGAAATAAATTGTTTCAGACCACACTATAACTGATGGGACATCTGTCTTCAGTGGGACTCTTTCTGGGTAACTTCTGTAAATTCATGTTTTTAAGTAGGAAGGTAAAACTGTTGTCCCAGAATCTGGGAATTAGATGTGGAAATGCTTAATGTAGGTCATCACATCCCACCTTCTGCCAAAATAAAGGGAACTAGCAAGAGGAAAAAGTAAGATAAAACAAGTAAAATATTTTATGACTGCTTCACATGGTGAGTGTTCCATGCTGCCCCAGAGCAGTGGAATGATTTTCCACTTTGAGGCATGGGAAAGCATGATGGCTTTAGTCCCAGAAGGGTGAGACATTTACACTGTTATACCACCCTGCATGAAAGCTGAAAACAAACCTCTTTGTGCTTGGCTTTTAATTTTAGAGGTACAGTTAAATTTTTGGTCCCTAATACACAAACTAGAGAAATGTGCCCCTCAAGAACAATAAACTTCATCTTCTACGTTCGTCCCCTACCAATTGTATTATTCTGAAATGTCATCTAAAAGTGCCAAGGCAAGAAGAAAAATCTGCATAGTTTAAAAGCTGAGTAAATGGATTCCTTTTTACTAATTTCAGTTTAAGAAAAAAAAAATAATAATGGAGATGATTTTTCTGATGGCTTCAGTGCCAGAAACTGTGTGACAACAGATTTACTGTGCATCCTCCCTTAGTTCTCACAATTATACAATTGACTTTGCTACTTTTCTAGAAGGGAACCCAAATAGTAACTGACTGAAGGCTTGCAGATTTGTCCTTCCTAAATGGATCACCCGGCCCCTCAGCGTATGCCCTCTGCAGACCACTGGTGATACACCTTCCTCGGATGACTTAGATAGAAGTACGTCATCTTCGATGACTCCCTTTTTAACTGCCCCACTAACTCTTACTGTGTTGACTTACTTATACATAGGTAATTATTATATGTCATTAATGAACAATAATAAAGTTAGAATATCTCCAAATCGTGGTCCCAACTGAACTGTGCTGTACGTACATTTCCCATTCTCTCTTGAATCTACTCCAAGCAAGCCATCATTTCTACCACTCTACTAAAGAGTTTTCATCAAGGTCACCATGACTTCTATGTTGTTAAATCGGATGCCCATTCCTAACTCCTCATCTTAGTCACACTGCGACACCGATAACTTAGTATACTTTCTGTCTGATTCATTGGTCTCTCTTAGTCCTCTTTCTATTCCACAGGCCATTCTCTCTTTAGCCTTTTCTGCCTCCTCCTAATTTTCCCAATCTCTATGAAGGGGTCAGTGCTTGCACCTGTTTCTTCTTCTACATTAGCTCATGCTATGAACTGAATTGTGTCCCCCAAAATTCATATGTTGAAGCCCTACTCCCCAGTGTGATGGTATTTGGAAGTGAGGCTTTGGGAGGTAATTAGGTTTACATAAAGTCATGAGGATGGATCCCTGATGGTAAGATTGGTGCGCTTATAAGAACAGACAGAGAGACCTGAGCTCCATCTCTCTCTGCCATGTGAAGAAACAGTGAGAATGTGGTCATCTACGAAGCAGAAGAGGGCGTTTATTGGGGAACCAAATTAGCCAGTATCTTGGTCTTCTGAAGACTTTGAGCCTCCAGAACTGTGAGAAAATAAATTTCAGTTCTTAAGCCACCTAGTCTATGATATTTTGTTATGGCAGCCCAAGCTGACTAATGCAGCTCTCTAAGTGGCCTCATGTAGTCCATGGCTTTAAGTAACTTTATACACTGAAAAATGCAAACTGCCTCCTGGCCTTCTCTCCTTGGACATCCAATAGACATATTAGGTCAAACATTAAAAATTTCCCTTCAAACATGCTTTTTCACCAGCCTCTCCCATTTCATAAATGGCAATTCCATTTGACCAGTTGCCCAGGCCAAAACTTTTGGAGACATCTGCTATGGTTTGAATATGGCCTCCAACGTTCTTGTGTTAGAAACTTAATCCCAATGAAGCAGTGTGTGAGGTGAAGCCTAATAAGAGATGATTAGGTCATGAGGGATCTGCCCTCATGAATTAATGGGTGTCATTATCAGGGCAGTGGGTTTGTTACAAAAACAAGTTCGGTTCTCTCATTCCCATCCTCTCATCTTTCGCCGTGTTATGATACAGCAAGAAAGCCCTTGCTACATGCAGCCCCTCAACCTTGGACTTCCCAGCCCCTGGAACCATGAGTCAAATAAATTTCTGTTTATTATTGATTACCCTATCCATGCTATTCTCTTATAGGAGCACAAAACAGATTAAGACAGCATCCTTGATTCACCTAGAATTAGATTCTTTTTCACCAACTTTAGAGGTAGAACAAGTCATCATTAAGTGTACTTGGGTTATGGTGGTAGCCTCCTAACTAGTCTCCCTGAAATTGTGCATGTAGTAACTACTAAACATTTTTAAAATGTCAGATTCATGTGCCTTTGCATCTCAAAATGCTCCCGTGCCTTTTCTGCACACTCAAGTAAAAGCCAAGATCTTTACCAAGGCTTGCAAGGCTCTGGAAATAATCTGTCTCGACTCTCTTTCTCTGACTTCTTCTCCTACCTTCCCTGCTTTTCTCTCTTTTTTTGCTCCAACCACACTCTTGTCATTGCCATGGCCTGAACAAATCAAACATCTGCTTTTGAACATGCTGTTTCCTGGCTGGATTTCTCGTCCCCTTAGATACCCACAGAGTTACTCCCTTACTTTTTCTTGTTTCTACTCAAATTTCATGTTATCAGGGAGGCCTTCCATGACCATGCTATGTAAAATAGCACCATACTCCCCCTGTCTGTTATATGATTATTTCCTTGTCCTGATGAGTTATTTCTCCACACCACTTATCAGAACATGGCATACTTCATAGTGTGTTTATTTTTTTGACTCTCTCTTCTCACCGGATTGTAAACATGATTAGAACAGGGATTTAGTTTGTTTTGTTCTCCCCTATGTTGTCTAAAGTAGTGTTGGGTACACAGTGTATGCTCATTAGATTGTTTTTGAGTTAATGATTTAAATCTGTATCATGATAACTACAAGAGCAATAACATATAGAAAGTTTTGTTGATTGCACTCACTACAATTTTAGTAGAAAAAGTCCTTTGCTAAATCTAACTTGAGAGCTTGGTCTAATGGATAATAGCAGACTCTCTTAGTATTGATAGTGTTCACATATTACATTTCTGTGTGCAAATCATATGTCCAAGTACCTGCAATGTGAAGCTGAAAATGAAATTATATTAACCTTAAATATCCAAAACAAAGACCTGAGCCTTCACTGCATGTGACTGTTGAGTTCTTCTCTGTACAGATGCATCCCAGTCATTGCTTACGATTTCAGACAACCCTCTGGCTCAGACCTTAGGTCTCTGCTCCTTCCATGGACCTCTGCTCACTCTATCTCCCTGGAATGTGTTGCCTTATGCTGCTGCTGTGCCCACCACACTGCTTCATCCCACAAGTGGGCATCAAGCTTTCTTTTGAAGCTGGAACACACAAAGCTCAGTGGAGACCAGGCCGTCACTTAAATAAGTCTTTATTAAGCTCTCCAATGACCTCCATGTTATTGAATCCAGTGATCATTCCACAGTCTTCATCTTATTCACACTGCAACACTGATTACTTAAAAACCGGAAAGTTTGGTAATAAAGCATATTGAATTGGTTTTCCCACAATAATTGGTTCTAGATATCCACTTCTTGGGATACAAAAAACTGCTTGCAGCATCAAAATGGCAAATTCCCCAGCTTCTGCCTTTTGGTGTCCAAAATATTTGAAATACAGTCTCATGCCGGAAGTCCCACTGCATATGATTTGCCAAGTGTTTGTGGTTCATACATGTTCCTTCTCTATAATCCCAGCTTCTTTTGTCCATTAGATAATAGTAATGCCTTGAATTCAAAAGGGTTTCATGCTGTACAATAAATTCTCATGGCATCTTTTCTGAACTGTGAAATCATAGTTGCTTCTAGAATGAAGACAGTAATATTTTTCTAACTATACAACTGTGACTAGGAAAAAATTGTAAAAAGACCAACCATTGGTTTCTGAGAGTGGCCTATAAGAAACTAAATTTGATTAGTTGCCTTTTAGACTCTTCTATGAATCAGAGCCATCCTTTTCAATTTTTGTTTTTAATTTCTGCTATGTAAGACTATCTCATTATGAAAAAAATTGCTTTTCTTCCATCTTCCTCATTCTGTTTCTTATGATCTCTTCAATGAATCTCCACTACTATAACTGTTTCTAGCCTTCCCACTAACAAAATACACCTGCCCCTGTCTCTTATTGGGACACTCCTGAGTAACAAGGTAGCTAATGAATTGATGCAAAAGATGCATGAGAGTTTTTTACTGAGCTATTTTTGTTGTGTCATGTAAAAAGTTTAACAGATCTTCATTGATCTAACCCAGAGTGACCGACATAACATTTTAGACCTTGCAACCAACCAGTGGGGCTATTCATTTAGTCAATCTTTTAGTGGCCTGAGAGTGCACAACACAGGCAGTTCTGTAGTCCATGCACAGGTGCAGAACTGTGCAGAGAACATAGCTAATGCAGATGCTTCAAACTGTGTTTAAAACAGGACCGTGGACCCTTATTTCAATGAACTGTGCATTGAACCTCAATATTTAAAACAACAAAAGAGGAGCTGCTGTGATTGGGACAGTATCCAGTACTTCTGTCTCCTCATCCTTTGGGAACAAAATTTGCAAGCCATTGGTCCAGTCTAGTGATTAAGAGACCAGACTAAAGAATCAAA
>NW_012137191.1:10509792-10525770 GCF_000956105.1 Propithecus coquereli | reverse complement strand
ATCACTCCCTGGTGTGGCTAACTGACTAATACAGCAGAAGGGAGTTGGCCACCCTTGTTGCAAGGCACTAGGGAAGTCGACTGTACTAGGATTACAAAAATTTGGGTCATAAATGAGCTCTTATCCTTGTATCTCCTAAAATAGTTCTTAATAAAGAAGAAATTTATTCATTTGCAGAAGAAATTTTAACCCTTAAGATACATTAAATATAATTTTTTGAGAATTCCTTTCATACTTCCCAAAGTGAAATGAACTCCACTAATGGTGTGTTAATAGCCTTTTGAAGAGGCAAGTTGTGCTAGTGTGTAAGGTTTTAGCATGGAGAGAGACATAGGACTTGGTAGATGGTAAGTAATGGGGAATATGAACCAGAAAACTCATGTTGAAAATAGAAAAATAGTCCCTTTTGGCCACAATGTTGGAATTATTTCATTATGGTCCCTCTAGTAGCACAAAAAGGTACAATATTTCAACCAGGGTTGTTAGAAATATAAATGCCACTAAACAAATAGGTAGAAAGTGAGCAAAATACGTTTCCTCATTTTTTCAATATTCCTTTTTATGTAGTGCTCTAGACAGGACTGCAAAAGCAATGGTCTTGCAAGAAATGAAACCTCCACTGCAAATGAGATCCACCGTTAAAATACAAAAGAGAATGCACAAACCAACAACATTAATAGGGAAAAGCTAGTATTTTCCTTCTCTTATATTTCTTCTATCTATACTTATTTCAACTTGGTCTGATTTGCTAACCCCACACCTGGAATATCTTGCTAAGTTCCTGCCAGGATCCTGAGAAAGAACAAGAGCCCCCCAACTCAGGTATTAGCTATTTTAGGGATGCTCTTACTTGCCCTAAACTTTCCTTGGCTGTTCTGATGACCGAGGTGCCTTAAAGCATATTGTTAAGAATGTGATTTCTGGTGCTAAGTGTCTGATTTTTGTTGCAGATTCCCTGATAGCCCAATTCTCAGAGCTGCGTATCTTAAACTGTGGCTTCTATCTGTCATGGGAAATGTTCTCCTTGCTGGAAGAGAGGTAGATTGCCCCCAGAGCCACATCACTCCCACTCTCCACATCTTGTATTGTGAGTCAATCAGACATGCTCCCTAATAAGATTCCCAGGAACAGAGAAATTATCACTATTTCCTTGTTTCTTTACTTCTCTCTGAGAGACACAGAGGAGATCCAGTGCATTTCAAGGCTCCTAATGCCTGTCCAAGTATGTCTCTGCTTTTGAAAAGCATCAATAAGCTCCAGCTGAAGTCAGAATCTCCCTTCCTCCTTCAATTCCATCTTGCTCCTACTTGGGTGCTTTCCAGGTTGGTGAATGGCACCAGCACACACCTGGTTGCCCAAGTTGGAAACATTGTGGTCGTCATCATTGACTCTTCCATCTCTGTGACCAGGCATTGTCCCCAATTCTGGCTCCCCATGAATCTTCAAATTCTATTGTTTCCTCCTCTGTAATAGCTAATTCTCTCTATCCCCACTAACTTTACCATCCTGTGTTACCTGGATTGATGTCACAGCCTCCAAACAAGTCTCCCTTCCTCCAGCGTTGCCCCCTTTCAGCCCTTTCTCCCACTTCAGTCATTTTCCACCTCCATATTCTCCAATGGCCCCTGCTTACCATCAAAGAAGTCCAATCTTCTTAAATTACCTTGCAAGGCCTGTCCTGATGTGATGGCGCCTCACTCCTATGACATGTTTACCATTCCCTCCTTTGTCACCTGCTCCACTCCAGCTCTCCATGTTCTCTCTCCGCCTCCAAGCCCTTGCGTCTGCTCTTCTTCTTGTCTGGAGTGCCCTTCCTCACTACACTTCCTCCATTCTCTGGCTAACTCCTATTCTTTTTCTGAGTTGTCCATTAAATGTCACTTTTCTCAGGAAGCTGTCCTTGACTTCCCAAATCCTGATTAGGCATTCCTCAGAGACACTCTCATAACACGTATTTTCCCCATCATGATACTTGGCACACACTATTGTGGCTGCATATTTGTTTTTCTGATTTTCTCAGACTGTCAGTTGATAAAGACAAAAACCCAGTCTTTCTTTTTCACTCTTCTATTCCTTGTACCCAGAACAAGGCTTCCTGAGTGAACACATGAATAAATGAATGAATATAATGGAAACAAACTTAAGAAAACAATTTAAAAAGGAGTGACCAGCCTGTCAGACGCATCTGAGAGAGCGAATGAGCTGAGAACAAAGCAGTGAACTTTGGACCCAGGTACAAGCGGTTTGTGACCACAGCAAGAGCACTCTCAGTGGCCTAATGGGGACAGAAGCCAGAGCACAGTGCATTGAAACTGGCTAGGACATGAGTATGTGGAGGTAGCAAATGTATAGACAAGTTGCTTGAAAAGTTGTGCTGTGATAAAAGGAAGGCATTGTCGATGCAGGAAGGAGAAGGGGTGACTGCAGGAACATACACATAAAAGATTGAAGAATTCCTCTGTAAGAAAGTTAGAACTGCCCTTAGGGTCACCCAAAAGGTAGACACAAAAAAAGAAATGCACAATTGGGCGAAAGTCTACAAGCACATATTAAATCACATGTTCTGATAAAACGTACTAGGAAAAATGAGAAAATTCCAGAAAGCACTCAGAAAGTCTACAACGTTTCTTAGCTGTACTTGGTGCAGCAAATAATAACTGTATTGGTAGATTTTGTTGGCCTATTGTGATAACAATGTAAAAGGAAACAGCTGGAACTGAGATGCAGGAAATCCTCTGCTTTAATATATTATTAAATATTTACATCACACAGTATGAAGAGTCATGCAGCAAACAACCATGTATTCACTTCCCAGTTCAAGGGATAAAATATTATTAAATACAGTTGAAGACCTGGTGAATCTTGAATTTAAAATGATTTTCCTTCCAAATGTGCAAATCTGTAAGTGCTATTCATTTTTTAGCATGACAAATGTTTCCACTGTGGAAAGTCATAACCAACTTGTTGAAGTTTATACAGAAAATATTTTCAGTAAACAAAGCGGAGTGCAGAGTTCCAGGAAGAAAGTGTGAGGGCCGTGATGATAAAAGCAATGGAAGACTAGCAGATGTGCCCCCGGCCCTCCTCACTGTCATCAATCATGAGCCTGTCCTGCTCCGTGGTTCCCAACCAGTAGGTCTTGGACCCCTGGGGGTAGCAGAATTTATTGTGAGGGGTCTGTAAATCCATATGCACATTCAGCATGGAGAGACTAAATAAATAATATGTCATACGCACACTATTTTGTAAATGTCTATAGTCGAGGTGATGAATAAAATACAAATTCACTTACTTGCTCTGCCAAATTAATAGCAGCCTTTGATCATTACATAGTTTCTGAATCTATAGACATTGAAAGTATAATTTCCAGCATAACACAGTCATCATACTCAAAAAGGCTGGGCTGTTGCTGCTTTTATTTGCTAGAGAACATGGATAAAACCACTGGACAATAATTTAAATGGGAAGCAAAATGTTTAATGTTTTAATAATTATTTGCATTATCAAAAATCTGTCTTTTAAAACACTTGCAATATGTTTCAAGCAACAAACCAGTTTTATTTACTCTGTGTTTCTGCAGAATGCTTTTGTGCTAAAGCCCTTCTTAGTCCATGCTCAACACAACACCACAGTCAGACCTTGGAAAATGAAATAGAGTATCCAAGGGCCAGTTCTTTAAAAGTCTGAGTAGGGTTTCTCCTCCTCTTCTGAACACTGATAGTCCTTCCCAGGGTGGAAAAATGGAGGTGGAAATCTCGCCTTCCTTCTGCCTGCCTTCTGTTTGCAGTGCACTGAACCCCACTGGGCAGCTTCCACGCAGAGGGGATCCTGTTTCCAATTTGTCTGTCCGTAGGGAGCGTCTTGTTGTGATTTATTCACGCAGAGGAGCCCAAGGCTCCTTGTGTTCTCGTGCCTGCCTGGGTACATGCACCCTTAATTGAGTGTTGAATTGTTGTGTAGTTACCTGTTTCAGAGATGTATTTGTCTTTCCTTACCGATGAGAGCATAAACTACTTGAACTCTCCGATTACATAATTCAAATTGTTTGTCAAATAGAATTTCTCGTGGAGGAAAAGAATCCCTCATTCTTATCTCAAATTCTCTTTCTCACTGTTGCCTAAGCAATAGAAATGCTCTTTCTAATTTAGGCATGTTTTTCAAAAACTCTTTGCTTAAATATTTTCTAAAGTGAGATAATGCAAAAGATGACACACTGACCCAGCATCATTACTTTCAATCCCTGAATGAGAAACTGATTTATTAACTTTCTTTCAATCCTCTTGATCACACAAAGGTACTGATGTATGTTTAACACTCTTCACAGTGCCCCCTGCACTTTCTCCACTTGTTTTTAAACAGAGACGGTGTCTAGGCCTCACATTCAGAGCCTTTAGTACAAGACAACAATATTTACCTAAACTTTACAGCATTGTTTTCTATTCATTGTGTGTGTATATATATATATAGTTCATAGCTACCTTCTATTTAAGGCAAATGATGTACTTTTTAAATCTGTTCGTAGTAGTGATATAATCTTTTAAAATAATAGAAAAAGTGATTCAATTTAAAAAAAAATAAGGGTAAATGATGGTTTCATAGTACAGCAAAAAAACATGTAAGTTATTCAAGAACAAAGTTTGTGGGGATCTGTCCTATCACAAAGCAAATGCATTAGTGAGAAACAGAAAATGTTAAGCTGTGATCATGAAGTCGTTTGCCAAGGTGGCGAAGCCGTTCATCACCCAGCATCCTGAATAAAAAGATCCAGAATAGGTTAATTTTATGGCCGTAAGAGGTGAGTAGGCATGTAGCAGTGGTCAGAGTTCTGACTGGACCCTCACTGCTACACACGTATACGCTATTACCCATAGCACTGGGCCTAGCATCTTTGAATGTAAAGAACATTGATAAAGGCAGTTTGAATCTCATTGTGTTTTTAACCTGGCAGTGTATCATTCTTACCATGCCACAGTGTCACAGGATCCATTCGCATAAGGGGTTAAAGATTACATTTTGAGATGCTGACAATACAGTTCTCAAGTGCATTACTCAACTCAAGTCAGACGTCACTGGCTATTGTTTTAAAGCCAGTGGGTGTAAAACTCGCTGTTCCTTTCTATTTGTCTGTGAGATAATCCTGGCTCTCCCTTTCCCCCCAGGATACGACTGCCAAATTGAATTAATCCCATACCTACCCCTTTCACAAGACCTCCAAAACAGGAGTACATGTTTCTTTCTTCTCATTGAAAACATATCCCCAAAAGACTGCAAATAGTACAAATGCCAACTCCAGCGATGGTTAATTCCAGCAACACTTTTTTTCAGCAAAGTGGAGATAGCGTCACGATTGGGATAAAGTGGACTAGAGTCACTGACGTTGACGTTACAATCCTGGATCACCCACTGCCTGACTTTTTCCTCTCAAGCCAGCCACTTAACCTCCTTGGAAGTCATCTTCCTCAAAACTGAAACCTGCTCGCATGTACTTCTTGGCTAAGCAACAGATAAGGCAGACGCTGTACAGAGGCAATAGCCACAGCCTAATCCACAGTATAAAAGTTCTTTGCGCAAGTTTTTTTTTCCCCCAAGACTTCTTAAATCACACAAGTTCATATATGACCCACCAATGCCTGAAGCTACAATCAGACAAAAGTCCCTTCCCTGTACCGAAGACCAGTCCTTTAGGCCTTGCATGAGCTCATTTATCAAATAAGTACTTTGATGTGCTTGTAAAAATAGTGGACGCTTTTTCCCCTCTTTAGTTTGGTGAATATCATCTAGATGGGTAATTTTTCATATTTTTTTTGTTAATTTTTTGGGTTTTTTTTGCTTTGGGACTCTGATTTCCAGATATCTACTGAAAATTTGAAAAAATACTCCTTACTTCCCAGAGAGATTGTTTGTATAAAACAGGGATGCCATTTTTCACCCACAAAACATACTTAGTCTTTTGACATCACCTGGAATATAGAGAAAACATACTCATGTATCTACTTGGGCCAAGACTAGATACCAAAACTTGATCTTGGAAATGCACAAAGACAACACCGTTATCTTTTCCCTCAGCCATTGCTGAGGAACTGGATTGAGTTCAAATAGGTTTGTGCTGAGCAGTAAGAAGAAGCACTGACAGAAGAATAGACTTGATTTAAAAGTGGCAAGACAGAAGTGCTGTCGTGTGTGGACACATTGGTTTGTATGCTTGAGCCACATAGTGAGCAAAGAGCAAGAGCTATCCAGCTTTTTGGAGCACCGCACCATACATTGTTGACTCCTGTTAGTTATTTCCTTCCTCATACTCTAGGGCTGCGGTCCCCAGTCCCCGGGCCATGGACTGGTATGGGTCCATGGCCTGTTAGGAACCAGGCCACACAATAGGAGGTGTGGGGTAGGCAAGCAGAGAGAAGCTCCATCTGTATTTACAGCCACTCCCCATCGCTCGAATCACTGCCTGAGCTCTGCCTCCTGTCAGAACAGTGGTGGCATTAGATTCTGCATTATGATAAATTGTGTAATTATTTCATTATATGTTACAATGTAATAATAATAGAAATAAAGTGCACAATAAACGTAATGTGCTTGAATCATCCCAAAACCATGCTGTCCACCCCACCCCACCATGGTCCTTGGAAAAAATTGTCTTCCATGAAACTGATCCCTAGTGCCAAAAAGATTGGAGACTGCTGATCTAGTGAACTGAAAAAGCAAATTGACGTCCAAAAATTAACTTACATTTAAGTAAAAAGACAACATACACAGAATATTTAGTCACACTAAATGCTTTGATGTCCTATCTTTAATAAGATTAAATTTAAATGTCTCAGATTAAAGTAAAGTGTAGAGTTAGTGGATTTTTACAACTTTTGTGACTATATAAAGCCATAAAAGGTTATATTTTAAAATACTTTGTGAACTCTTCCTTGATCCTGAGAGGTCAAAGGAACAGATAATGACTAATAAGACTGATAAGAAACAATGTGTGTAAAAGATTCTGGTGAAATAAAATTAAAAAACCCTGGGGACATTTTTTTGTGCGTGAGTTGGCCCAATCCATTGGCCACTCTGGCTTTTAATTCATCTCATTAGAAATAGTCTTCCACAAAGATATCCGTTAGGCAAATTACAAAGTGTGTTAATGTGTTTGATGAGGTTTTCCATTTTTCTTTCTTTGAAGCTTTGAAAATTACTTCTGGTGATTATTATAATTGAAGTTCATTTGCACACTGGATTTCCTTTATTTCTCTTTAACTTTAATTTTGGGCTGAATCTCCACCAAGGGGAAGCAGCACTGGTGCTAATCCTAACTTGGCAGAATTACTGGGTTCCACCCTGGCAGTCACCAAAACATTTGGGTTTAGTCAGAACACCAATTCGTCACTTCATAAAACCAAATCTCTTCTCCATCCCACAATAACATGTTCATAGACCATAGGGAGAGTGAAAGAGATGCGAATAGGCTCATTAAATAATAGGACCAGGCTCTCTCAGACAGTAAGAGGGTCTGACACACTTCCATTTTTTGAATCTCCTTGAAGATTTTTTTAAAAAAGGAAGAAATGTCAGGACAGGATAACAAAAATTATAGCATATTTTAAGTGCTTAGAATCATACTTCAAACACACAAAACATAGGATAACTTTTTTGGAAGGCAAGATCAAATGGCCTGATTGAGGCCCTTGGTGAATCTAAAGCCCTGGCTAATTGGTTCTTCTGAGGAGCCCTATCACCCAACCATCGTAGCTGCTGCTCAGAGCTGGATGGCCATTTAGCTTCATTTCATGGATAAGAAAACTAAGGCTGCACAATGTAAACTATGTGCGTTAGAGCATGGCCAATCCATTGATGTAAAAGCATATCTCAACGGGCTCTCTATGTAGGTGGAAGGAACATGGGAAGCACAGAGGAGGTCTTGGGTGGGTGGAATGAATATTGGCAGCTGATAAGGTGAAGAATATTGAGAGCATCATTGTAGTTAAAGTAAATATTGGGCAAAACCACCATAAAATGGACTGAGTCATGGCCAGATGTGCCTAAACAAGACTCCAGATTGATATTTCCACATGATTTCGGTAAGGGTTGCAATTATGACATTACTCGGTAAGGTGGAGGAAAGACAAGATTCTTTCTTTCGGAAATTCCTTATTTCTAATACTCTTATGCTGTTTTTAGATATCCAGTTGGGAAATCTATGTGAGACCCCTGTGGAAACAGGTGACAACTTTTTCTAACGAATTAGTATGCTAGAAAGCAAGAATGTTAGGAGCTGATTTTGATTCAGTCTTTTGTGAGACTCATTCTTCTCTGAGTCATGCTTTAATAATTTGAATCTCAGCAATGATTTTGTTTATTTAGGGGAATTTTACTTTTCTAGAGAGCCAGAATAATTCTTCCCTTTTAGATATCAGAAGCAGACACTGGAAAAAGCAGACACTGGAAAAGCTGCTTTTTGTATCTTTTTCATACTGTTGGGATTCTGGACTCCTTAGTAACTTGGCCAGCCATCTTGAATCAAAAGTTAGGCAAGTGCTATTGGCTCTGTCTCCTCATAGATCATTTCCAGCTGTTAGCTCAACACAAGTATGAGATCTTGTGAATTCAAGAAAACTTGAAGTTTTCATTTGATCCCCATATAAAGATTGGATGCAATGATTTAAAAGAAGTATCAAACCCTGTGTTGTGAGGATGCCAGGGTATGGACACCATTACACTGTTAGTGGAAATATAACTTGATACAAATATTCTAGTAAGTCATTTGATAATATGTATCAAAAGCCTCAAAATACATATATTTTTCAATTCAAGATGGCAGCCTGAACACATCCATTGACCTCCCATTTCTTCTTTTAAGAGTTTTGAATTAAAAATGTAGAAATATAGAATAGAATATGCTTTTATATGTATCTCTGTCTGAGTTCAGGAAGGAAATTGAATCAAGCAGTTCAATAGAGAGAATTTAATACAGGGAACTATGTATGTAGGTGTGGGAAGATCTAAAAAGCCAGATAAATTAGCAACATTCATTGCTACTGCCACCAGTAGGGCTGGAGGGACAAAAGGAAAAGGTATTATTGCTGGAGTCCAGGATGCAGTACTGCCTGGCAGCAGCTAGAACCATGGAGTAGGCAGCTGCTTTGGGTCTAGATGAGATGGAAGAAACTCACACTTCTAGAGAGGCTGCCCAAGGCAGAAAGAGATGGGAGAAATATGCTGCTTCCTCCCTTCTTCCCTCTCTCCAGTATCCCACCAGTGCATCCCAATGGCCAAACTTAGATGGAAGCCAGTAGGCAAGGAAATGCCATTTGCAGGGGTCAGTTTCCTGTGACAGAGAGCAGAGCAGGGGGATGGTGAGTAAGGACTAACAGCCAAAAGGCAAATGCCTGGCACAACAGACAAAAGAGAATGAAGTGTGGGCATCATTAAAGGATAAGGTGTTTAATAAATTCCCGGACTACAAAAAGTAGATAGAAGAAATTTGACAGAAGAAAAAGGCAGAGAAGTCATTAGCCTATAATAGACTGTGAGAGCTCTATAGAATAAGAAAGCAAATCTACCTGTAGGATCTGAGAGTTGTTCTCAGTATAGAATCAGTAGACACAATAGAGGGGGAGAGTGAAAGGTGGAGCCCCAAACAGAGAGATTACTCAAAGCTTTGAATATGCCAGAATTCTTCTGGGTCAGTGCCTCATCTCCAATGTATACAACAGTGATCAAGCAGATCACATTTTACCCTCAGGTAATATATATGATGAATCCTTTCTAAAGAAACCAAACAAACCAGGAAAAGCTAAAATTTCTAAATTTGTTGGTGCTTCAGAGAAAAGCCATTATCATTTGGGCATTTGCATGGACTCAGCATGACAGCCCGCTCCCGATTCTCTAATCCTAAATCGAAGTTACCGGCCAACATTGCCTGATCCATCCCAGCAAGAAATTCCAGTAAAAAGTGGAGAGATCTACTAGGAAAACGTTCTTACTCACACAAAAACAGAAACATCTACTTCGTCTACCCAGGCCTCCTTTCTTAATAATAGACAGAAAGAAGTCAGTAACATGTGAAGAGAACTTGAAATATGAAAAGAGAAATTCTAAATTATAAAAAAAACAGAAAAATAAGCTTGAAGGAAGCTGAAATGACTTAGGTAGCAAAAAAGAACTTAAAAATCACCCTTATAAATATTCTCAAAAAGATTCAAGGAAATATTACATCTGCAAAAACAAAATATAGAACAATGAAAGAATGAGAAAGAGGTCTTAGAGATTTAAAGTATAATTGCCAAAATTAAAAATTTATTAGACATGCTGGGAAACAACATCAAAAAAAGTCTACCAAAATATTAAAACAAAAAAGCAAAAGATGGAAAATACAAGGAACAAACTGAAAGGGTCTATATTCAACAAATACAAACCTTAAAAAGACAGAAAAAGACAAAGAAGTGTTGAAATTATTCAAGCAAATAATAAAAAGATATGTAGTAGAGTTAAGAAAGGACAAGAATCTTCAATTTGAAATGGCCCACCGAGTGTCCGACACAATGAGTGAAAAAAGATCCCCACCTAGACACGTTGTGGTAAAATTGCAAAACAATATAATTAAAAAGAAGAACATAAAAGCTTCTAGAAAGAAAAAAGTCACAAGTCACAAAAGAGAGTGATTCAAACCAATACCTTTAAAGTTCTGAAATAAAATTATTTTTTACCTGGAATCCTCTATTCACATAATGTCAAAGATACAAATACTAAGTGCATGTGTCACTTATGAAGCTACTTGAGTGTGCTTCAGCCGGGGAATCTGCAAACTAGGAAGGTGGAAGCAGTAGAACTGACACAGGCTATGGTAAGCCCAGGGAGAAACCAATTTTGAGGGTAGTAGGACAGTAAGCCCCAGGGGATAGGCTTCTGGGACAACATGTGGCTTGTTGAATAGCTAATATGCCTTAGAGTGTGAAAGAAATTAAAGAACAAATACCAACAGGGTGGGGAGTAATAGAAGTTCCAGAGGATTTCCAGGGGAAATATAAAGCTAACTATTAAGACATTCATGGACCATCATGCTAGGAATAGCATTCTTTGGGTGGCCCAGATTCCTGTACAGGTGCTCATGGACACAGAAATGTTAGCTATATGGATTATTTACATGTCAAAGCAAAACCAACAGGAGATGGGACAAAAATTTTGTGAGAGGCAAGATGAAAGAAAAGATAGAACACTAATTATCTCATCTTTTAAGGGAGTGGTCAAGTGTCAAGAAATACTGTCAAAATTAGAGAAAGAAGCAGGAATTTAGCCATATTATCTAAAATTCCAAACAAAACCAATATTAAGACTAAAAATAATATAACAAATGTTGAGAAAAGGAGGTGGGAGGGCATAATGAAAATGAGCAAATCCTATCATCATCTCAGGGAGTCACTGCATGTTGTCTGAAGTAGTTAAACCAGTAAGTATAAGAATGCATGTATTGGCCAGGCGCGGTGGCTCACGCCTGTAATCCTAGCACTCTGGGAGGCCGAGGCGGGAGGATTGCTCGAGATCAGGAGTTCGAGACCAGCCTGAACAAGAGCAAGACCCCGTCTCTACTAAAAATAGAAAGAAATTATCTGGACAACTAAAAATATATGTATAAAAAAAAAATCCGAGCATGGTGGCGCGTGCCTGTAGTCCCAGCTACTTGGAGGGCTGAGGCAGAAGGGTTGCTTGAGCCCAGGAGTGAGGTTGCTGTGAGCTAGCCGATGCCATGGCACCCTAGCCCAGGCAACAGAGCAAGACTCTGTCTCAAAAAAAAAAAAAAAAAAAAAAAGAATGCATATATTGTCTAGCTCCCTGATACTCAAAAGCGTGGCCTGCAGACCAGAAGTACTGACATGTACTGACATCACCTTTTAAAAAAGCCAAATCTCAGCAGAACTACTGTAGTGGAATCTGCATTTTAACCAGATCCATGTGTGTTTCATAAACACATTAAAGTTTGACTAGCACTCTTCTAAAATAGTGATTCTCAACCTTGGCTATGCACTATTAGAGTCACATGGGGAGGTTAAAAAATTATATTAAAAGAGGCAAAACCCGTCCCCACCTTAAGAGTTATTTTTTATATGGTCTGGGATGGGGTCCAGAAATCAGTAATTTTTTTTAAAACAGCTTCTGAGGTGGTTCTAATGTGCGGTCATGATTAAGAACCAGTGATCTAGAATAATAATGGTAAGTGACCAATGGAATGAAAACAAAAACTATTTTGAAAATTTGCTTCTGGATCTATCTGGGCAATAGGCTGAGGATGGGAAAATGTAAGGAAGAAGACTGTTGTTTTAATCATGAGAAATTTTGTAATATTTGATGTGTATTATGCACATGTACTACTTTGATATACAAATTTTTTTTTTGTGCGTATACATTTTGACTTAGCAATTATACTTATGGAATTTTTTTTTTTTTTTACAAAATAACTCATTCATTATACAAAAACAACAATGAAAAAAATATACAATATGATACCATAGCACACTTAGGAAATACTAAATATCTGATTAATGTATTGAGGTAGGTCTATACTTACGATGGAACTGCTAGTTGTCTTTCTGTATCCATCTTTTCATTCATTTATAGCAACAGAGTCTTTGATTTTGGATGGTCACATGGTCAACAGGAATGATTTCCCACTTTCCCTTGAAACTAAGTATATCCATGTTACTAAGTTCTCTCCGTTGAGATGTAGGGAGAAGTTGTGTGTTCAATTTCCAGAAAGTACACATTATAGAGGAATTAGACCTTCTTTTTCCCTTTCCTTATTTTTTCTGGCTAGAATGTGTCACTGGAGCTGGAGAAGGCATTTTGGACAATAAGATATCCAGGAAACGGGGGCCATACTTGCCAGAGCAATAATATAGAAGGAGCCTGGGCCCCTGATATCATGGTGCACAATACCAGCCCTGAAATGCCCTCCTTCAATCTTCCACATAAAAGAGAATCCAGTTTTAGCTTGTTTTAGCCACCATGCATTTTACTGTTCTGTTACTTCTGTTACTGTTACTCCCATTCTAATGAGTATAATACTCAATAACAAGAAAAAAAGTTCAAAATAAATTTATTTGAAAAATTTGGTTGCAAAAGAGACTTTATTTTGAGAACAACCAGATAAGATAAATAAGAAAACAAAGAACTTAAAAAGCACTATAGACCAATTAGGACTAACAAACACTCCATCAAACACAGCAAAATATACATTCTTCTTAAGAGCACATGAAACGTTCTTCAGGATAGACCACATGGCAGGCCACAAAACAAGTCTTAATGAATTTTAAAGGGATTGAAATTACAATATTGAAGTACCTTTTCCAATAATGATGGAATGAAACTAGAAATCAATAACAGAAGGAAAATTGGAAAATCTACAAATACGTGGAAAGTATACAACACACTCTTAAACAACCAGTGAGTCAAAGGAGTCACAAGGGAAATTAGAAAATACCTTGAGACAAATGAAAACAAAAACACAGTGTACCAAAACTCGTGGGATTTTGTATAATTAATGTAGTTAAAGTGGTGCTAAGAGGAAAGTTTATAGCTGTAAACAAATGCATTTAGAAAGAACAAAGATCTCAAATCAATAACCAAACTTTACACCTCAAGGAACAAGAAAAAGAACAAACTAGACCCAAAGCTAGCAGAAGAAGGAAAATACTAATGATTAGATCAGAGGTAATGAAATAGAGAATTTTAAAAAAAGAAACATTGAAGTAAGAGTGAGGTTTTTTTAAAAAATATTAACAAAATGTTAAAACTAAAATAACTAAGACAATAAATGAAAGAGGGGACATTACATGTAATAAAAGGATTATAAGAGAATATTATAAACAATTGTATGCCAACAAATCATATAACCTATAAGAAATAGGTAAATTCCTAGAAATACACAACCTAACGAGACTAAATCATGAGAAATACAAAATATGAATAGGACAATAACTAGTAAAGAGTGAATCAGTAATCAAAAACCTCTCAGTGAAGAAACCCTTAGGACCAGATGACTTCACTTGAAAATTCTACCAAACATTTAAAGAGGAATTAATGCCAATCTTCCTCAAACCCTTCCAAAAAATTAAAAAATAGGGAACAACTGCATGCTCATTCTGTGAGGCTAGCATTGTCCTGACACCAAAGTTGAAAGAAAGAAAAGGAAGAAAGAGAGAGAGAAAGAGAAAGAAAGAAAAGAAAGAAAGAAAACTATGGATCAAAATCCCTGATGAATATTGATGCAAAAATTCTCAACAAAATACCAGTAAGCTAGATTCAACAGCACATTAAAAGGACTACACAGAATTATCAAGTGGAGTGTATTCCTGGAATGCAAGGATGGTTCAACATACAAACTATCAATCAATGTAATATGTCATTTTTACAGAGTGGAGGACAAAAAAACACACGGCCATATTAATTGATACAGAAAAGGCATTTGACCAGATTTAATAATCTTTCATGATATATTTTTAAAAAAACTCAAGAAATTAGAAACAGAAGGAAACCACCTCAACGTAATAAAGGCCATATATGAAAAGCCCACACTAAGCATCACACTCAATAGTGAAAGACTTAAGGCTTTTTCTTTTAAGATCAGGATCAAGACAAGGATGCCTACTGGATCTCAACATTTTTATTCAACATAGTTGTAGAATTCATAGCCAGAGCAATCAGCCAAGGAAAAGAAATAAAAGTCATCCAACTGGAGAGAAAAAAATAAAATTATCTTTCATATATGACATGACTTATATGTAGAAACTCTAAAGATCCCACATAGTGCCCCCCAAAAAACCCTGATAGAACTAATGAAAGAATTCAGCAAATTTACTTAATACAAAATCAACACACAAAAATCAGTTTCATTGCTATACACTAATAATAAACAATATAAAAATGAAATTAAGAAAACAATTAAGTTTGTGATAGCATCAAAAATTAAAATGCTAGGAATAAACCTAATAAAGGAAGTGAAAGACTTGTACAATGAAAACTACAAAGCATTGCTGAAAGAAATTAAAGAATACACAAATAAGCAGAAGAACATTCCATGTTCATGGATTGGAAGACTTAATATTGGTGAAGATGTCGGTACTGCCTAAGTGACCTACAGAATCAATGCAATCACTATCCAAATTCCAATGATATTTTTTGCTGAAATAGAAAAAAAATCCTAAAATTCATTTGGAATTTCAAGGTACCCTGCATGGCCAAAACAGTTTTGAAAAATAAGAACAAAATTGGAAAACTCTCACTTTCTAATTTCAAAATATATTACAAAACTACAGTAATGGAAACAATGTGGTACTCACATAAAGATAGACATATATACCAATGGAATAGAATAGAGAGCCCAGAGATAAACTCTAATGTATACGATCAAATAATCTTCGACGAGAGTACCAGGACCACTCAATGGGGAAAAGATAATCTCTTCAACAAATGATGTCAGGAAATCTGGATATCCACATGCAAAAAAATGAAGTTGTATCCTTATCTTACACCATATACAAAAATTAACTCAGATTAAAAACTTAAATGTAGGACTCAAAACTATAAAACCCCTTGAAAAAAGCATAGGGGAAAATCTTGGCACTGGATTGGCAATGATTTCTTGGATGTAACACCAAAAGCACAGTCAACAAAAGCAAACATAGACAAATGGGACTACATCAAACTTAAAAACTTCTGTGCATCAAAGGACACAATCAACAGAGTGAAAAGGCAACCTGGAGAATAGGAGAAAATATTTGCAAATCATTTATCTGATAAGTGATTATTATCTAGAATATATAAAAATCACCTACAACTCAACAACAAAAAATCAAATAATCTGACTTAAAAATCGGCAAAGAACTTGAATAGACATTTCTCAGAAGTTATTCAAATGGCCAACATGTCTATGAAAAGATGTTCAACATCACTAATCATCAAAGAAATGTAAACCAAAACCATGAGATACCATCT
>NW_012137191.1:10498661-10501462 GCF_000956105.1 Propithecus coquereli | reverse complement strand
TATTTAGAAATAAGCATTTGAGTTCTTGGGGTACTAAAGTACTGGACTTTCATTGTAACTAGTTACACAGTTATACCAGAACAAAAAATACATTTTTAAAAATAGTATTTTAAATTGCCATTTCAAAAATATCTCCTAACTGATATGATTTTGGAAAAGCTGTTTGGCTGCTGAAGCAATCAAATTCAGAAAAGTGTGCTGATGCTGAGAGCTGATGTGGACGTGAGGTGAAATGGATGAGACCCCAGACTTTGGAATAAAGGAGGTCGGGTTCATCCCAGCTCTTAACCACTTACTAGCTGTGTAACCTTAGGCGATTATTTAAACTTTGGCTGCCTCATTTTCCTCGTTTGTAACATGTGGATGCTAATAGTATGTACCAGATGAAACTGTAGATGATAGTGGAGAAGATGATGTTGGGAGGGGATGGTGACATGCCAGTTTCAGCAATGCTTTTTCTGTCTTGGCGTCACAATATTTTATGTATCTGGATTCACATCAATGAGCAATTACCAATGGCAATGGTGAAGAAAGATGGCCACGTTACTGCCACCAGGTACAACATTTTCACATTTTAAACGTTTTTAAAAGTCTATTTCTGATAGAAATTTGAAATTTTACTAACTGTATCTTTTTATTTACCAGCGCAATCTCTTCCTTATATAATATACCGAATGGATCTCCACTCAGCTTCTTTCACTGAATGAGAGAAAATGTTCATCAAATCATGACTGACAATGCTTTTTTCCCCTTTTAAATCATTGATGCTGTTAATCACTTTTCAGTAAGTAAAGGAAGAGAGGCAAACATTTCAGGAGCAACAAGATCAACTGTCTGCATCTGATACTCAGACTTCACTCTCATTTGCTGTGCTCCCGTCACAGGCAGGGAAACAGTCATAGCTTGGCCATAGAGTTGTCACTGACTTCAGGAAAAGAAAAGTCTACTACACAGGCCAGTTCTCTGAGCCACTGTTTATTATTAGAAGAGCAACAAATTCGTTAATTCTCTTCACACTTTTACCTTTTGTCATCATGTTTTTCATTTATTTTCCTTCAAGAAGAAAAACATGTTTTCAATTCTGAATCCAAACACACGATCATCTCCTTCCTTGGGATGAGCCGGTAATGGGTTTATAAAAGTAAAGCAAAGTTTTTTTAAAGGGACTTCCCACATTCGCTTCAACTCCCAAATAGAAAATTAGCATGTTTTCCAAAAGTAACCGTTTTACATTCATGTGGTTCATACTAAAAACCTGGGAAATAAACGGGGAGTGACACGGTCTCAGTGTGTGAGCAAAGTGTGCTGAGACACTCAGGCCTTGATGTAGGCAGTTTCCCCTTAGGACAAAGTCCAAATACGCTAACATGACTTATACAGCTGTTTGTGACTAGTTCCTGCTACGTTTTCCACTTCATTCCCTCTTCCGATTTCACGTTTCAGCTTTTCTAAATGTACTCATTTCCTCATGTGCTAGTAGCCCTTTGAATGTACAATCCCTTGGGCCCGGAACCATTGTCACCCCTAACTGTTCTGTGTGACTTCTCCTCTCTAACACCTGCTTACTACTCATTCTTCATCCTTCAGCCAATACATCACTTTCTTTGGGAAGCCTGCTGGGCCCTGACTGGTTGAGACAGCTCTTTAGTGTGCTGCCTGTATCAGTCCGCATTCTCCGGAGAAACAGAACCAAAAGAAAATTTACTGTGAGAAAGTGGTTCACGAGATTAGCGGGGCTGCGAAGTCCCACAGCCTGCCGTCTCCAAGCGGAAGACCCAGGAAAGCCGGTTGTGCAGTCACTCAGAGTCTGCAGGCCTGAGGGCCAGGGGAGCCGCTGATGTAACTCCCAGTCCAAGGGCAGGAGGAGATGAGATGTTCCAGCTCAAGCCATGAAGCAGGAAAAAAGGTGCAAATGTATCTTTCCCTCATCTTTTGTTCTGTTCAGGCTCTCAACGCAGTGAATGATGCCCACCCACACTGGGGAGAACAAGCTACTTTACTGAGTCCACCAGTGTAAATGCTAATCTCCTCAGCAAACACCCTCAAAGACACGCCCAGGAATAATGTTTAATGTGGGCGCCTTGTGGCCAGTCAAGTTGACACAGAATTAATCATATGTTTGTACATATTTTTCCTCTCTCAATACAGTTATCACAGTATATTAGAAGTTCTATGAGGTAGGAGACCTTGTCCTTGTTTACTGATGAATTTCTAGCATTTATCACAGTGTCTCTGGCATAAAGGAGTTTAATACAGAAATGAATGCATACTGTCTTTTCTAATTCTGAGCATAGAAAATGATTCTCTACTCCAGACTTTCAGAAGAAAAGAGGAAATAAGTTGATGTTGAAAAGTAGGATTCTTTTTTTCTTTTGCAATTATTTATTCAATTATAAGTCTATAAAATCTCGGAGGGCAGATTATCTTAATGATTTACCAAATAAGGAAAAATATTGAGAACTGTGTCCAATTTTCTTGTACTCTGTCATATATTATAACTGTTGTCTGCATAACCTTGCTGTCAGAGGCCTTTCCTATCCAGAGTTGTAGGGTCATCCTTCTTGGCTTCGTCACCTTGCACACACTACACATGAAAGCAGTAACTGAACCATCGCACACACATTTAAAGTGTTAGCTTTTAACAAAATATGGGATATATAACCACTGACTATCTCAGTGATTACCTGTACAGGATTAAGAGCACAGGCTCTGTCAGTCAGATTGCCTATGTTTGAATCCAGCTCTTTCTTTCCAGCTAGATGGCCTCTCTATGCCTCAGTTTACTCACAGTAAAATGGGAA
>NW_012137191.1:10496833-10498611 GCF_000956105.1 Propithecus coquereli | reverse complement strand
GAAAATAAACACATTTTCTTATTTGCCTCCAGGATAACTTGGGTAATAAGCCACACAAAATTTTTGAGTAGATTTATGCTGACTTAGAAAACATTCTCAATATCTGGGTCTTAAAAAAATTGTGCTGGGCTTGCAAGTCCGTAGCAGCTCAAGAATAAGAACTGTCTTAGGATGTTTGTTGGTTTTTCTTTAGTTTATATGTAGCCAGCTGGTTTCTGACCTCTTTGTGTAAATATTCGGCTTTTCACATAATCAGATTCCATATTACCTTGTTATGACATCATTCTGGGCAGGCTTTGATCCCTCACTAACATTTTCCAACTCTACACATAAACTTAAATAACAATAAGAAAGCTGCTACTTATCCACTAAATACCACTGCTGGTGTCTGTGTGTTTGTATGTTGCTTTTATACATATATTTGCATAATAACATATAGACCTACAGAGGGGTTAGCAGTTTCTGAAAAGTATATCTTATTTGATTCTAAATTTCTGAATTTTCAAAAATGTTTTGCATATCTTTGGTGAAATATACATTTAATTTAAGTTCCTTTTTTCTGCAATTGTTACCAGTTAATGTTTTTGTTCAACTGATATTTTAAATGCAGGTGAATTGAAATGTAAGAGAATCCCTCTAACATATTACTTTTTTCATATGGATAGATGAAAATAAAGGTTAAGCTATATTCTTTGGCAATCTGGGACCCAGAGTATAAAAGACACAACGATCTTCTAAATAACCAAAAAAAAAAAAAAATGGCTTATTTAGTGCCTGATTAAGATAAATGGCACAAGACAGCTGTAAAAAGAATTCCCACAAGCCATTGACCCACAAACTGTGGTGTCATTTTTCATTTTTAGGAAAGTATCAAAATCAACTTAAAATAACAGCAAACCTTTAGAGCTATAATGAAATGTCCTGAATCCTGTTTCAGAGGGTATTAACTAATATTATTTTTTAAGTTAAAATACATTAAAACATTCTGACTCCTACAAAACTTTGATGACTGTTAAACATAAGTCATTTTTCTATAGGCCTACTGTATCCTCAATACCTGGGACAGTGTACGGGTGTGTAGTAGGTGGTGGTTAAATGTTGTTGAACAAATGAATAAAATATTAATAATATATTAACTCATGCAGATTTGGATACTAAAAGTGATGTCACACATACAAAAAACATACAGAACTAATAAATACATAACAGTAATGAATGTTTACTGCTTTTTATGTGCCAGGCATTATGCTAAGTGCTTTATATGCATTCTCTCATATAATGACAAAAATAGCCCTGTAGGAGGTGGTGGTTAGGCCATCTCACGTGGGAAACTCTGGCAAAGAGAATGGTGGTAATGTGCTCAAAGTCACATAGCTAATAACTGACCATGCCCAAGTTAAAATTCAAGTCATCCTTGCCCCAGAGTGTATAGGTTTTTAAACAACTATGCTGTATCTTGACACATTGTGGTTTCATGGTAACTTTATGGTTTTTAGGTTCAGTCATAAATTATAGCTACAAAGAAAAGGAAAACTCTATTTTACTACTTCCAGAAGAATGAAGGGCTTTCATGAATCATTAAGTTTTCTATCCTATCAATAGTTTAAATGTTTCCATTATTACGGTATATAGAAATTGGTCAATCATATTATGCTTTTTCTACACAGTACATAGGAATTTATTCTGTAAATATATAATACATTTGCACAAATGAGAAAAGAAGCAGGTATAAGATTTGAACTGCTGCAATTTTTTTTAATAATAGCAAAAAACTTTCT
>NW_012137191.1:10494071-10496613 GCF_000956105.1 Propithecus coquereli | reverse complement strand
TGTTAGTGAGGAAGCAGAAAATTGGAATATCTGTGCACTGTTGGTGGGAATGTAAAATGGTGCAAACACTAGGGAAAACAGTATGGTGATTCCTCAAAAAATTAAAAATAGAATTACCATATGATCCAGCAATTCCACTCATGGATAAATATCCAAAAGAAATGAAAGCAGGGTCTTGAAAAGATATCTGTATACCCATGTTCGTAGAAGCATCACTCACAATAGCCAAGAGGTAAAAGCAACCCAAATGTCCATCAACAGGTGAATGGATGAACAAAATGTGGTATACACACATAATAGAATATTATTCATCCTTAAAAAGGAAGGAAATTCTGTCACATGCTACAACATGGATGAACCTTAAGGATATTATGCTAAGTGAAATAAGCCAAAAAGACAAATACTGTATGATTCCACTTATATGAGATATCTAAAATAGTTAAATTCATAGAAACAGAAAGTAGAATGGTGGCGGGGGCAGTGAATAAAGGGGAGTTGTTTAATGGATATAGAGATTTAGTTCTTCAAGATGAAAAATTTCTGGAGCTCTGTTTCACAACATTGTGAATAAACAATATTACTGAACTGTACACTTAAGGTGGTAAATTGTATGTTATACATTTTAAAAAATTTTTGGGGGCAAACAACTCCATGTATGTGTTTGAACACGCATTAAAAATTATAGAAGAACATACAACAAAATGGTTGTAATAGCTAGCAAAACTACAATTGAAATCTCTTCTCTTAACTTTCTTGATTCTCTGATATTTGTACAGTAAGCACAAAATATTTTTATAATTATGAGAAAATGAAGCTGTTTCTACTTTGAAAAATATAAAACAGAACTTCCATTTGGGCTAACTGTGAGTGAATGACTCATATACTGGAAACTTGTGTTTGCCAAAGAAGCACTTACATTCTCCTGAGAAATTCAAGGCTTCATGACTCTGTGGGGGATCCTTGTGTGGTGTCTGGCTCTCTGGGACTGCTGCATGTCTGTCTAGTCTTGGGAAGAAGAAACAAAATCTAGGTAGCCCTCCAGCACACGAAAAACTAGCTATCTTCAAAGAACAAATTTTGTTTCATGAATTTCTTTATTTTTAAGGAACTGCAAAGCAGAGATGGACATTGGGAAAAGTGAGAGCAGGAAGAGGGGTGGAGGTAGGGGGATTAATTGCTTTAGACAGAATTGCCCAGCCCAAATGTACTTTGACATTTTAGCTTTGTGTTACAACTATTTCATCTTGACACTGCCTGAGTACCCTGAGTCACAGTGACAAACAAGCGAGTCATAACATCACCATTGTTTCATGACTATTTGTGTATGCCCTCTTGGTCCATTGCTACACTCTCTTGTGCTAAAAGGGGATCATTAACCATTTTTCTTTTATTTTAAAGGACTGACCATAAAGGTGGCAGAAAAAGAGTTAAACTAGAAGGTCTTCAAGATTATTAAAACCAAATGTTCACAAAAGTAATTTCACCGTAAATGTCAACGTTTCTCTGTTGCTCTGTCAAGCCTTTTGATTCTGCCAGGTACTAAAGTCTATTTATTGATAAGCTAGGTAAGTCTAGATAAGCTAGATAAATAGACTTATTGATAAGTCTATTTATAGATAAGCTATACATCATGATCAGCAAGTCTATGGATTATACTGGCATGGGACTTCTCTTGCAGTATTTAACCATTCTAACAACAATGGTGCTATGTACCAACATCGAGGGCTTTTAACCCCACAACAAATAGAAGATATTGCAAGAATCTTGGCAATCCAGAGTTACTTAAAACAAACAAAAATTTATAAAGGCATCATAAAATGAAAATAAGTTATATTTCCATCGAAGTATTTAACAGATCTTATCTTTCAATACAATGTTACAACTGCAATGCTGGCCTATTTCTATTCTTTATTAGGCTTGACTATACTGCTTTTTTGTGTCATCACAATCTTTTCTCATTTTGGATTGTTCTTTGTTTTTAAGGACTAACCCTAAAAGATCACATTTATAATTCCTTTTTTCCTTCCCATAGTTCATTAACTCAGTTTACAAGACATCTTTGGTCTTTTGAAGGAGTGAATATAGTTGCTGAAGACAAAATCGTTTAAAAAATTTAGTAGTGGTTTTTGCACTGTAAATGATATTCTCACATAATCTTTCATCGTACTGGTTGTAATTTTAGAGTCACAAGAAAGAAAGAAGAAAGAGAGGAAGATAGAAAAGGAGGGAAGGAGGAAGAAAGTAGACAGAGTAGAATGAAAGAAAGGGGGCCAAGAAGAAAGAAGAAAAGAACTAGGAAAGAAAGAAAAAAGGACGGAGGAACAGAGGGAGGAAGGGAGGGAGGGAAACAGACAATCACAGAGCAAGCTTTTCAGGTAAGTGCTTCTTACGGTATTGGCAAGAGTCCAGACAATTGAATCTCTACTCCAAACCCAATCTGAAAAAATGTTCCAATCTTCAAAATAAAAATAAAAAACACATAAAAATAATCCAAAGTTGTTTTACTTAATCTAAGGTATGTTTTCCCATAGAGGTAGAATGC
>NW_012137191.1:10477316-10479396 GCF_000956105.1 Propithecus coquereli | reverse complement strand
TACAAACATTTTGGTTACACATATTGCCTTTGCATCACCCAAGCCAGAGCTACAAGCGTGCCTGTCCTCCATACAGTGTGCTTTGCACCCATTAGTTGTGAGTTTACCCATCCCCTCCACCCCCCTCCCACCTGCCCAGCACCCGATGAATTTAAGTTCCATGTGAGCACCTAAGTGTTGATCAGTTAGTGCCAATTTGATAGCAAGTACATGTGGTGGTTGTTTTTCCATTCTTGTGATACTTCACGTTGAAGAACGGGCTCTAGCTCCACCCAGGATAATATAAGAGGTGCTGGTTCACCATTGTTTTTTATGGTTGAGTAGTATTCCATGGTATACATATACCACATTTTATTAATCCACTCATGTATTGATGGGCACTTGGGTTGTTTCTACATCTTTGCAATTGTGAATTGTGCTGCCATAAACATTCGAGTGCAGATGTCTGTGTTATAAAATGTCTTTTTTTCCTTTGGGTAGATGCCTAGTAGTGGGATTGCTGGATCAAATGGTATTTGCGCTTTTATTTGTTTGAGGTACCTCCAAATTACTTTCCACAGAGGTTGTACTAGTCCCACTGGCAGGGTAAGAGTGTTCCTATCTCTCTGCATGCATGCCCTCAGTATTTGTTGTTTGGGACTTTTTGATAAAAGCCATTCTCACTGTAGTTAGGTGATATCTCATTGTGGTTTTGATTTACATTTCCCTGATGATTATAGATGTTGAGCACTTTTTTATATGTTTTCTCGCCATTATTCTGTCTTCTTTTGCAAAGTTTCTGTTCGTGTCGCACAACAGTATGTATGGATCTTAATTTCATTTTGTTAAATGAAAGAGCCAGACACAAAAGACTGCATAGAGTATGATTTCATATATATGTGTCATTCCTGGAAATGAAAAACCAAAGGAACAGAGAACAGTTTAGTGGTCTCAAATGGTTCTGAATGGAGGGATAGGGAAACTGACTACAAAGGGGCAGCACAGGGGCGTTTTAGGGTAATGGAGTCGTTCAATGTGGTACCTGTGGCGTTGGATACATAATTCTATGCATTTGTCAAAACTCAAAGCTGTACACTGTGTAGCTTATATGCAGATTTAAAGCAAATTAACCTGGATTTAATGCAAAATGTGACAAATGAATCTAACTATGTTACAAACATATTATATAAGATAACTTAACTTAAGGGTTAGACAAAAAAGAAGTTGACCTAAATAATTCTAACAAAGTGTTTGGCTGATACTCTAAGGTTAAATACAAAAGGAACTGTATACCAAAACTTTGTACTAGATGGTAAATTTATTTCTCACAGAGTACAATTTAGCAATTCGTAGTTCATTCATGTATGTTAGAGTTGAATAAAGTAAGTAAATACATTGTGATGTTGAGAACCGGGTTTCTCATTTTTAGAGAAAGAAGCCACAAATAAAGGAGCTAAGGCTAGAATGAAACTTGTGCTGGATTGGAGTCAGAGTATCAGAATAAACTCTCGTTTATTTAAATATAGAGATATATAGATATAAAACATATATATCTAAATATGTATTTGCAAACGTACGGGTAAAAGGATACAGAAATATAAATTATATATATTATATATGTATGTGTATATGTACAAAGAGATACACAGATAGATACAGAAATATAGATATATAGATATACAGAAACACATGTATTTCCTAGCTATTTCTGCTGAAAAGATCTAGAAATAATGACACCTTAGTGGAAACAAGCATTCCAAGCTCATTCATTTCTAAATGCCATTCTCTAGTAAAAGGAACTAGGAGTCGTCTTTGGAGAAACTGCTGATTCTAGGACTGTGATGGAAAGATATGTGAAGTGTATACATGACTATAGCCTGTAGTGTCACAAGGTAAGGAAATACAGTCATGCATTGCTTAACAACAGCGATATATTCTGAGAAATGTGTTGTTAGGTGATTTCGTTGTTGTGTGAACATCATAGGGTGTAGTTACACAAACTGAGATGGTATAGCCTACCACACACCTAGGCTAGACAGTGTAGCTGATTGCTCCTAGGCTACAAACCTATACAGCATGTTACTGTACTGAATACTGTAGG
>NW_012137191.1:10461262-10463892 GCF_000956105.1 Propithecus coquereli | reverse complement strand
AAAAAAAAAAAAAAAGAAAAAAAGAAAAAAGGAAATATAAAATATTCTGAAATCATAATTTTCAATATCTGTGCTGAATAATATAGACTATTTCCAAACCACAGAAAAAATGCTCTAAAGTTAAGAAACTATGAGCATGTTAGGAAAGCTAACTGACTTAAAATGGATGGCTTGCTCCATCAAAGCATGTAGACTTTCTTATTGTTAAGTGTTTGCCTTGGAAGCAATCAACCTTGCTTTAGTGATAAAAGAAGCACATAGCCGATCGCCAGTGATTAGGCAGGAGAAAATGTTAAGAGCTTAGGCTCTGGAGACAGACTGCTTTGGTTTTATCAGCTGTATGTCCTTGGGCAAATCCCTCAACTTCCCTGTGCTTCCATCTGCTCAACTATAAAATGGAGATAATAATAGTACCTACCCCTTAGGGTCGATAAAAAGATTAAATAAACTTAATCCTCATAACAACCACCTCTATGAGGTGGCCAGTATTATTTCATATTGACACATGTAGGAACATGTGGGGTAGTGCTCGGAGTATATTAAGTAATCAATATATATTAGCCATGATCATCATCAGCATCAACATTATTATTATTATCACTCCTCCCAATCAAGAAAGAATTTTTGCATTTTCAACAAAAACTATTTTTGTTTTGAGATAGTTGGAAACTATAACTGGCTGTGGTCCAGAAAGAAACGGTGGAAGGAGGATTAGCTGTCCATACATCCAACAGTCAAAAGTCAGCAGGCTTGTGCCTCATTCTCAATGATTGATGAGTGATTGGTCAATTCACTCCATCAGTGTTTATTGCATGCCTGCTATGTGCCTGTATTGTAGCTCCACTACTTACTAGCTATGTGTACCAGGGCAACTTTCTTTACCTCTCTGAGCTTGACTTTCTTCATGTGAGAAATAGAAAAAAATAATATCTATTTCCATCATTGCTGTGAAGAGTAAACTAAATAAGAAGTTTTGTAAAGCAGTGGCACAGTGCTATCCTATGGCCAGCACTCAGTAAATAAATTATTATTCTTATAATATTTAATATGAAAAGGCTTTCATCCTGAGACAGGGTTCTTTCATACAGTTTTCCAAATTGCAGATCTTGATTCATTGTTAAGTGGTGAAATCAATTTTTAATCAATTTTTTAAATAGAATCAACATTTTAAAAGAAGAAATACCATACAATAGAAAAGTATAAAGGAAGAGATTAAAATAGAATAATACAGATAAGAGGGTATCATATGCACCAAAACTTTAATTTCACTTATGTAAATACCTAGAAGTATATGGGTATTAGTTGTGTGCTCCTAAGGGCAGCAGTCTGAAAAGTTCGGGAGCTTTCTAATAGTATATGGAAGGTGATATGATGGCACCTTTAATTGCCCAGAAGTCAGAAATTGAGTTTGTTATGAAGCTAGTTCAAAGAAATATCTTCAGCAGCATTTGGCAGAAATAGCACATAGAAGATTTTTAAATCAATTAATACCAAGCTTACTTGGTGGTTTGATGGAAAGGGTTAAAATTATTGCCTAAAAATAAAATATTAGGATTATCGATAAATTGCATTTTTCTATGCTACTTCTGCTCGCTGTCATTTTGAAAAATCAAAAAGTCATTTTTTGAGATAATTTATATGGATGTACGATACTTTTGAAACACTCAACAGTAAGCCTGCATCCTCGTAGGTGAGGTGAAATCCAGTAGTCCTCTACTGTTTCTATTGTGCGTAGTGACACAGACTGAAGGAAAGAGAGCTGTCACCAATCGCCTGAAAACTCGGTGAATAATTGCCATCTTCTCAGGAGAGTACTTTGCTCTAAAAGCCTTGAACTCCAGATCATCTGCCTTTAGAGTTGCTTGGGCACATAGGCCTCCTGTCTCTTTCTCCAAATTAGGGGCACTCAGCAGAGCTGCCACACTGGGCACTAATGAATTCTCTGAGACTAATCTACACAGTAATGAGAACTGGAATCTGTCACTCACTCTCCCAGGGGGTAACTAACAGTTCACACACTGCTACATCACCCTATTAAAATAACTTCTTAGCTGTGTTGCTTGTCCGCTGCTATCATCATGGAGGTGTGACCAAAGAGACATGTATTTCAACAAATGATGAAATTGAATTTGGATTGTTCTGCGTTTTGTTTTTACGGCTAAATGCCCACATGCTTTAAGTATACGTAAGCATTGTATACGGGTAATAGCTACCTTAGGGAAGTATCAACAAAATCATGACTTTTCACCAATTAAATGAAAAAAAGAAAGTTAGGTGAGAATCAACACCCCTTTCAAAATGTGTCAGGAAGCTTATATACTCCGTTCTCTGCATTTTTGTCTCCAGGAAATATTAATTTTTATGTCTTTGCCAGAGGCTCTCATTATAGGTATAACGTATACCATAAAACCATTGATAAGACATTCTGGAAGCTGAATTGGTGAGGGTAAATTTAGTTGGAATAAATCAGGAGTTGGGTGCCATTTATATCACAAACCCACAAAATTATGTAAACATTTCTTTGCTGTTTATTTTTGTCAATAAAATATCTCAGTAAGAGCTTGGGCTTTAACCTTATAAATGAAAGTTACTTAAGTTCTGGCTCTCCCATTTGATAGTTGTGTGATCTT
>NW_012137191.1:10455440-10461212 GCF_000956105.1 Propithecus coquereli | reverse complement strand
ATATATTAGCCTAAGTCTACCCAGGGTCAGGATCATCAATATCACCGTCTTCCACCTCCACATCTTGTCCCACTGGAGTGTCTTCAGGGACAATAACACGCATGGAGCTGTCATCTTTTATGATATACCTTCTTCTGGAATAACTTCTGAAAGACTTGCCTGAGGCTTTTTACAGTTAACTTTTTATAAATAGAAGGAATACACTCTAAAATAAATAACATAAAAGGTATTGATTGCATAGTAAATACATACACGGGTAAAATAGTCATTTATTATCATTATCAAGTATGATGTACTGTAAATAATTGTATTGCTGAACTTTTATACACAGCACAGTATCTTGTTTACACAAGCATCACCACAATTATGTGTAATGCATTGCGCTATGACTACGATGGCTATGATGTCACTAGGCGATAGGGATTTTTCAGTGCCATTGTAATCTTATGGGATGACTGTTATATATGTGATTCATTGTTGACTGAAATGTTGTTATCCAGTACATGACTGTAATAATAGTGAATTTTTAAAACTCAGGATACAGGAATGTCAAAAGGACACAAGAGACAACCTGAAAGAATTATCAATAGCTAAAGCTATAACGATTGAGCAACAAAATAAAGTATTGAATTAAGAACCACACAATAATATAGCTATCCATGAGTCTAGACAGACAGAAATAAATGATTAAATAAAAAATAAATAGATGAGGGAGATGAGACAAATATTCATTTTGGAAAAATTCCAATTACTATGTGTAGAAGGAATGAAGGTAATAGAAAATCACCATTAGAACCCCTACTATAATAATATTTGCTGCAGGCAAGATCCAGTGACAAATGCTAAGATTAGTGGGTGAAACTTTAAGGAGAAGAAGGATGTTTGCATAGCCTTAAAGTAGTTCCCTCAAAATATTTATTAATTACTGTGGTGGTTTAAAAATGTCTTCACAAATTCAAGGAAGTGGAGTTTAATTTCCCTCCTCTTGTATGTGAACTGAACTTAGTGACTTGCTTCCAATGAATAAAATATAAGAAAGGAAAAATAATAACTTTACGTTGGAGAAACCTGGCAGACATCAGGTTGGCCAACAGATCTTGGTTGATGTCACCAGTAATGTGCCTCCCAACATGATGTATTGAGAAGGGCACATCACTTCTGTAGATTTCTACCCCAAATCTTTCACCCCAGTCTATCATGAAAATATCAGACAAACCCAAATGGAAGGACACTTCAAAATACTTGACCACAAAGAATCACTGTCATGAAAAACAAGGAAAGACCAAGACACTGTCACGGACTGAAGGAGACTAAGGAGAAACAAGTAAATATCATGTGGTATCACAAACTGGATCCTGGAACAGAAAAAGACATTACTGGGAAAATGTGAAACCTGAAAAGAATTTAGTACCAATGTTAATTTATTAGTTTTAATAAATGCACCATAGCTATGTAAGATGTTAACATTAGAGGGAGCTGGGTAAAGGGTATTAGGAAGCTCTCTGTACTGTTTTTGCAACTCTTCCATAAATCTAAAATTATTAAAAAGAAAAAGTAAAAAAGAAAATACAAAGGATACTGAGTGGTTCATTGAATTGCTGAGATCATAGGAGTATCAGACTCAAAGGCCACATTGCTACAGTGTCCCAAATGATAAAGCTGACCATCAGTGTCTACAGAGGATTGGTTCCAGGACCTCCCTGGGATACTAAAATCCATGAATGCTCAAGTCCCTTGGATAAAATGGCATAGGATTCTCATAGAGCCTATCTATGCACATCCTCCTATATACTTTAAATAATTTATAGATCACTTATAATACCTAATACAATGTAAATGCTATGTAAATAGTTGTTATACTGTATTGTTTATGGAATAATGACAAGGAAAAAAAGTCTGTATCTGTTCAGTAGAGATACAATTTTATTTTCCCCAAATATTTCCTATTCTTGGGTGGTTGAATCCATGGAGGTGGAACCCATGGATATGGAGGTATATTGCTACCACTGCTGCTTGAACTGCCAACACCACTGGAACTGGACAGGACATGCATTCACAGGGGCTGTGGCTGCTGCTGCCTTGGGAATGGGATCTTATTGCAAGAGTCACTGACTTGAGAAAGAATTCCCTGAGACCCCGCTTCTTTGCATCAATAGCCCTCTGTTGAAAATGGGGATGTCCTGGGTGTTGGGTGCTTAGGGGATGTCAGGTCATGTGCCTATGCCTAGTTTTAAAAGAAGCTGGAAAAGTGAATGTCTGGTATTTTTTTAGTTTCTCTAATGGGAAGAGTTCCCCAAATATATGAAGGAAGTTTAGATACTTGGCAGCCAAGATAAATGTAAAAATATCTATTATCTTCTGTGAATATAATGTTGGTACAATTATAACATTCAAGTTATGTAAAAGAAGTCTTTGAATAATTTGAGTATATCTAATTGTATAAAACAGAAAACTATATAGGTAAAGACTGCTTTTTCTAAAGCTTTGTAAATTATATATTTCGATTTAACTTTACTTTCTAGTATTCATTCTCTTACAACTCATCATTTTTCTATATTGCCTGTCCTACGTCTTCATAAAAAAAGGGCACTGCATTATTTGTTTACAGGTAAAATTTTCTTTCCCTCTCATTAAAGACAATTTTTAAATTTTTAAATATACATTGCTTATTAATTGCTAATAAAATGTGTCAATGATTTAGTTTATGAAATAAACTCAATAGATACTGACTTATACCCAAGCCTTAAAAATCAGGTAAGCACACTTTTTTTCTTTTTCTCCTCTTGTGAGTAACAAAGACAATGCAGACCAGAGTTTGTGCAAGTCTGAGCTATTATCATCATCCCAATATTGACAAATCCTCCTTGTTGTTATCGTGTGACCTTCAGTCACATTCATGGTCTCTGCTCTTAACCCCTTTGTTCTCTTTAAAAACTTATGGGCAGTCAACTGGCTTTGGAAATGGAGAGAAAGAGAGCTGATAAACTCTGGCCAATAAATGCCTTCTTACCTTCATGAGTCTGGCTGCCACCATGATAAAGTGGCCAATGAAAGAGAAAGGGAAAAATGTCCTTATCAGCATTAATTATTAACTGTTGCCAGGAGATTTGGAACACAAACAAACAAAAAACATTAAGAATGTCTCTGTGTAAAAATTTATTATAAATTCCCCCACTCAACCCAAATCTTGGCTTATGCTAGAGTAACCCATTCCTTTACAACCTTGCTAGGAAAGCTGGCCTTCACTTTCCCGTTGTAACTCAGCCACACTGACATATATGGCAAAGATGGGTAGACTGGGGCAAAGAAAGCTGAGGCCCAGACTCTTGTCTTGTTAAAATGACCATCACCTGTGGGGAAAGAAGGGCAGATACCCTTACCTGGCCCCAGACCTCACCTGCAGATTATTGTTGCCTTGTGCGTGTTTTAGGCTAATTAGAATTTGGAAGTTTTCTTTCTTTCTAAATCTGAATGTAAAACCATTAGCATATTCTTTTCCTTTGACTGTGTGACAACTCAGAAAATATAAACTAAAAAAATAGGATTATAACAAAGAAAAGCCTTATTACTGTGCCCAGAATCCCTAGATTATAAGGAAAAAAGAGAGAGTGTCTCTAGCCTAGGAAAGAGGTAAGAATTATAAGTCTAGACACTCCAAGAAAGGGAGAGAATGACTCAAGTATTATGAAGAAATGCAAATGATAAAACCAATAGTTAACACGGATTAGCATGTACCACGTGCCAGACATTGTTTTATGTACTTTGTACTGATAAACTTTTTTAATCTTCAAAAGAACTCTGTGTGTAGGTACTATTTCCTGACTTAGATAAGCCTGGAATCCTAGCACTCTGGGAGGCCCAAGCGGGAGGATCGCTGGAGCTCAGGAGTTCAAGACCAGCCTGAGCAAGTGCAAGACTGAGACCTTGTCTCTCCTAAAAATAGAAAAATTAGCCACGAGTGGTGGTGCACACCTGTAGTCCCCACTCCTCCAGAAGCTGAGGTAGGAGGATCCCTTGAGCCCAGGAGTTTGAGGTTGCATATGGAGTGACAAAGCGAGACTGTTGAGAGAAAGAAAGAAAAAAGAAAGAAAGAAAGAAAGGCGGATATAGAGATTTTAAACAAATTGCTAAGTGACACAGCTACTACGCATGGAAGGCAGAATTTGAACTCAAGAGTTTTACCTAGACCCCACCAGGTGAGCCTCTGAGGAATCCCAGGTCTCCCTGATTGTTGAGGGGAGGCCAGGTCCAGCACGATTAGTGGAGAGAACCAGTCACTGCGTGTTCTGCTCTGCCAGAGTGGTTGCCGGGAGCAGTCATAGCTCTTAACAAGATCAGCCAGGCTTTTACAGATGAGGCCACATGAACAAATCACACCCATTTTCTGATGAATTTACATCACTGAACATCAGTCTTTTATTTAAACATGGCATTTGCACCAGTGTTGAGATTCGAGTGCTGTTTTAGTCAGGGTAAGTCATTGCAGCTGCTGTAAACAGCCTTTTTTGTTTGGTGGGGGAGGTTTCTTTGTTGTCAAAATCTCAGTGGCCTCATACAATGAAACCTTATTTCTTGCTTTTGTCCCTGTATGATGTAGGTTGGCAGGGTGGCCCTGCCCCACCCAGTCATTCAGAGACCTAGTTTAATTCCATCTTCAATACAAGGTTTCCTGGTATAATCTAGCACTGAGGCCCCCAACCCCCTGGCCGCAGCCTGTTAGGAACTGGGCTTCTCATCACTATCTGAGCGCTGCTACCCCCAACCTCCGATCCGTGGAAAAATTATCTTCCATGAAACTTAGGAACCGGGCTTCACAGCAGGAGGTAAGTGGTGGGCCAATGAGGGAAGCTTCGTCTGTATTTATAGCCACTCCCCATTGCTGGCATCACCAACTGAGCTCCTCCTCACCACCCCCATCCGTGGAAAAACTGTCTTCCATGAAACTGGTCCCTGTTGCCAAAAAGGTTGGACCACTGGTCTAGCAGATAGATAAGAAAAGAGACAGAGAATAGAAGATCCCAGGAGAGGTTGTTAGAGACCAGCCACATTGCTTCTTTCTACATTTCACAGGTCAGAACGTTGAGGCTAGGAAATGTCATTTAGTGTTGGTCCCCTGCTTTAGTGATAAAGAAGAAAATCATGTGTATTTGTGGGCACTGCCCTTCTCTGCTACAAAAACTCACCAATTTTGTCCACTATATTTATGTGGGAGGGCTTCAACTAATTTAGGAGACCAAAAGGAGAAAGTCTCATTTCTTTGGTTCCCTAGGGACCAAAGGGAGAAATTCTCATTACAAAGTAGCTTGAAGAACTCTGAGATCCACTCCTATCCCCTGTCTAATCCTGTGATCAGCTTGTAAACCTGGCTCCTGGCTTTAAATTAACTTCCTCTTCAAGGTCTGGTGTCAGTCCCTTAAATTACATCAATGAAATGATCCCAACACAGCTTTTCTCACCACTAAGGTACTCATGTTCATACTTGAGAATGGATTTCTTTATCTCTCTGATACGGTCTTAGAAAAATGAATTGCTGCTAACTACTCAGATATTTTTTAGTTCATTTTATTTTAAAAAATCATGACTAATTTCTTTAAAGGCATGTTTATCACCAACTTTATAAAATACTGAGACATGAAAATATAAAGTATTCTGAGGCCCCGCGCAGTAGCTCACACCTATAATCCTAGCACTCTGGGAGACTGAGGTGGGAGAATTGCTTGAGCTCAGGAGTTTGAGACCAGCCTGAGCAAGAGTGAGACACCGTCTCTACTG
>NW_012137191.1:10446365-10452635 GCF_000956105.1 Propithecus coquereli | reverse complement strand
TGGGAGGATTAAATGTGCTTAAACAGTGCTTACCCCATGGTAAGTACTCAATAATACCTATTATTATTATTATCATTATTATTATTATTATGGTCATCATCATTATCCAGTCCTCCTCCCCCAAAATAAAAATCAGAAAAAAATTTTTTTGCATTTTTAAATTATTACTTTTTTGTTTACCTTTGATGACGCTGTTTGAAAACTGCAACTATAGACTGTAGCTCAAAAAATACTGGAAAGCAACATTAGGACTTGAGTAAGCTCAGTGGCCCCATGAGCTGCCTTGCTGTTCCATTCTCAACCATCCTTCACTGAAGAAGAGCATTTCTTATGTGCAGTGCTATAGCTCTGTGATTTGGGGCAAGTTTTCTTTAACTTTCTAAGTTTCACGCTCTTCATCTTTGGAAAAGGAATAATATTAATAACACCTCTTTTCTTGTGGTGTTGTGAAAATTAAATCAGATGAAATAAACTTTGTAAAATATCCATCAATGTGTCTAGGACATATAAGGACTCAGCAAACTGCAATTGCCATGATTATTATTACTCATGAAGCTACTGACCCACTATCTATAAGACACATCTCTGGATTATTTTCTAACAGTTGTATGGGTGCAGGCTATACCCTCTCTACCCTTGCCTGGTCTTTCTTATGTCCTCAAAAGCCCACAGTCCCCAGAGGGCTGCCTGGAATTGGACTGGTTATAGGACAGAACTTTTCAAACTAAACCATGTCATACTTAAATAGAATTTATGACTGTGACCTCATTAGCTCAACCTTTTATAATAGCAAACTATATGAAGTATCCTATGTTAATGTCCTAGTTGTTTTATTCTTAGATCATTAATTAGATTAAGTACTATTAAAACAATTTTTAAAATAACATTTGAATTCATGTTATTAGTGAATCACATAAGCCGCCCATAGCTTTTTAAAGCTACTGGAATTAAAATATATTCCAAAAATAGCAATCACATAGGTACAGTCATTCTACAAGAGGTAGAAGAAAAAATTCCAGATAATATTGTATCTTTCAGACTCAATAAATCCATGAACAACTAGCAATTGAAATCTTACCCAAATACTGTTTAAACAAACTATTCTTTTTATACTTTGAGTCTTGGCATGAGTATGTCCTGAAGAGTTTTATAGTCTCATGAAGCATACAAAATGAGGTGTTGGGTTTCCATCATTTTGCATGAAATATGTCTTTCCAGATTTATATTTCCCACAAATTTTATCATACTTCTCTAAAATGCAATATATTTCTTTATAAGCAGATTCTTAATTACAGTCATAAAATACATACAAAGAGATATCTTCACTTTTATTTTTCTTGTCTAGCATGACACATTCTTAATAGAGAACTCACTACTTTGAAGCAGAAGGAAAAAATAATAGTAATATGATAATAATAGGAAATATTTTCATAGAGTTACACATGCGCATCATGTGCTACACCCTATGCATATATTAAGTCATTTAATCCTCATATCAATCTTATGAGGTGGGTACTATATTTATCTTCATTTTACAGTACAGGAAAGTGAGCCACAGAGCAGTGAAGTAATTTGCTGACGTCACACAGGTAGAAATTGGCAGAGCTAGAAATCAAACATGATGGTGCTTACCCTAAAATATCATCTGGTTAAAATTGTTACATGGCCACAGCTTTTCATATTTATTAACGTCAAACTTACAGCACATTAAACTTATGGCACATGATGAGGTAGACCCCTGTCTTGAAATATGGCACAGTGAGGCATCACTTAACGGGAATACGTTTTGAGAAATGTGTTATTGTGCAATTTCACTGTTGTGCAAACATCACAGAGTGTACTTACACAAACCTAGCCTATTACACACCCAAGCTATATGGCATAGCCTATTGCTCCTAGGCTACAAAATTATACAGCACAGTACTGTACTGAATACTGTAGGCGATTATAATACAATGGTAAGTATTTATGTATCTAAACATAGAAAAGGTACAGTAAAAATACATTCTAAAAGATAAAACATGATACACCTCTATAGGGCACTTACCATGAATGGAACTTACAGGATTAGAAGTTTCTCTGGGTAGGTCAGTGAGTGAATGTGAAGGCCAGGACATTACTGTACACTACCGTAGACTTTATGACACTGTACACTTAGGCTACACTAAATTTATAAGAAAATTTTTTTCTTTAATAATAAATTAATCTTAGCATACTGTAACTTTTTTACTTTAAACATTTTTGATTTTTTAAAGCTCTTCGAGTCTTGTAATGATGCTTAACTTAAAACACAAACACATTGTACAGCTGTACAAAAATATTTTCTTTCTTTATATCCTTACTCTATAAGCTTTTTTCTATTTAATTTTTTTTTCTTTTACTTTTTAAAGTTTTTTGTTAAAAACTAGACACAAACACACACTTTTTAGCCTAAAACCTACACAGGGTCAGGGTCAATATCACTGTCTTCCACCTCCACAGCTTGTCCCACTGGAAGGTCTTGAAGAGCAATAACACGCATAGAGCTGTGATCTCCTATGATAACAATAACTTTTTCTGGAACACCTCCTGAAGGACCTGCCTAAGGCTGTTTTACAGTTAACTTTTTTTTTTATAAGTAGAAAGAGTACTCTAAAATAACAATAAAAAGTATAGCATAGTAAATACATGCACCAGTAGCATAGTCATTCATTATTATCATTATCAAATATTATGTACTATACATGGTTGTATGTGCTAAACTTTCATATGACTGGCAGCGCAGTAGGTTTGTTTGCACCAGCATCACCACAAATACGTGAGTAGTGTGTTGCAGGATGATGTTACAGCAGCCGCAACCTCACTAGGAGATAGAAGTTTATCAGTTCCATTATAATCTTATGTGGTCTGTCCTTGACCAAAATGTCATTATGCAGTGCATGACTGTACTGGTATATAATTTCTAAGGAAAAAAAAAATGCCTTCTTTTGTTTGGCCTGCGTTCTCTCAAACTAAGCTGCATTTCCTGTTTACATGGTCTGGGCTAATTTACATGTCTAGCTTAGATAAAGCAAATAAGAAAAAATAATTTTTTAAATTGCTTTACAAATTTCTGGCTCAAAATTGAATGACTTTTGAAAGTGGAATGGTGACTGAATGAGTCTTAGGAAAACATAATCCCTATAGATCTTTTGGAAAAAGCTGGTTTTAGAGATAAATCTGTTAGAGGTGACCCTCTACCATACAGCCTCTTGTGGTTTGAAAGGTGACACTAATTTAAGAGGCAGGTTCTGATTTGACTAAGCCAGTTAAGATGATTCCTTTCTTCTTGCTGCTATTGCTGGAGGAATTAACATTTAATATTTAAGCCAATCAAAACACAACATTTCCCTGGCTGTCATTTGCTCAGGAATGTGTGACCTAAATTGGTCCCATCAGACTCAATGGAGAAATTTATCCCATGGTTGCAAGGAGTTACCTTCTCTCCCACTACAGAAAGAGCTTTGGGATTAAGTTCCCGCCGTGGACAACAGAGGAGAGAGGGAAAGAACATGGATATGTAGCGACATTCTTGAGCAGTTGAATCAACAAGCCCTGAAGGCCACATCACCTTTAACTTCCATTTGAGGGGAAAATATATTTTATCATAGTTTGGACTTGTTTGAATTTGGCTTTCTTTTAATTTGCAGCCCAAACAAACCTAGGAAACTCATCTTCACCCCTCAGAATCTGCCATGTAGTTTTGATTTTAAAGGGAAAATTAAGATCTCTGTGTTCTGAATCACTGATAATTTGATTCAGACATGTAAACTGACCCAGATGTGTGTCCATATTTATTAAGCATATAATCTAACATATGTCAGTCACAATGCAGGAGCTTTCATATATACTATCCATAAATACGTTCACAGCAAGTTCAGGGAGAGGGATATCATTGTCCACATTTTTTTTTTTTTTTTTGATAAATAAGTTAAAGCTCAGAGTGGCTAAGTAATTTTGGCTAAGTAAAACAACAAGTCACACTGTTACTTGTTGAAAAACTGAAAATTGAGCTGCAGTCTTTAGGCACCAGTGTCTAGTGGTATTAATCTGGTGCTTTGATTTAGGTGATTCAGGGCAGGAAGAATGGGAATGCATGAAGAATTCTAGACCATTTCAGTTGGAGACAATTTTTATTCATGGAGTAGACCATTGCTTACCATCGTAAATATATACCCTGTCATTCTTTTCCCCTGTTGTATCTTGTGGGAAATCACCAAGATCATTATGGGTGTAACATTCTCTGCAAGTTGAAATACAAGTATCTGTTCTGGCATAGGTAACACTTGTGTTTCTCAAGTTTCTTTCCAGTTACACGATAATATTATGTATACTTATGTGTGTTTGTACATATATATGTATGTGTTTGCAATATACATGAAACATTTAATTCAGTTCTTAATTTCTTTATTGTCTCATAATTCCCCCTTGGATTTATTTGCTAGCTTACAACATTCTAATGTAGTTCTAAATGGAAAACATTTGTTACTCATTCTAGGGTTGCATACTGAATTAGGTTTGACTAACACAGCACATAGAGATGATTACTGCATATGAGAGTGAGACAATCCAGTGTAACATAATGTCCATTGCAGATGACAAGGTCTCTATGGAACCCTATTTGTTGCTTTTAAAAGTCTGAAGTTCTTCAGAGAATGCTACTGCAAATTCTCTTGATTCTTACAAAGCAATTGGCCTGGAAAGGTAAAAACTCAAATAACCAAAAATCTGTCCTCTGCCTCTCCCATCCAGTGCTTTTCCTGAGTTTGCTTCTTTTGAAGCCAAGATAATTTACATTTGCTGTAGCTTCACACATTAGCATGAGATTAATTTTTATTATCATGAAGTACTGGAGTTCAACCCTGAGCATGCCACGCAAATTGTCCAGAGATGTTATAAACCTGGAACTGGATCATAGATTTTGACCAGTCATGCTAACGATGACTTAACTTCAAGGAGTTAAATACCAAGTAAAAGATGAGCAAGGCTGTCCAAAATGTTCTGCTGAACAGCAATTCCGTTGGATACTGGTAGGTACTATGTTAAAAGGATTCCATGGACATAGTGTGTAGAACTGCCTAAGTTCATTATCCAAAGAATCTATTTTGTGGGGAGGGAGAGGGCGTCTTAAGAGACCAGTGCTCTACAAAATGGACCTTGGTAAATGTTGGGCTGTGATGTGGAAGAGCTCCATTTGAAATAGCTTATCTACATGCAAATAAAGAGGATACAACAGAGAACGTTTGTTTCTTTTTATCCATTTTTGTTTGGAAGTATCACTTCGAATCATCATTTAAGTTAAAATAATAATAACATTTTGCATAGCATTTAGCATTACTTTTTTCAAATTAGTTTCATCTGCATTTCTTCTTTTTATTCTCAAGGAAACCCTGAGACGATAAGTCAGTCGTATTCTGTTTTATGATTGAAACCAATGCATAAAAAAAGGCATTTGCCTTTTACACTCAGGATAGGCTAAGTCAGGGGGTCAAAAAACTATGGTCCACAGGCCAAAACTGGCCCGTGGCCTATTTTTGTACAGTCTGGGAACTAAGAATATATATTTTTAGAAGTTTGTTAGGAAAAAGGGGACTATCTGAAAGAGACCATATGTGGCCTGCAAAGCCTAAAATATTTACTTTCTGGCCCCTTACAGAAAAATTTTGCCAACCCCTGGACTAGGTTATGTTGCTAGGCTATGGTAGCAAACAACACCGATATTTCAGTGATTTGCCCAAGAAAATGTATTTCCTGCTGACGCCACATACCCAACACAGGTTGTCAGGAGTCTCTGCGTATCAGGACCACTGAGGAACCCAGGCTGACGGAAACTTCATGTCATATGTGCTTCATGGTCACCACAGCAATGGGACGGGAATGTGATGAGCTGAATACTGGCTGTCAGAATTTCCACCTGGATGCGAAACGTAACATTTCTGCTCATCTTTCGCTGGCCGACCAAGTCACGTGGCCTCATCTAACTTCAAAGGGGTGAGGAAATGCAACCCTACCTTGTGCCTGGAAGAAGGAAATACAAAAATATTTGGTGAACAACAGTATTAATAAGGAGCACACACGTGTGAGAGAGTGTGTGTGTGTGTCCGCGTGCATGTGTGGGTCTAGAAAGCTAGTTTAAGAAGAAAGGAGCTAGAATCCATATACTGTGAAAACTGATTTATTGATTCTCCCCATATACACAGATATAGAGATATATATAAATATATAGATAGCATATACTGATATGTGGATATC
>NW_012137191.1:10424358-10446107 GCF_000956105.1 Propithecus coquereli | reverse complement strand
TATATATGTATATGTATAATGTATATATATGCATTATAGAGAGAGGGAAAAATCAATAAATAAGTTTCACAGGGTGTGGAATTCAGGCTTCACATGTGTGTATGCACATGCATGTATACTTTGTGTTAGTACTATTGTTCACCCAATATTTTTTTATTTCCTTCACATATATACATACATACATACATACATATATATGTATGTATGGAGAGAGAGGCGTATGTGTGTATATAATCAAGACTCTATTTTGTACGAGTTACAAGAAGAAAATAAAAATAAATTTAATCTTTTTTAAACGTAGTATTCTAATCTCAAAGGGGCTCACATTTCTTTGTATTCAACAGTGTGCATTATGTTACATTAACCTCTTTCCTCCAAAGCTGTTTGAATATTAGATGATGTAGTTTTTACTTCAAAGTTCAAAATTTTAAGGAGCTCTTTTCAAAAAGAAAAGAAAAGAGGAAAGAATGAAATAACTGAAGAACAACAGAAAGAGAAACAAAAGGGAAAAATGGAAAGAAGGAAGGAAATAAGGAAGGAAGAAACAAAGTTCTAATGATGTGCATAATCAGCTTCTAGTCAAAGTTTTTAAAGTTGGAGCGTTTGTGTAATACGTTTGCTTAAAATAAAGGTGCCTCGATTTTTTCAAATAGCTAGAAATACTTGGAGAATCATAAGATAAAAATATTAGCATTAAAAGAAAACCTACAGTTGATTCTAGTCTATCTTCCTTATTTTATAAATGAAGATAGTGAAATTAGTAGTGACAGACCCAAATTTCAAGGCTCTTACACATTTTTTCATTTCTGGATAAGCTCTAACCATGTCCTTCTTCTTTTAGATTAAACTTCTTCTTTTCCAAGTAAAAGCCTTATATCATTTTGAAACCATGCTCAATAGATTTTTATATGAGTTCATGTTGGAAATAGTTGCTCTGTGTGACAAAGAGAAGCCTGCCTCCCCCATCCCAAGAACAATGTACCTGGTTTTTAAAAGGCGTGTGAATTTCCAGCATCCTTACTTCACCCTTGCATGCACAAGGCCAAGCTGTAGTCTGAAATCATCACACACCTGAGAGTATGGCCACACATTTCTTGGCTCAGAGACAAAGCAAAGGAATTATATTAATAGATAATAAATAATTGAAGGAATCATTTTCTTCCTCTTCATGCATGCTTCCTCTCTGGGATCAGTGATTATTGAAAGTTTTATGTCTCTTTCCATCTTTGACACATTTATTTAGGAGATGCCAAATGAGAGAAACATATACATTGTGAGGGTTTTTTTTAACCCTACACTTGGTTCATCCATTGGTGTAGGCTTTGTCACTAGAGAGCTATTACTGGCAGAATGACAAGATTCACAGATAAGCAATTCTTGGTGTTTGGGGGTAAAGGAGACTCTGAAATATACATTTTTTTTTTCAGAAGAATAAATCATACTATTTAAAGAGACGAGATCCTGTGAAAAACCTACCAGTGGAAGAGTCTAAGCCTGGCTTCCATCTGTGTTTAGGGAACAGTTAACAGCAATGTGTGGAAAGTCAAACAAAAATGGAGAGCTGAGATTTTTCTTTGCTTTTTAAAACAAGGATGTTTGTTTAAGAAAAGTATGTGTGGGGGCAGGAAGGCAGAGAGCAAAGGCTCCTGTGAGAGAGAGAGGAGTTGGTGGGACACACACCAGCAGTTCAAAGGACTTTTGTGTGTGCAAGATAGTAAATAAACTAAAGAGACAATTTTCATAAAAAGTATTTGCCCAGCCATGGAGGCAACACAATGAAGTTTTAAGGTTGCTGCTGAAAAATCCATCAGATAGGGCTGGGCTCTTGAGCATCACTGGTACCCATCTCGGTCGGCTTCTCTGGGTTCTTCCACGTTTTCTCTGAAAGTCTCCATATCTCCATTGAACTTCTTCTGGAATTAACCCGTGCCCCTGAGAAACGTGATTAAAGGGACTTAAAAAGCCTCTGATTTCCAACTTGAAAAAGAAAATACAAATGCAAAGATAGTAGCTCAGTTTCAAGGCATCTGGATATCAGAGGTTAGAATATAAATTGGGGAAGGCATTTTACCAGACAGTGATGAAGAAATCACAGGGAAAATGGGGACTTTTTTTTTTTAAATAAGGAGGAGTACAAATATTCAGTCACAAAGGGTATATATTGGTTAAAGATTATATCTATTGAAATGGTGGTTTTATATGATTTTACCAGATCATGAACACAAGCAAATTTATGGCTCATGAATATAAACAACTTAAAATAGTATAAATACTTGCTTTAAAAGCAGCCAGTTATATTTTTGGTATTTAATTATCTTAAAAGAGAAACAATTTAAGATTCTCAGCTTTTCACTAATGAAATTACAGACTATCTGATTCTCTATGAAGTTACGAAAATGGAGAAGGATCTTTAAAAGATCTTATCCCCACATACATGAAATTGTATTATTTGTGTAAATTCACGTCAATATATGAATATAAAAACAGAGTTCATATTTGGAGTAAAATTAAACTTATTTTAAAGACAATATCCCAGCATATAGTGTATCATTCAATTTCAGAAAATAAAAAGTCTTCAAGCTTTACATCTTGCAAGCTTCATATATTGTTGGAACATGTTTAATCACTGAAGGGTTAATGTTCTATGCATACCATAATTAAAAATAAATAGTTCTCTAAGCTACCTAATCCCCAAGTGTGCCAAGTGAAGCAAACATTTCACTTCTGTAAAAATAAATTTCTAGTTCTGAAGCATTAGTTGAGCCTCCCATCAAGGAATTTTGTGATGTTTGTTCATTTAGCTAAGATACTTTTTTTTCAGGCATGAATATTTATGAACCACAGGGTTCAATTTAATATAAGTGAGAGGTAGTGTCTTCTAGACGTAAAGGGTGCTTTTAATTCTACAGCTTCTCCAGATATTCACTGGCATCTTGTCACGCTTGAATGAGCCATTCAAAATAGAGCTGCCATCTAATCAAAGTGCCTGAAGTGCAAAAATGAGAGGAGAAACTAATGAAGCATAACTTGTCATTCCGTTGAAGATACAGACTTCTTTACTGTAGGACAATTAAACAAAATGTAATGGAGGCTTCTATTTATCAATCCCAACTACCTTCTGTTTTGCAGGCAATAAACATATGAGATCAATTAGTGTCTTTATTATAGAATGTGGTTCGGGGAGAGTAAATGTTCTCTCTCTCTCTCTCTCTCCCCCCCTCACCAAATACTCTCACACACATAATATGTGTGTGTGTTTATAATTGAGAATTTACCATGCGTAAGACATTGTGCTCAATGCTGGTAGGGAACACTAAGGTTAATCAAAGTGGCCTCACTATCCATAGAAAACAATAGCCTTTATCAGATACCAATAGGCTGGTTTATTTTTTAACAAAACATTATTATGCAGCTCTCCAGGCTAATCATGAAAGACCCAGGCATTGAAATTTGAAGGAACAGCAAATTTAATGGTTCTATGGGGGAGGGGGGGAAGCTATTTTTGAGATAAGGAACTTTCTTCTAATTGTGAACTATGTTGAATTTCTCAATCTTATGGGTGTTCCTGGGGTGACTATGGGCATGAAAGCCAATGGCTTAATCATTGAGGGTAGAGGAAGCAGAGGGCTCTGGGAAGATTAAGAAGAGTCAAGTATACCCATTCTCCACTTATAATTCTGCAGGAACCAAGAGACTCAGGAAATGGGAATGACAACTGGCTAAGAGACCAGCCACACCCAGGAATGGAAATAGCAACTGGCTGAGAGATCAGTCAGGTTCAGAAAATGGGAATAGCAACTAAGAGATCTAAAAATCCAGCAAAGGCACACTATCTGTTCATGTGTTCACTATTTTAGAGAATATTTATTGAGTGCCTATGTATGTAAAGCATTTTGGGTGCCAGTCACTAGGGTATATAGTAGTGAACAGAACTGACAGGGTTCCTGCCTTTTTGTGGTTTATGATGCAGTGGTGAATGGTGGGCTGTTTATGCCATGAGGCTATGTCACCTACCAGTTTTCCTTGTACCAACCAGGATCCAATTCAGCATCACTCATTACATTTAGTTGTTATCTTTTTAGACTTCCTTAATCTAAAACAGTCTTTGGTCTTCCTTTCATTTTCTTTGAAAAATATAGACCTTTTACTTTGTAAACTGCCTCTCACTTTTGTTTTTTGGATGTTTTCTTTTGATTGAAATGAGGTAATGCTTTTGGGAGAGAAATACCATAGAAGGGATATTATGCCCTTTTCACAGTATCATAACAGGAGAAGGACACATTGCATTTTGGGATAATCCAAGCATGGCCATAGTTTGTTTTTATTTCCTCTTATTACTCTATACTATTTTCCTCTGGTTTCTTCCATCTCCATACTTTAGAGATCTATCTTACTAATACTTACCTAGACTTAATATTTCCGCAAACCCCAGACCTACAAATCCAGTTGCTTACTTGACAACTCCATTTAATCCTGCAAAGGCACTTCATACTCAAAATATCCAAGATCAAACTCATGATCTCCCACTAAGGACTCATCCTTACACAGTGCTTCCCATCTCAGCTAATGGCATCACCATCCAATCAATGATGCAAGCTAAAATCCTAAAAGTGATCCTTGATGTTTCCTTCTTCCTCACCCCCTTTAAGTCAAATTTGTCATCATGTCCTGTCAATTTTACCTTGTAAATATCTCACATGATAATTTTTTTCTCTCTCATTCTTGACTGACAACATTTTGGTACAAGAGACTACTACCTTCCAAGACATCTACTTGGCAAAATCTACTATTAATAGTTGTTCTTCCTGCATCCATACTGGTCCCTTCCAAACTTCCTCCACATTGAAAATAGAATGATTTTTCAAAATGCTATTTTGATCAAATCACTCTTCAACCCTACCCCAAATCCACTCTAATTATTTCCCACTGTTCTGAGAATGAAGATCAGAATCACTTAGGTCACTTAAAGTTCTACCTGGTCAGACCCCTCCATGCCTCTCCACCCTATCTCAAAGCATCAACTCCCTCTTTTTCTGCCCCTCAACTGCACTGGCCTTTTTAAGTTCCTAAAGCAATTCTTGACCCGTCCAGCCTTTGTATATTCCGTTCATTTCATCTGGACCAAACCTCTTCCACTCACTCAGTTTACCCTCGCTCATTCTTCAGCTCTCAGAGTCAGGGAAACTTTTCCTGGCTGGGTCTAGGTCAGGTTGTTCTGTTATATGCTTTTATAAAGAAAGCACTCATATCTGCTTGTAATTTTAAATTATTTATTGTGAGTATTGGAATAATATCTGTCTTCCCCAGTAGAGTGCCACAAAGGCAAGGATTGTATTTGATTTTGCTCACTTGCCTGTCCCAGAACCTAGAGCACCTAGCCTAGCATATAGTAAGTGGTCTATAAATATTTGTTGAATAATTGAGCAACATAAACTGTAAAAGTGTACAGTACAAATCAGCGGAGTAAACAATGGAATAGACATGAACTGAGACAGTCTATGAGGGCTAAACTTCTGCCTTAAGGAAAGAAATGTGCCTTTAGAACTTTGAGTCTCCAAGCTAGAAATACTCATTGGCCATACTCATGCCACCACAAAACCAAAAACTATTAATCATGACTAATGAGTATTTCTAATTTTTCTTGGAAAGATTTCCTGAAATATGCTGAACTTATTATTTATTTGAATTCCTCAAGAAAAACGCTTTTTTTCTTTTTACTGAAATAGATTCATAAACCCAATTTTTATATAATTAATAATTACGAATGAAGCAAGAATGATAATTCTATACCTCTAATTTTTCCAGATAAGTCAATGACTGTCTGTTCCCTCAGTCTCAGTCCTGACTGTTTCTGCATGAACAAAACAGCTTGATGTAAAAACTTCCACAGATTTTCTCAACACAACATCCAACAAGCACATGACTTAAGTCAATTACAATCTGTTTTCAGCTAACCTCTATTTCTCTTTGATCTGTGCAGATCTTCAGTCAAAATGTAGCTAAGGTCATTTTCCTACAATGAAATATTGTTATCATAACATTAAGGTAGGGTCAAGACTTGTGGAGAAGAGAGAAGAAAGTCATTGCATGCTGTATAAAATTTTCAGGCCCTTGATTTTATTTGGAGATACCATTTTTCCTAATTGCACATAGAAATTCATAACTTTAACTCACCTCAAGGAACACATAAAGTTGTGTTTAAAACAGTCTTGGTGAACCAGATTATTTTTGAGGTTACCAACTCTGTTTGCTATTTTGAATAATATATAGCAAACTTTTACAAGTGATATGCCTGGAGGACAGAATTAAGGGGGCCATTCAGTATCTATGTAGCTGATCTTTGTAATTTTTGTGTAATTTGAGTTTTAATAATCAACATACAATGCTTTTGAAATTAGCAAAAGTAATACAAACAACTTTTTAAAAGAACCCATTTTAGATGAATCCTTTTTCAAAACTCAAAGTTTAGCTTCTGCTTTTACTCACAATTTTGTAAATCACAAGCGTTCATCCCTCCTACCTAACAAGGAGAATAATGGGTATTTAAAACTAATCAGAGTACTAAAGATGTAAAGAAAATTAAGTGAACTAAAATCCAGAAAGTGATGAGACATTCCCAGGCATAAAGATATATACAGCTACTTTCATCTCTGATGCAACAGTGGTAGAAGTCTGCCATAGGAGAGAATGACATAAAAGCAGCCAAACTCTCAAGAAACTGTTAACAGATGCATGTTAGCTGGTATGATGGATTAAAATCCCAAGGAGTCCCAGATCCAGAGCAAGTCTCCATCCGTTCAACTCTTTCCCACGGGATTCACCTAGTGTGTGTGGGTAGAATGCTGAAGGCTAGAGTCAGGGCAGGAGAATGGAGGGGAATGCTTATGAGAATCTGCAAGCCTTCCCTGAGAGCAAGGTAACATCTTGGGAGTGGGGGGCTGGGAGTGGGGCAGCAGAGCACAATCTCTTCCAATCTCTTCCAGCCTCTCAAGGCCTTCATTGAATGCATTATCTCAAACCTCCAAAGACTGGGGTCAGGAATTTCCTGGGTACATAAGGCCAATAACTGCACTAGAGAGCAAAGACGACTTCCCAGAACCCCAAAAAGCTGATATTCACAGGCTATAAAGGAACCTCCCGCATTCAGAAAGCTGGTGGCCAGGCTGTAGAGTACAAAGGGATCTTTGGAGTTTTATAAATCCTCAGATGTCAAGTCTTCTGAAGGTCCTGATTCCAGCATCAAATTATTTTCATCCAATGGTGGACTGAATAACTAATGCTGTAACAAAACCCAGACCCAGCTAACATGTAGATTAGATTGAATCAGTCCCTCACACTAGCGGCATGACAGAGGAAGGGTGTGCCTTATTCTGGGGGTAAACATGACTTCCATCTCCACTGGTGGTTTGCACACAATTTTGGGCACACAAGATAAAAGTTTGAGTCATGCCAAGTGGTAAGAAAATTTGACCCATTGTCAAGAGGAGAAATGGTCAATGGAATCAAATGTAGAGAGGGCCACGTATAAGATATATCAGATAGGGACTTTCATATTGCTATGATAAACATACTAAAGGGTCTAGTGGAAAAGACAGACAATAATATTTTATTAGCTTAGGCTGGTTTTTATATTATATCATATAAATGATGAACAATATATGACTTGCTACTTTTTGCTTAATGTTATGGTTCTGTTTATGGTTTATTTATGTTGCCTGTAACAGAAATTTATTTTTATCAGTGGTGTATAGTGTACCATTTTATGACTATAATTAGTTTATTCATTTAATTGTCAGGATACATTTAGGTTTCTAATTTTTTACTCTTACAAAGACTGTCATGACACACATTCTTACATAAGTCTGCAGTAAACATACTCAAAATTTTCTATATAAACTATGCCTATAAGTGGAATTTTACTACAGAGTACATTTTTTCCCATACTAGCTGTACAATCAGGGCATGAGTTCCTATTTCTATATGTCCTTAACAACACAGATGTTGTCAAACTTTTTGATTTTTGCCAGTTGGTGGATTTTAGGCGAGATTGCCTTGTGATTTTAAGATGCAATTCTTTAATTTCTCACGAAGTTGAGAATATTCACATACATTCATAGGCCATTAGTGTTTTCTCTTCTGTGAGGAACTTAATTTCTTTTTTATTAATTCATAGGAATTAGTTCTATGTTAGGTAAACAAATCACCTGTCAATTACATGTTGCAAATCTTTTCTATTTCTTCATATATTATAAAATCTACAATACTTTAAACATTTAATTGTCCTTTAACATATTAAAAATGAGAAAAATGTATATTTACCATTTCTGATAGTCTTCATTCCTTTGGGCAGATTCAAATTTTCATTTGATACAGTTTTTCTCCTGTCTGAAGAACTTCCTATAACATATTTGATATTGTGTATCTGATGGTAATGAATTGTCTCAGCATTAATTCTGTCTGAAAAAAAAATCTTTATTTAACCTTCCTTTTTGAAATATATTTTCACTGGGTATAAAATTCTATGTTGATAGTTCTTTCTTCCAGGAATTTAATGGTAACACCTGTGTTGTTTCTGGCTTGCATAATTTCTGACATGAAGTCTGCTGTTATTCTTATTTCTGTACCTCTGTAATAATTTTTTTCCCATCACTTTAGAAATGTATCACTGTCTTATGGACCCTGTAGTTTCTGCTGATAAATGTGTGGCCATTTAAATTGTTTTCCCCCTGTATGTAAAGTATCATTTTCTCTAGATTCTTTTAAGGTTTTCTCTTTCTCACTGACTGTCAGCATTTGATTATGAGATGCCTTGGTTGGGTTTTCCTTGTTTGTTCTGCTTGGAATTTATGGAGATTCTTGGATCTGTGGAATTCTGCTTTTCAACAGATTTTAAAATTTTTATCTTTATTTATTCGAATATTTTTCTATTCTCTCTTCTCTCCTCCTTCTGGGATTATAATTCCATGTATGATAAAACTCTTGATATTGTTTTATAGCTCAGTATACACTGTTATTATTTTTAGACCTTTCTCTCTCTCTCTCTCTCTCCTTCCAGTTCTTTTCTCTCTGGTACTCTGTCCCATAAATTCTAACTTCTGTGGTTTCCCCAAACCCTGATCTACTTAACTCAGTGAAACTAATGCATTTTGTAAGTCTCCTGCTCCTCTGCCATGGCCGTAAACTACCTCCAGGCAATAAGTTCACCATTTTGTTTTCCTTCTCTTTGGGATAATAGTTATGTGATTCCTGTTGACCAATGTCTTAAAATTATTGTTTTATATATTTTGCCACATTTTCAAATTGGTTAAGGTAAAGGATTTATCTGGTCCTTAACTCCATTAAAGCCAAAAGCTAAAGTCTACTGTTATCTTCTTACAATTGAAACTAAAGCATAACAATTTTAGTGAGTGAGCAGATGCTAAATGCAGAGAATGACTATAGTTTCCTTCTTCAGCAGTGCCCGGATGGAACCTGGAGCCCGATCAGCCCCCGAAATCCATGCCCCGACTTTACCATCACATTCTGCGCTCAAACTGCCCCACGGGATCCACCACTCCAACACATGCAGCAGTCACTCTTCTCCATTACTTGACATGATGACCTTTTTTGCAGGTGCCCCAGAACTACCACCAGGACTACAGAACCAAAAAGATGGCCACATTTCCCAGAGAGTATTAATAAAGCAGGTATTGATAACAGGAGAGCAGACTGATTGTAAAGAATTATGTATATTACCTAGAAAACGTATAAATCTTGATATTATTGCAACTGTAAAAAGTAGCCACTGACAGACATGACTCTCATTTGTCGGAATTCCTTGAGATACATTATCTAAATAAGCAGACAAGAAACATTTTAAAAATGGATGATCATGTAATAAACTGCAAGAGAGGGGTTCTAAAATCTGGCATCAGAGTATATATCTTTAACAAGCACACCCAAGGGACAGTGACAATGAGAGTAGAGCCTCAGGTTGGCTTCCCCATAGCCAGTGGGGATGGCTTTTCATGGTGAATGATGCAGTGCATTCGTATTTGTGTTGCCTTTACACTTTCTATAAGCTTTACCAAAAACACTCTGCTTTCAATAAAGTAATTTGGTACCAAAAAAAAAAAAAAGTATTAACTCACCTATTTAAGAATCCTAAACAATTAGTAGAAGAGGTTAGCAACTTTTACATGGCAGTTGGTTATTGACTGAGAAAATTTGACCCATGCATCTTGACTTTTAGCCCGAGTTTTTTTTCTTTTTAACTAAACCAAAGAGTTTCATGACAGTAAAACACTTTAAAGGTCAGTTTCAAGAACTGAGTTTTTTTCCTTAATAATATAAAATTATTAGCTATTTTTGAATGTTTTAGACTTCTTCAAATACAATTGCTTTTTATCAAGTACTTTTTTTCTATATTTCTTATTTGATGCTTCCAGGCCCTATTTCATTACCATGAATGTTTATACCAAATTCACTCACACAATGATAGATAATCTTTCTTTCTAAGAATTATTAGATGGGCAAGAAGCCTCTGGGCCAAATAATAGTTCATTCTTAGAAAGAGGAAGCAAAACTTTGCCAAGATTAAACAAGCCCAAACACCAAAGGTTTAAGGTCAGTTTGAAACAGAAACCACAAATTTTGATTGGATCTAAACTTGGCAGTGTAAGACTCACATGGATTGTTCCTAGTATTGTATAGGGGAGATATATATGCGCAGGTTAACAAAGGGAGACAGGGAGACCAGTTTAAACTAGCAGAACATTCAGGAAAGGATTAAAAACTCAAGTCTGTTTTAGTGAACATGGATCTGGAGCCCCTGAGTTTCATGTCCTGTCACTAACGCACCTGGAGTAAGTTAACAGAAGGACAAATGCTTTCGGAGAAGTCATCTAAATTTTCTGAGGTGAATGAATGGCACACACAGAGATGCATGACAAGTACACAGTCTTCCTCAGAGAGACAGTCCAAAACTAACAAATGGGAGTTCAAAAGATAGAGTTTAAACATGAAAAAATCAATTTTGAAATTCTCATTTTCTTACTTTACATTGGGCCAAAATCCCTTCGCCTGGGTATCAGAAGTCTAGAAAAAGCAAAAAGATATTTATAAAGTGTTTTCAAGTCACTAAAAGAACAGCGGAAATATATATCTAAATATTTTACTTTTAAAGTGCTGCTATAAAAGAAGTTACTATTCTATAGCTGGAAACTGGTTTCTCATTGTCAATGGAGCTCATAGAATACCGCTGTTGAGTTTGCTAGCATTTCACTGTGTTTCATGAAGGGCTTCATAAATTCAAAAACACAGACCCCAACATTTTTTAAAACTTTTTTTAACTCTTAAATGTAATACATGTTAAGAAAAATATAAAACATAAAAATAATGAATTATCATGAAAGAAAATGTCACAGAACTATCGTATGGGTCAAGAAATAGAACAATGTCAGCAACCCACAAGCCCCCACCCAAGATTCATGACATATTGAGTTATTCATAAAAATAAGCTCATAATATTTTTGGAGAATAAAAAGAACATTGTAAATCACACCTTCAAAAATTAATATCCCAGGTAAGTAGCATGTTCCAGACTCACTGGAGCTGTTTTGGTAAATTTAAACCCACAATAAGCCAAGATTTATATTTAGTTTGAGTAAAACACCTCAAGAAATGAGTTAGAGATAATGAATGAGATAATGAGAGATAATGAATATAGTCGACATCCAACAGAAAACTCAGCTTGGTCATAGTGGTGCCTTGCTTCGTGATCATATTACACTGTTAGTCTCTGAGACCCACCCAGGGGCTTTTCTTTGTGGTCTGAAAAGCCAGTTCTCTGTCAGAGAAAACAGGCAAATATCAAGGTTTAGAAGCAAAATTTGTGAACTTATACGTCCTCCCCCAAACATTTAGCCTTGCCTCATTTTCCTCAGGGGCTGCGCTTCCCTTCCCACATGATACATTCTGCTCTGGGCACCAAGCAGACATCATCACGGTCATTGTTTAATGCACATTTATTAATGAAAGCTTTTAACCTGGATCGGGATGATTCAGGTGACATGGAGTCGAATCCTGGTCCTATCACTGTCCAATAATATAATCTTAGGCAAGTGACCTGATGTGCTTGGTTCTCAATGTCTTCCTCTGCAAAACAAGAATGATCAGTGAGATGATCTCTAAGATGACCTTCGGTTCCGGAATTCTTCCACTCTGTTTAATACACACAATCTTGATTATGAAATCTTCCAAAGTGATAGCACTCAATTTTCACACTAAAATGGGAATCTTAATTGTTCTCACTGCTATTTAAAATAGTGATTTTTCAGACATAAATGATTTTAAGGCGTATAATACATATTTACCTTTCTCAAGCCCATCAAAATGCTTACCAGATTGGTTCTTCAATGACAGACCCAATCTAAGAGATGAAACGCCACCTAGTGGACACGTTCCTAGGCAGTGCCCTCCCTCCCGGAACAAGAGGGAGCTTTGTTCTCTGTGGCTGGTGGATCCTACCCGTAATTTCTCCTTCCTGATACTCACATTCTCAACCTTGCAATTGCCTTTGCTTTCTAAAAATCACAAGAATATTTATTTTGGTAAGAGAAAATGTATTTATTTGGACCACATTTGATTTAATTTTTACCTATTTTTTTTTTACATTTACAGTGTGGTAGGCGTTTTAAAGAAAAAAGATAAGGTCCAGCAAACTTAGACTGGGTCTTTTTAGTCTCTTATCAATTCGGTTTGAAAACAATCCTTGAGCATTTAGAGACGCCTTGGCTAGACAGACAGAAAAGGGATAGTAGAGTTCACATGTCTCCTAAGCAAAACAGACTGGAGAGCCAACCTTTCATCCAGTTCCTGACCAAAGGCTCAGCGTTTTACAATTTTCCTTGTTTTAAAAGGGAACCATTTAGAGGCTAACCTAGGGCTTTGGACTAGTAGAGCTACTTCAGTGTGAAGTGATGTCTTCGCCTGGATAACGTTTTCCTCGAGCATAAGGAAATCTAAGCAACCACTACTTGAACAAAAGGACATGATTCTACTAGGTTTTCTTTCTCCACCTAGGAGAAAAATATCCATGAGTTCTGCTCATTGAGGTTCAAAGAAGCTTAGGAAAGGGTGGTCTTGGTTAATTAAGGAAACCTCAAGAGGCTTGCTGCAAAGCTCCAGCCCAGCTTCAGAAGCCTTTTAGGTACTTTAGCATTTTCTCAGCAGAAACATTCGTGTAACCAGAACTAATGATTCCTTCCAGCAGCCCAGGTCGGCCAGCTATTCATATTGTCATTGCATCACGGAGGCTCTATATTTCTCCAGTCTTTCCAAAACCACATTTTTTTTTCCTTTTCGTAAGTTTTTAAATTTTTTTCTTCTCTTTTTTGCTGCTAAGTACCTCCAGTCAGCTCAGGACATTGTGATATTTTAATTTCTATTTCATACAACCACCAATCTAAGCTAAAATTTCTTCACTTTACTACAGATTTTTGTTTAATTTCTCTTTCTCTGACATCTCCTACTATGTCTCAAAAAACTTTAGAAGTTTTCTAAACCTAAAAATAATTATTTTACTGATCCTAATATCTATTCAAATTAAAGTTGTTTCCCTCCCTCTCTTCCTTCTTTACAAAAAAATTCATCAGGATCAGTTCTAATTAAGGTATTAATCCAATCTCCCTGAATTTCATAGACACATTTCCCAGTGGCAATTCTATAGAGCCTTAGTCTTAACTGAAGCACTAAAAAAATTCTGTCAAGATTTCAAAGTAATATTCTTGTCTCTGTGCTCTTAAACAGGCTTGCACTTCTTACTTACGCCTTGTAGAGAGGATGGTCAATCCAAAGAGCCAACAAGAAAAAACTCAGGGGAAACATGAAGAAATTACAACCCTACAGTTACTTTTGTCATCCGCTCACCCCCCGCCCCTCAATCCCCACCCCTGCTTTCCACCAAAGGAAAATACACTGTTATTCAAAAGCTTTCTTTGTTTCTCCAATACATTTCATACCCTTAGCAAAATCCCTACAGAAAACAGACAAATACCAATTTCAAAATCACTGTATCGATAAATAAACATGCAATAAATGTTTATCTATATGTATTAGCTATCTTAGGTGTTGAGCAGAAAATAAAGATAATGTGCAATTTTTGGATTCTGAAAGATTATAATATTATTTGAATGGCAAGACTAACATTTAAACATTCATGGGAAACAGATAAGCAGGCATGCCATAAATCAAATCTAATTTTTCTATAGAAATAATGGCAGAATTGAGGCTTGTGTTGTTTACAAAGCACTTGATGCTAAACCTTTTATAGAATTAATCATAACCACCATGTTGAATTAAGTGTAAATAGTATACCTATATGGTATAAATGTTTTTGACAGGTGTATCAGGAAGTCCAACAGAGAAACGGTGTAGTTGATTGAATGGTGGCCCAACAAAAAACATATGTCCATGTATCAACCCTTGGAACCTAGAAATATGACCTTATTTGAAAGAAAGGGTTTTTGCAGATCTAATTAAGTTAAGGATCTTAAGATGAGATCACCCAAGTTTACCTAGATGGAATCTAAATCCTATGACAAGTGTCCCCTTAAGAGAGAAGAGAAGACATAGACACAGAGAAGAAGGCCATTTGAAGACAGAAGCAAACATGAGAATGATGCAGCCACAAACCAAGGAACCCCTGGAGCCACCTGAAGCTGGAAGAGGCAAGAAAGGATTCTCCCCTAGAGCTTTTGGAGATTTTAGGCCTCTAGTCCAAAGATGTGAGAAAATAAGTTTTTGTTGTTTAAACCACCAAGTTCATAGTAATTCGTTATGGCAGCCACAGGATACTAATATACATGTCTTAGTCTGTTCCTAATGCTGTAACCAAACACCATAGACTGGGGAATTTATAAACAACAGAAATCTTTTCTCATAGTTCTGGAGGCTGAAAGTCCAAGATCAAGGTGCCAGCAGGTTGAGTGTCTGATCAGGGCTTATCTCTGTGCCTTGTTGTTACATCCTCTGGAGGGATAAACACTGTGTCCTCACATGGTGGAAAGGCTGAAGGGCCTACCTAGCTTCCTCCAGCCCTTTTATTAATATAAGGTTGCTAATCCCATTCACAAGGGCAGAGCCCTCATGGCCTAATAACATCCCAAATAACCTACCTCTTAATAGTGTCACCTTGGAGGTTAAGTTCCAACAAATAAATTTTGTAGGAACATAAACATTCGCACCATAGCATGTGGTAGCCAATCACATAAAAATTTTCTGATGGTCTCATTTTACTTACCATAATTTCTGACTTACCTATATTCTAACGAATCAGAAATTAGAGGTAAAACCATATAGGATTAATGAAATTCAGTACAATTTCTATGGAGATTGTAATAGCATTTTGAAGAGACGTCTGGGATCATGATAAAATTTAGAAAAACGTATCCATGTGTATTGTTATTTAAAGTTCTGGATAACAAGTCAAAGCATTTAGGAATAGGCTTTGAGTCATCTGTTACCTTCAAACCAAAGCTGTCTGGCTTCTTGAGGTAAATCTATTTTAAAAATTGTGTTGTTTTTCTTATATGTAACACAATTGAGAAAACAAGACCATAAATATTTAAGATATTTAAATCAATCCTTGTGAGCAATTTGATCTACTACAGTGTTACTTAATCATTTTGAAATCCTTAAAACTATGCTTGGATTTGATGACCAAAGCCAAAGTCATACATTGTTGAAATTTCATCTTGAATGTGCATAATTAAAACCACTTGTATCTTAGTCATAAGACTGACTCTTTATCAAACATCAATTGTTTGTAATTATAGTTTTTCCCTTTAATAGAAATGTTAGGGTAAAATTTGAGATATAGTTTTGAAATAATGAGATTGATTCTCAAACAGTTCCAGGTACATAGTAAGCACTCAATTAGTATTTGTTCAGTGAATGAATTTATTCAGCTAAGAGTTTGACTTTAGGTAGACCTCTGATCAGACTGCATAACTAAAATAAATCTGTTAAAGCTGAAGATATCTATAGAAGGTCAGAGACTGCCATAGAATGAAGCCCATTTTATTTCTTTATGTAGAAGAAATAGGCACAAGTCCCTGAAGAGTCTGGAAGCTTAAAGCTAAGCTGGAATTAAATAAGAGAGAGGGCTGGGACTGGAGTACACTGGAGGGCATATATGCACCTTATCTTAAGGGAGCAGCCACTACTCAGATGTAGCCAATTGTTGACATGCAGAAATTTGAGCCTAATGTTGCCATTTGTCTCAGATTTTCAAGAAAAGCTAGAAATATAGCTAGCACTTGCCATTTTATAATATAATTTATAAATAATTTTATAATTTATAATGAATTCACTTTTTAAAAAAAGTGTTCTGTGGTGGCCAAACAATACACATCTGCTGGCCAGATAGGCCTAGAGCCCACCAGTCTGGGTCTCTACTTCTTACCATCTTCTACTTTTCTCTACTTTCCTTGAGTTTCTTTTTCCTCTTTCTTTCTTTCCCTCCTTTCGGCTTCTTGAATCGCTGATTTTCTAGAAATGAGCATCTGAAATAGAGTCATGCAGGGCAGGCAGACTGGAGAACTGCATGGGTTCCGAACACCAGAACAAACTTACCTGGAGCAAGGCAGACAGCAAGCTGGGAAGCAAGTGAATGGGCTCTGGGTATTATAAATGCTGAGGTTTGGTCCATAATATAATGACTATCTAATCTCTGGAATGCTACTTGATCCCTTTCGTTCTTAATTTCTCCATCTACAAAATGGGGATAATTGCACCAACATCCATTGTTCAGTTATTATGAAAACAAATGAGATAATAGTTTTAAATGAACCTTATTAATATAAAGGGCCATACACTTATTAATCAATATGATAATTATTAACAATGGGAAGATTATTTACATGCTGCGTGCTTGTTATTATAGTTATAATTCACAAGAAATGTGCACAGCCAGAAGCTGAATAGTCATAAATTAAACATGCTGTAGTAAATTATACAAGACAGTATATAATTTCGTGTAATTTGTGTGGGAGAGACTAAAAGTCCTACAAAATTTCAGAGGAGAAGATTAATGACAACTAGAGTAGTAAGGGAAAGAGTCTTAGAGAGAGTGAGACTTACACTATTTTTGGGAGGCTAAAAAGGATACTTACAATATTGTGTGGTTTCAGGTGTCAAAACAAATTTTACTTGAAATTACATTTTTATGAATATGTTTTATGCTGAACACCAAACAGATTTAATTGTTGGTTTCTAAAACTTCATTCATTTATTCATTCATTCATCTGACATTTATTGAGTACCCATATGTGCCAGATACTTTGATAGATGCTAAGGATACACTGTACATGCCTCAGGGAACTTAGCATTAAGAAGTTAAGTTTGGGAAATGCTAGGTTAAACAAAATAAAACCTTGAGTGGGATTATTATATATATGTATGTGTATTTAGAGGGATTTTGAAAGATCTTTCAGTATCCTTGAGTCTGGAAATATAGAGAAAATAGTATATTTCTTTTATAGGTTAGCTATTGGACCCATGGTTTAAATTTAGAAATACTGTACCTGAAAAATTGTCTAGAGGTTGAAGAAAAAATACTGAGCATATCATTTGAAAACAGAAATATTAGACTGCTTAAAAATAAATTTATCTTATGTTTCCTGACTTGTCAGGTACCACATATAATAATTGTAACCAATTTGAGGATTACAAAGATATCTAAAGGTATTCGGGAAACTAATATAATCTCACTGGTTATTTTGGTTTCTATATATATGTATATAAAATCACTGTGATTAACAAAATATAAAACCATTTAAAATTGTTCAAAGTCATGTTGTTATTATTAATACATGCTTTATCAATTGATAAAATGTCTATCATAGAGTTGTCCTCAATTTTGTTTTCTTTTTGGTTTTTAGAAAATGATTCTCTGTAAATGATACTGTTTTTAGAGTAGAAAAGTAATAGCCTAAAAAATATGTTTCTTGGCCATTTGTATATCTTCTTTTGCACTGATCATCAGGGAAATACAAATTACAATCACGATGATATACCAACTTATTCCTGTCAGAATGACCATTATGAATAAGTCAAAAAAAACCATAGATGTTGGCATGAATGTGGTGAAAAGGAAATGCTTATATACTGTTGGGAGGAATGTAAATTAGTACAATCTCTATGGAAAACAGCATGGTGATTCCTCAAACAACTAAAAGTAGACCTACCATTTGATCCAGCCATCCCACTACTGGGTATCTATCCAAATGAAAAGAAGTCACTATATCAAAAAGACACCTGCACCCAAATGTTTATTGCAGCACAATTCACAATTGCAAGGATATGGAATCAACCTAAGTGCTCAACAACTGATGAATGGATAAAGAAAATGTGGGATATATATATACCAGGGAGTACTACTCAGCCATAAATAGGAATGAAATAATGTCTTTTACAGCAACTTGGATGTAACTGGAGATCATTATCCTAAGTGAAGAATCTCAGGAATGGAAAACAAATGCCACATGTTCTCACTTGTAAGTGATTCAATTAATTTGATTAATTTCAACTTGATAAAGCAATCTTAAGAAAAAGATTTAGGGAATCCCATCTACTGTATGGGATGTATCCCTCTTGACTCCATCCACTCAGCCATCCAGCCAGCATTATAGCCTGAGAAGTAAAAGAATGAGGAGGTGCTAATCACCTCCTATTATTTCAACCTAGAATACCAAAGTGAGCTAATAAGGCATTTCCATTCATTTAGCTTTAGTTTATGTTCTGTGAATTGATTTGTATTTTAGATTCAAGTTTTTTTTTTCTGAATAACTTGATTACACTCAACTTGAATTTCAATTCAAGTTATTAACATCAGAGATATTTTGGTGTTAAAATTGATTTTTCAATAATGTATGGTTAAGCATTGATCTTGTATTTTGTAAAGACTTTGGCCACCACAACTTGAGCTTTCACTTCTTCCTCACTCTTCACTTTTTACTAATGGTTTTGTTTTGCCTTGCCTTAGGGCCTTCAACGTTGAGAAAGTTAATGTTTAAAGCTCTTGAAAGTGACACATTTATTTACAGGTCTTTCATACACAGTAAGGGTATTTCACTTCCCAATCCTTCTGAATCTGATTTACAGGGATTTATGACAAAGAGCACCTTGTAGTGAAGGCGTCCTCTTCGCCTCAGGACACTCACCACCTGTGATGGGCTCACCCAGAGGTTGGTCAACCTCCTGGGAACCATTCACTTCCCCTGAACGGTTTGCTGTTTTCCACCCCATTATTTCAGATGTGTGTGTGTGTGTGTGTGTGTGTGTGTGTCAATTGTTTCACCTAAAGGCTAGAATCATTTTCTCATCTGAATTGGCTTTCATTTGAAGCAATGTAAAGATGGAAGGATATTCCTGGCAAAATGGATATTAAAACGTACACTAATTAGAACACTAAAAGCCATAAGTCCATGAGCTCTCCTCTGACTTCCCAGAAAATGGTAGCCAATGCTTAGATCAGAGTCTAAAAAAGTCTCAGGGGATGACTTTTCTTTGGGGTTGTTGGAGGGCTACGTTAGCTTGCACTAACTCCCTAAAGTCAGGAAATATGCTCTTAACAGATGAGGCACTCTGTTGACACTGGAAAAGATGCAAAACATAGCAGGGTGTCTGTTAATCAACCACCAGAGCACCCAGTTCTTTACAAACCTTATTTAATGAGAGAGTTGCTTGATGAACCACGTCAGACTTAGAGTCGAATAACGTGAAAATTCCTTATTAAATATCCCTTGCAGCTCAGCTGATGTGTAATTGGGTTTCTAATAGGCTACCCAAACTGAATCAACAACAACGTTCATTCATTAAGTTCTCACTATTTACTGGGTTCAGCGCTGAGCAACTCTATATTCCAGTGGCATCTCTGGTGCTAATGCAAATAACATAAAATCAACTGACTAGCCAGGGAAGAGTGATATATTCCCCCTTGCCTCCTTTTCCCCCAAATTAATAGGTGAGAAATTGTATTTGCTTCTGTTCAACCTTCTTTATAATAAAGAGCCAATTTTCAAATGTAATACATTATAAGTTATAGACTATTTGGTGCCCATTATAAACTGAAATATTAGAAAGCATGAAGCATGACTGCAATTTTGGTTAATAATCACAGCTTTCTGGGTTTACTTAATAAATTAAACTATTGACATCATAAGAATGAGGACCTGGAAGACACAATTCTGACCAAGATGCAATAAAAGGGCCTAGATCTATTCTCCTGGCAGAACAACTAAAACACTGTACAAAATATATTAAATGATGGCTTTCAAGTAACTGGATGTTAGGCAAGAAAGGACAGTGATGGGAAGGAAATAATCAAGGTGAGCCTGATCATTTTCCCAGTGCACTGGCTTGAGAGGGTTTCCAGGCCCTGGTGCCAAGTGTCTAGGATGTCAAGGAACAAACTTTCATACTCTGCTGATAGTCCTGTAAAGAGAAAAATGACTTTGGAAAACAGTTTCTTAAACAGTTAAACATATACCTGCCATAAGACCCAGCTATCCCACTCCTAGTTATTTACTCAAGAGAATGAACGCGTATGTCCATAGAAAGATTACATGTGAATGTTCACAGCATCCTTATTTTCAATGGCCAAAAGAACTGGAAACAACCCATGTCCATTAATAAGTGAATAGATAAACACATCAATGTAATCCATACAATGGATTACTATTCAGCAATAAAAGAGAATGATCTGTTGATACAATAGCATGGATACATCTTAAAGAAAGGAGGAAGAAAAAGAGTACATACTGATTCCATTTCTATAAAATTCTAGAAAACTTATACTAATCTATAGTGACAGAAAGATCAGTGGGTGCCTGGGCATGGGGCCATGTGTGTTGGGTGGGAGTGATTACAAAGGGACACAATAAATCTTTTGAGGGTGATAGATATGTTCATTATTTTTACTGTGGTCATGGTGTCACGAGTATATACATATGTCAAGAGTTGTGAAAAATGCACACTTTTAATATGTGAAGCTTAGTATATGTCATTTAAAGTATTTTTAATATTGTGATAAAATATACATATCATAAAATTTACCATTTTAACCCTTTTTATGTGTACAGTTCAGTAGCATTAAATACATTCACATTTTTGTGCAACCATTACTACCACCCATCTCCAGAAAACTCTGGACACACTGACACTGTATGTACTTATTTTATTAGTAATAACAATATATTAATCATATACTTAATTAGATGCTAATATGTGTATATTCATAAAGCTATTTTTTTATAAAAGGAAGCCACAAATTGGGGATTTTTTTTCTCAGCTTTTAAAAATAAACATAGATGAGAAGGCTCATAACTGGTCATTTATGAGAACTGTTACCAGCTGCCGGGCCTTGGGCAAAGTCCTCTGCATATGCTGTATCTTTCAGTCTTCACAACAATCATATGAGGTAGGTAGTATTACAATCCCTATTTGACAATTGAGTATACTGAGAGGCTTTGTTTTGGAGGAGAGGATAGAATTAAGTAACTTTCCAAGTGTACTCAGCTAGGAAGATGGTGAAGCCACATTGTGAAGCCAGGCAGCTTGCTGCTATTTCAACTCTTATATATCCAGGAATAATTTTTCATTGAGGAGAAAATTGCTGTGCTAATCATTTTGACTTCATTTTGAGGGCTGAGAAGGAATCCAAAGTATTTCTGAAATAAAAAAAAATATGTTTTTTTCTCATAATTTTT
>NW_012137191.1:10402605-10423418 GCF_000956105.1 Propithecus coquereli | reverse complement strand
TTCTTAGTTATCTTCTTAAACAATCCGTGGTTTGACTTTTATAGATTATTGACCCAATTTGTAAACTTTGCATTAACTTTGGAGAAACCTCCAAAGATAGTCTTTTTTGTTGGTTTGTTTGTTTTAAAGGCTAGAATTTCCTGAAGATTTGAAACTTCAATTCGTGTTTATTATGACTACCTCAGGGACTGATAGGAGTCTGAAAACACGGATAGAGTTATTACAAAAAGTCCTACTGAGCTTATTTCAAGAACATTTCTATCGGTGAGGACTAACATCAAGGCTGAAGCTATCATGTTGTGTTACTTTAAAGCATGGTAGAGAGAAAAAAGAGGGAAAAAAAAGGTAAAAAGAAACATTTAATTGAGTAAGAGCAATGGAACAAAACTCCAATTGATTTTTCCATGTTCTTACGTAAAACGGAATGACATAGAAGTCAAATTATCAAAATCAAAATACTAAGTCCCCAGAACTGAGTTTATCAGAATGTCCGGGATGGCAAGGATTTACAGAGCACTTAACTCAGTCTGAGGCCACTTAAATGTGATAAGTAATTTTGCAACACATTCCCCCTCCCCTATTTTAAGAGGGGTAGGAGCAGAGCAAGTTGTGTTCTGTTCAACTTCAGCTTAGTGTTGAAAAAAATATATAAGTGGGACCCTATAGAAATAGTAACAACTCCCTGGGAAAGTTACAATATACTTACTCTTTGGAAACTCAGTTGCAACCTTGTCCTAGATAAGTTGTGCTTGAACCAGAGGGCATCTCAGGTCTGAGAAGAACAAAATATATCACAATAAATCCACACTATCATGCTTTCATAAGATAAATATGAACTCGCTTGCTGTAATCTCACTCCAGCTCTCCCTGGCCTCTTCACCCCGTTTCTCTTAACTCCTCCAAAAATCATGGAAATCTATGACTATATATAGACATGTACAGTACACGGTACATGGAAATAGCAGTGGGAATCAGCCTTATCTTAGCTGCTTGAGGTAGTTTCCTTTCTCTCTGAACTTCAGTTTCTCTTCTATAAAGCTAGAATAATAATATCTATTTTTCAAGATTATCATGAAGATTACATTTGGTCTGTACTGGATGCTCAACAATATTATTGTCATTATTGTTTTCAATTACTATCATAACCATATTTGGAGAATGAGTGAGACAGATCTAGAGCTCATCTGAGATTGTAACATCTTTTGTATCTTTTGTACAGACACTACCCTGGAAAAATAATATTTCAGTTTCGATACCAGAGAGATAATATGATGATTAGATGTGCCACCAAAATAGGAGGTAGATATTAATGCCTGCCTGTGTATTTACTTAGCACAACTAGAGCATCCTTCTAGAAACCTAATGGTAGTTGACCTATTTAATTTGAAACTACTACTGGCTGCAAGCTTTTGTGTGTGAACTTACCAGCATTTCAGGTTAAAATTATTCTAAAGCCATTATTTGAAGAGGGCTGACGGTACTGCTCCAAAGGGAGCCCAGCATCCAGAGGGGCCTTTACCTTAGGACATAAGTCTTCCTGCTTCCTTTCTAGCTCCAGGAAGAACTAGAGACCATTTCAGCCTTGCAAATGCAAAGCTAATATGCAAACAATATGAAAACAGTTGGAGGCACCTCTACTAATCACAATACATGATATAGTACTATAGTAGTCTTTTGTTTGTGGTAATAGGGTAGAAAAACTGAATCAATGAAGAATGCTTATTTTTAAGACTATTTCATTTCCTATGGGACATACTTGCACAAAGTGAAAAGATATTGACTTTCCAAGGTAGGGGAAAACTTTTATGAATTAAACTGTGAATCGCAGTGTGTTTTTAGAAAAGTATTTCTTCGGTCTGTGGAGTCAAAATCCACTCTCGCAATTGCTAGAATTATATGCATGTGTTTTAGAGCAACTGGCAGATAAATTCAGGATTTTGTTATAATTTCTTTAAATATAAAATTTTGACACTGTTTTTCTTAAGGCTGCAGGGTTCATATGATATACCTTACTGATAAAAACTATACTTTGTACTTGTTAAGCTACAAATTACTAATATTTCAGCACTCACTTAACTGTATCTCCCAATTAGAGAGCAATTTTAAGTACAGAAAATAAAATTCGACCCTTCAAATAAATGGATCCCCAAATATCAAATGTTTTAAATAAATTTAATTTGAATCTTATATTTAGTCTATCTTTATAAAAAAGTCTCCAATCATTTATGTCAAAATTGGACCTCCCAAATGGAGTTACTGTATACCTATTTCCACCCTCAAACCACACATTTGGTTCACAAATCAAGTAATTATGAGTACAAAGGGATCTTGGGAAGTGCAATCACTTTATTGGTACATGCAAGTAAAATATGGATGCCCAATTTCCATCTTAATGCATGCAAATGATAGACCCGCACATAAGGCCTTATAACTGCCCCTGTGCACAGCCTTCATTTTAGCTATCAGATTTAAGGCGATATCCTATTGCCCTGAGCATGTTGAACAACATTCAGCATGAGAAATGTCTCCAGTTCTATTTTGGTCTAAATTTCTAGAACTTTCATTTCTAATAAATATTGATTCTAATACTTAAGGCATTTTTATCTTTTGCCTAAGAAGGTTGAGATATTATTGTATTTCATTTTATAATGCAACCGGTATACTTTTCTCTTTAGGTTCCATAATCCTTGCAGGGCCTTGAATCCAGGGTTAACTAAGTGTGTGGCCTAATCTCCCTGAGACTTCCTGTCCTCATCTGAGAAATGGGACTATAGTCAGGGCTACCATGCATAGCATAAGGTTGTACACTGTGCAAGATGGAAACTGCATGCACAGCTGCACGTGGCAGCTCAACTCTATTGGTCAGGGTATAGTTTTAGCCTCTGAAAACAAGGTTCAAAATTAGAATGACTTAACAAGCTGTAAGTTTATTTCTTTCTCATGGAATGATTGAGTAATTGAGTATAAACAGAATGAGACTGGATGGCAGATCACAACTTCAGGGACCTGGGCTCCTTCTCATTTGCTTCTCTGCCAATCCTAGGTATTGTTTTCACACACAGGATCCAAGACGACTAACTTCCACATCTGCATTTCAGGCAATAGTGTGGATAAAGGAGGGACAGGGGACCACGTTGCCATCCTTTAAGGGCATCCTCTAGAACTGTGGTCCCAAGCCCCGACACTGGTTGGCATCTGCCGGGTACTGGGTGGAAGAGCCGGAGGTGAGTAGTGGGCGAGCGAGTAAAGCCCCACCTGCAGCCCTGCGCCCATAGCTGCTTCCCATCGCTGGCATCACCACCTGAGTCCCGCGCCCGTTAGATCAGCTGCAGCATCAGACCCTCATGGGAGCTCGAACCTCACTGCAAACTGTGCATATGAGGGATATATGTTGCCGGCTCCCCATGAGAATTCAACATTGGGGACCGCTGCTCTAGAAGTGGCTCACATCTCCTCCCCTCATGTCACATTAGCCAGAATTTAGTCATGTGATCCTGGCTGATTGAGAGGGAATTTGGAAAAAAATTTTTTTTTTTCTAGTAGCTATGATCCTAGCATGATGTTAAAAATGGGTGACCTATTGGGGGACAACTAACTAGTTGTGGAAGCAACTAGAAGTCTCTGCCAAAGGGGAAGTAATATCTTCCACATAGACTACACAGAAATAGTTCAAGGATTAAGTGAGTTTTTTTTTTTTTTTTTTGTAAAATAGTAGCATCCTACACAAATATAAAGACATTATGCAATCCAAGAGTAAAAGACCTTCAACACAAAAGCCTCAAATCTTAATATTCATTGTTGCACAGTTGAAATCGACATTCTCCACTACTAAACTTTTTTGTTCTAGTATAAAACACTGTGAAAGAAATAGCTGGGGTTGAGATGTGGAAGATGAAACCCCATCCCACTGGTTAGCGGCACAAAAGCAAGTAGAATATAGATTCCCCAAGTTCTAAACATTTTTCAGGGAGCCATGCTGTCTTTATTTTTGTTGATGATAAAGAAGACAATGAAAATTTCTACCATCAATTTCTGAAATGTTACTTGATTTTCCTGTTACTACTTTTAAATTTAATTTTTTTTTTTTTTATCATTGAGCACACTAACGAAAAAAAAAGCAGAAAAATATAGCATCTTCCGCTGAGCTGTCTTTACTGAGAAGAGAATTGTTTTAGTTTTTTTTCATCCAAACCATTTCTCAAGTGCTATACTTCGGATGCCTACTACAGAAAAAATCTCCCAGCAAAAGCTGCAACAAAAATATAAGACAATTCACTTCTAGGAGAGCTAGTCATTTGATTGACAAACTTAATGCATATGAGAATGCACCAGTGAACTCGTTTATGTTGCACATTCTGGACTTTAGTCACAGAAATTCTAATTTAGTAGGTATGTAGAAGAGTGTAACCTGCATTCTTTGGTAACACCTTTATGGAGGTATATTTCACACACTATATAATTCACCCAATTAAGGGTACAATTAAATAATTTTTAGTATATTCTCAGAGTTCTGCATACAGCAGCAACAACATATTTCGGAACATTTTCATTACCACAAAATAGAACCCCATACCCATTAGCAGTTATCCCCATTTCCCCATCCCCCCCTGCCCTAGGCAAACATTAATCTACTATCTATCTCTATAGATTTGCCTATTCTGGACATTTCATATAAATGATATCATTCAATATGTGTTCTTTTGTGACTGATTTCTTTCCCTTAGCATAATGTTTTCAAGGTTTATTAATGATATAGCAGGTATCAGTATTTTATTTCTTTTTAATGCTGAATAATATTCTCTTATATGGACATATCACATCTTGTTTATCCATTAATCAGTTGGTAGACTTTGGGTTGTTTCCACTTTTTGCCTATTATAAATAATGCTGCTATGAACATTAGTAAACAAGATTTTATGTGGAAATATGTTTTCATTTCTCTTGGCCATATAGCTAGGCATAGAATTATTAAATAAAGTGGTAACTATATGTCTCACTTTTTAACCAATTCCCAGACTGTTTTGCAAAGTGGCTGCACCATTTTATTGTTTATTTATTTGTTTACTTATTTTTTATTTATTTTTAATTTCAGCATATTATGGGGTACAAATGTTTAGGTTACATATATTGCTTTTGCCCCACCCGAGTCAGAGCTTCAAGCGTTTCCATCCCCCAGACGGTGCGCACTGCACCCATTAGGTAGGAATATACCCATCCCCTTCTCCCCACTCCCACCTGCTCGACATCCAGTGAATGTTACTATTATATGTGCACATAAGTGTTGATCAGTTAATACCAATTTGATGGTGAGTACATGTGGTACTTGTTTTTCCATTCTTGTGATACTTCACTTAGTAGAATGGGCTCCAGCTCTATCCAGGAGAATACAAGAGGTACTAGATTATCATTGCTTTTTGTGGCTGATTAAAACTCCATGGTATACATATACCACATTTTATTAATCCACTCATGTATTGAGGGGAACTTAGGTTGTTTAACCTTTATTTTTTTTTTTCTTATACTACTTTTGGGTTTGGTTTGCTCTAATTTTTCTGGTTCTTTGAGATGCATCGTTAGGTTGTTTAGTAGAAGCTTTCTACCTTTTTGATGTAGGCACTTAGTGCTATAAACTTTCCTCTTATTATGGCTTTCTCTGTATCCCATAACTTTTTATATGATGCTCTCATTTTCATTGTTTTGGGAAATTTTTAAAATTCCTCTCTTAGTCTCTTCATTGACCCCACTGGTTATTCAGGAGCATATTGTTTAATGTCCATATTTTTATATATTTTCCAATGTTCCTCTTGTTATTGATTTCTAATTTTATTCCATTGTGGTCAGATAAAATACTTGGTATGATTTTAATTTTTTTGTTATCTATTTCATTTAGTTTTGCTCTAATCTTTGTTATTTCTTTTCTTCTGCTGGTTTTGGGGTTGGTTTGCTCATCCTTTTCCAGTTCTTTGAGACAAGTCATTAGACTGTTGATTTGTGATCTTTCTGTCTTTTGGATGTAGGCATTTATGGATATAAATTTTCCTTTCAGGACTCCTTTAGCTATGTCCCACAGATTTTTGGTAACTTGTGTCACCTTTGTCATTTAGTTCAAAGAATCTTTTGATTTGCATCTTAATTTCCTCCTTAACCCAATAATCATTCAGCAGAAGGTTGTTTAGTTTCCATGACTTTGTGTAGAAATGAGAGTTTCTGTTAGAATTGGTTTTTAATTTTATTCCACTGTGGTCTCAGAAGATGCATGGTATAATTTCTATTTTTTTAAATTTGTTGAGACATGTTCTCTGGCCTAGGATATGGTGAATCTTAGACAATGTCCCATAGGCTGATGAGAAAAATGTATATTCAGTTGTTTTGGAGTAGAATGTTTTGTAAATGTCAGTCAGGCCCATTTGTTCTAGAGTTCTGTTTAAGTCCATTGTTTCTTTGTTTATTTTCTGTTTGGAGGATCTGTCCTGTTCTGCCAGAGGGGTGTTGAAGTCCCTGGCTATTACAGTGTTGCTGTTTATCATTTTGTTTAGATTGAGTAGGATTTGCCTTATGAATCTGGGTGCACCTGAGTTAGGTGCATAAATATTTAGAATTGTTATGTCTTCTTGTTGAATTGTACCCTTCACCATTATATAGTGACCATTTTTGTCTTTCATTACTTTTGTTCATTTGAAGACTAAGTTATCTGAAATCAGAACTGCCATGCCAGCTGTCTTTTGGTTTCCGTTTGCTTGAAATATTGTTGCGCATCCTTTCACCTTGAGTTTGAATGCATCCTTGTGGGTTAGATGTGTTTACTGAAGACAACAGATACTTAGCTTGTGTATATTTATCCATTTGGTCTCTTTAGTGGACAGGTCAAGCCATTCATATTTATTGAAAGAATTAATAAGTGGGGAAGATTTCTGTTCATCCTGTTGAGTTGAACTTTGTTGTTTTGTTTTCTCTCTTGAGCCATTGTGGTATCTGGCCTTTGACCTTTAGCTTTTGTGTGATTTTACATTCGTGAGTGTTTATTATGCTGATCCATGTGTAATGCTGTTATGAGTACTTCCTGGAGGGCAGGTCTTGTCTTGATGAATTCCCTCAGTCTTTGCTTGTCTGAGAAGGTCTTTATTTATCCTTCATATAAGAAACTTAGTTTTGTATGGACATTATTCTGTTTGAGAAGAGTGAGAATGGGGTCCCAATCTCTTCTGGCTTGTAAGGTCTCCGTTGAGAAGTAGTTAGTTTGATGAGTTTTCCTGCGTTGGTTACCTGCTTCTTTTGCCTTACAACTTGTAGGAGGGCCTCTTTTGAGGTTATTTTGGCCAGTCTGATGACTATGTGTGGTGGTGTCTTCCTGTTTGCAATGAATCTCCCAGGAGTCCTTTGAGCTTCTTCAACCTGGATATCTAGATTTTTAGCAAGGCCTGGGAAATTTTCCTCCATTATATCCTCAAATAGCTTATCCAACCTTTGTGTATTTTCTTTTTCTCCCTCAGGGATGCCTATAAATCTCATGTTAGGCCTCTTCACATAATCCCACATTTCTTGTAGGCTTTGCTCTTTTCTCTTATTTCTCTGCTCTATCTCTGAAACTGATTTATTTAATTGAAAGGTGTTATTGTTGATCTCTGAGATTCTTTCTTGTATTTGATCTACCCTATTCTTGAGGCTCTCCACTGTGTTTTGCAATTCCTTGAATAAATTCATCATTTCTAGATGTTCTGTTTGATTTTTCTTTAATATTTCAACTTCTTTAGTGAATTTTTCTTACAAGTCCTGGATTTTTTTTGTGGTTTCTTTGTGTTGGGTATCCATTTTCTCTTGCATATCATTGAATTTTCTTACAATCCATGTTTGAAATTCTTCTGTCATTTTAGTGTTCTGAATTTGGTTGATATCCATTGCTAGAGATCTGGTGTTCCCCTTTGGGGGTGTGCTTTCAGTTTGATTCTTCATACTTTCATAGTTCTATCTCTAATTCCTTCCCATCTGGAATAGCTGTTGCCTCTTACTTTTAGATTTTTCATTGAAATGACATGTCCGGTATTGTCTCTGAGCCAATAGGTGGTGTTTGTGGGTGAGATTCGACCACACCCTGTATGATGAGTCAGTAGATGTACTGAAAGGGTGTGCAGAATGACCTCCCTGTCGGTAGGTGGCGCTTGCTGGGAGGAGCAAGCTGCAATGTTGTTTTTGGGTCCTGTAACCAGCTGTTGTTCCTCTGGAGAGGCAGTGTAGTGCCTCAGGTGGTGGGTGGGGCCCTGGGATTTCCAGTTGTGTCCTTATTCTCCACCTGAACAGGGGGATGTTGGGGAATGAGGCTGGGCAGGGCTGGGTTGGGTAAGCCTGCCCTCAAACTCCACAAATGCTATTAGCAGGAGTCAAAGGTCTGTTCTCTGCTTCTGGGCAAAGCTTCCAGGGAGGGGCTGTAATGGCCTTATTCAACTAAAAATCTGTGTGGCCTGGGGGGCTGTCTGAGACCTGCAGTCTGGAGCAGGCCTTGCTCCTTTCCTATTTCATGGTTTCTCCCAGGCCTCTGCCAGCAGGCAGGACCTCTAGCCAGAGGATATCCCCTGACTGTGATCTGAGCCCGGAGCTTCCTCGCCCAGTATCACAGCCTGAGCTGGAGCACAGCCCTCCCATGGGAGGAGGGTTGCCCTCAAGCATGTTGCAGTTAGGACCCACTCTGATCTGTCCCTGAAGGCACACACACCTCAGTAGACTAGTTCATAAATATCCCTTCTGTGGCCCCCGGGCAATGCGATTGAAACCTGGGTATATGGGATCTGGCCTACAGGCCAGTTCCCCATGCCCCAGAGTTCAATCCCTGACTCTGCTGGGGAGACGAGTGCTGGTCTCAAGTCACTCACAGGGTGCCCAAGCTGGATCAATGTCTCTCTGCCTCACCGTTTGCCCCATTCTGCTGGAGTCACCAGGCAAGCAGCATGTGGGAGGGCTGGCACGTAGGGAGCTCACCGTCTGAGTACTCCTCAGTCTGCTGGAGGGCCCCAAAAGGAAAGGTCTCATTCTCTGTGGATGCCTCCGGGTGGTGGCTAAATTGTCTCTCTCAGCAGCCACAGGTAGGGGAGGGGAAGGGGAGAATGAAGCAATATGGTGCCTGCCAATCAACTTGAGGTGCCCTGAATGAGCTGGGAGCCTGGTGCCCTGTCTGCAAGAGGCTCACCACTCACTGGCAGCAACCGTCTCTGGGCTGGTGTTAGCAGGTCTCTCTAGCAGCTCAGGAGCCCACCAGTAGTCTGAGATGCAAGGGAGGGGAAATTTGACCACTCCACCTACCCTTGTCACTGGTCTCCAAGCCTCTAGGGGTTCAGACACTGCCAATGCCTTTCAGTTCTGCTCCGCAGACTCTTCCTGTGGAGTCTCCTATAGTTTCAGGCACCCTTCCTTCTGACCCTCATCTGATCTATGTTTGTCTGCCTGTTTGTTTTTTTCACTTTCGTCTAAAATCCATCTTTCTTGCAGAGACACTATGGCTGGAAGTTTTTGTCATCCACCATCTTTACAAGGAAAAATTCTGCAACATTTTATATTTCCACCAACAGTGTATGAGGGTTTTGATTTCTCCACATTCTCACCAACACATGTTATTATCTAACATTTTGATTCTAGCCATCCTAGTGTGTGTGAAGTTGTGCCTCATTATGGTTTTGAATTGCATTTCCCTGATGGCTAGTGATATTGAGCATAGTTTAATTGCTAGTAGTTGTTTATATATATTTTTTGGAAAATGTCTATTCAAATTTGTTGCACATTTTAAAACTGAATTATTTGTCTCTTCATTATTGAATTGTAGAATTATTTATATATTCTGGATACAAGTCTCTTATCAGATATATGATTTGCAAAAATGTTCTCCCATTCTGTGGATCGTCTTTTAACTTTCTTGAAGGTGTTCTTTGAAGTACAAAAGTTTTTAATTTTGATGAAGTCCAAATTATTTATTTTTTCTTTTCTTGCTTATGATTTTAGTGTCATAGTTAGAAAAGGCAAGTCATGTTTTGCAGTGGCACAATGACATATTTTGAGAAACGTTGGTATAGTTGCCAGATGGTTCTTGAGTTCTGCCAGTTCATTATTTTGAAAACTGAACTAAATTTATTAGGAGCTATCATTCATAGAAAGGTTAACTTAAACCTGATGCCAGCAAAAAGACAATATCTTCCACTTATTCATTCACTGAGTGGCTATCGGAGCACTGCAGACATTGCAGAAATTAGAAAGAGGTACCAGCTGTGCCAGATAGAGCCCACTGGGTACAAGTCTTGGTAGGTTTGTATGAGGAATGGTCCATTGTAACCCTGTGCTGTACCAATGACTTTAACTAGCAGAACTTGAGTGGGTTTTCAGGCCCTGCTCATTCCCTTGGCTGGACACTTTTGTGTAGTATTCATGCTGTACATCCATATGTGGTGACACTAGCCACTTTATTGGGTATTTTTTTTGTCATCTCATCAAATATTGGTGTTTACCTTGTGGTGTAGATACCATTTTGCCAGTGAGGGAACTCAGGTCTATTGGCTTGCTCAAGTTCACAAGATGAGTAAACTGTAGAGCTGAGATTCATATACCTTACTATGACTTCAGTTCTAATATTCTTTTCATTACGCCATTCTCATATGTTGTGGTCAATCAAGTTTTGGTACCTTACAGCTTATTCAATTCCTCTACCTGAAACCAGATAGGGAACTGTTTGACATATCAGGAACCTATTTACCTTGCTTAAGACTGCACTCAGAGTACTATTCCCTTTGCATTGCTTCCTTCTAGCAAACACCTGGCTTTTCATTCAGGACTACCAAGTGCTTGGCAATATTTCTATTCCTGTATTTATGAACTGTAGCAAGATCTCTTTTACCTCTATGAAGTTGCCAAAATACAATGACTTAAAAGAAATCCGAGAATTTGTGTATGGGATTACCTTATTACCAGAGTGCATGGAAGTTTTTATTCAAATGTGAGATAAAGACCTAGGATCCAGCAGGTGTTTGACAATGGCAGCATCTACAACCCTGAAGTGCTTGACATCACAGAGGAAACTCTGCATTCTTGCTTCCTGGAGGGTATGCGCAATGTTGCCAGCGTTTGTCTGCGGATTGGTTACCCAACTGTCGCATCAGTACCCCATTCTATCATTTGCAAAACAGAATAAAGGTTTACTTCTCTTAAAAAAAAAAAAAAGATCTAGGATATGAAGCACATGCACACAAATACAGAAAGGCATGGATAGAAAGCCAATGGGCTATGGCAGAGGAGCCTGGAGGAAAGGCTTTTATAATTTCTTTCTTTATAGACAAATCTGTTTTCACCAGAGGGATACACATTGCTGCATTTTTGGATAATTTGCTTTTTTTTCCTTGCCTATATCTCTCATATTGCCTTCCACCTATACTATATTTTACTATTCTTTTTGTGGAGGGTGTGGCCCCTTTTCTCTCTTTTATTCATCGGAGTAGTGAAGGGGAGGCTCTGAGAGAATAATCCACAGAAATTGAAGATGTCTTCAAGAAGTAGAGCTCAGCATATCTCCTCAGGTAAAAAAATTTGTCAATAATTCTTGCATCTACCTGAAGCAAAGGTATTTGAAAAGAAGTGACTGGAAGGAGAGGAGGCATGGTAGCCTGTGATCCCACTGTTTTGTCTGGCAAGGATCAGGATTCAGATTTTTCATTCTATGGGCCTACGGAGCAGAAGGAATCTGGACTAAAAATGTCTTATTCTTGTCCCAAGGGTGACTTGTCAGAGTAGGGGATCACAGCAGCAGGAGATATGGGGCGTATCAACTGGGGCCAAGTTGAGGGGGAGGGAAGCAGCACAGTTTCATCTCCTAGAGCAATGAATTGTGCAGGAGGGATATGTCCTAGAGACTTCTGAAGAGTGCACATGTGTGTCCTCCAGATGGCTAGTATTGACACATCTGCCTCACCAAGAGTATTGGCTGTGAACACTGTTATCCAGGAAAGTATCAATAGTCACAAAGAGGACTACAACAGCAGCCAGATAAGCGAGAGAGTCTTGTCTCTTCCCTTTATCTTTGCTTTGCCACTTCATAACAGAGAAAGTGAAGCCTGAGAGAATGATGTCAGCAAGACAGCAGAGTGGGAGATTCTGGTCTTCACCCCTCCATAAAAAAAAAAATAACATGTATACAGGCATTTGCAAACAAAAACTGCTTTAGAAGGGTCAAGTTTTCAATTAAGAACCAGCAGCAACACAGTGGAAGAAAAAAATGGAGAACAACTGCACAGAAAGGATAGCTGGAGAGACTAACATATTTGAGACATAGTGAGACTCCATCTCCAATGGAAAAAAAAAAAAACAAAGAAAAGAAAAGCAAAAGAAAAAGAAAAGAAAAGGAAAATAACAACAAAATAATAATAATGGGAGAAAATATTTGTAAACTATATATCCAATAAGGGGTTAATATCCAAAATACATATGGAATGCACACAACTCAATAGCAAAACAAGAAAAAAAAAAAAAGGAAAAAAATCCCCAAATTACCTGATTTAAAAATAGGCAAAGAACCATTTTTTGTTTTATTTCAGCATATTATGGGGGTACAAATGTCTAGTTTACATATATTGCCTTTGCCCTGCCCAAGTCAGAGCTTCAAGCATGTCCATACCCGAGACAGCGCACACCGCACACATTAGGTGTGAGTATACCTATCCCCTCCTCCCCTCTCCCACTTGCCCAACACCCAATGAATGTTACTACTATATGTGCACATAACTGTTGATCAATTAATACGAATTTGATGGTGAATACATGTGATGCTTGTTTTTCCATTCTTGTGGTACTTCGCTTAGTAGAATGGGCTCCAGCTCTATCCAGGATAATACAAGAAAAGCTAGTTCACCACCGTTTTTTGAGGCAAAGAACTTTAATAGACATTTTTCCAAGGAAGACACACAAATGGCCAACAGGTATATGAAAAGGTGCTCAACATCACTAGTTATCCAGGAAATACAAATCAAAACCAAAATGAGATATTACTTTACACCCATTAGGATGGCTGTTATCAAAAAGTCAAAAGATAATATGTATTGTCCAGGATGTAGAGTAAAGGGAACTTTTATACATTGTTGGTGGGAATTTAAACTGGTATATCCATTATGGAAACAATATGAAGATTCCTCAAAAAATTGAAGATATAATAGAACTACTATATGATCCAGCCATCCCATTTCTAGGTATAGATGCAAAGGAAATAACATCACTATCAGAAAGAGATATCTATACCCCCAGGTTCATTGCAGCATTAGTCACAATAGTTAAGATATGAAAACAATGTAAGTTTCCATTAACAGGTGAATAGAAAACAAATTCCATACGATAGCGTATTATTCAGCCTTAAAAAATAAATAAATCCTGCAACTTGTGATAACACGGATGGATGAACCTTGAGGACATTATGCTAAGTAAAATAAGTCAGACACAGAAAGACAAATACCACATAATCTCACTTATGTATGAAATCTAAAAGCTCACAGAAGCAAAGAGTAGAAGAGTGGTTACCAGGAGTCAGGAGTGGGAGAAATGGGAAGATGTTGCTGAAAGGGTTCAAAATTGCAGTTGTAAGATGAATAAATTCTGAAGATCTAATGTACAGTGACTATAGTTAAAGGTATTGAATTGTATGCTTAACCTTTGCTAAGAGAGTAAATCTTAAGTATATGGATATGTTAATTAGCTTGATTATGGAAATCATTTTACAATGTATATGTATAGCAAAACATCATGTTGTACACTTTGAATATATACAATTTTTATTTCTCAATTACACCTTAATGAAGCTGAAAGAGAGAGAGAAGGAGAAGGCTAAAAAAAGGAAGAGCAGAGGTCCCAGAGCAGCCTGTCCACACCCCAGCCCAACTCCAATGTCGGGAAGGCAAAAAAGCAGACCTCCTCCCTCTCCAGTTCAAGTCCCCTGAGCCACAGGTATAGAAGCTTTGGGGGAGGGAAAGCCTTAATTAGTATATGAGATTAGCATTTTAAACTGTAAAAACAGGCATCTATTAATTAAAAGTATCCAGATAGTTATGGAATCTATCCAAATTAAAAGAACCTTAATCTCAATGGGAAGGAGACATTTACTATATCAATTTGGAAAGTGATTGCAAAGAAAGCAAATCATTCCCCAGTTTTCATTTTGTAACCTCACTGAGTGGAATCTGCCAAATAGCCTGGTTTCAAGCAATCTAATTTTTTACCCACTTTTGATCTTTCCTATTCCCTCTTCCTGTTTGCCAAACATCATCTATCCATCTATTCCCAAGTTAACACTGTCTTCTCCCCAGTTCTTCCATTTGCCAGTATATACTTTCAGTCTTGATTAGGCATCTCTGGGTCATCTCAGGAAACAATTCCCAATGATAATCAAGTTTCTGGCTTATTCCTCAGGTTCATGCATTCCTGAAGCCAGCTTTCCCACTTCTCCCTACCCCCTCCAAAAAGGCCACAAAGGCAATTGTCTCTGCCACAGTGTGTAGGTATTTCTTCCTATTTTGCTTACAGCTTAATGTGCCAGTCTATCTTTATGAACAGTGGAAAACTGTTCTTTTAGATCTCAGAATACATTATCTCAAGATATAAAATCATGTGAAGCCTGTTGGTTAAGAATGTATGTGAGGAATACAGAATTAACAGTATTATTGCTTAAGATACCCTTAGGAAAATATAACCTCAGTTGCCACTTGAGTTGCTAGGGATTTTGCTCCCTCAACTAAAGGTGAAAAGGGAATTTTTTGGTCCCTAAAACAGGGGCCCCACCAAGGCTGCTTGCCGGTGGCACGTGGTGAGAACAGGTAGCTCAAAGAGAGGAAGCTGGGTAGAGCTGGGCCTCTTGTCTGCCTTCTGCATTTTGGTCTCAGCCTTCCTTGTTTGTTCAGAAATCCTCATGTATTGGTCCCCTGTCTTTCTTGAACTTTGTCTGTCCTTGCTTCTTCCCCTTCCTAAGCCTCTGCAGAACACATCAGCCTCTTGGGGATTCATAAGGATGTTTACCGATAAGGGGAAAAAAAAAGAAGAAAAAGAGGAGAGAGTCAACCAAGGGAATAAAATGTGTCCCATCTCTGCTCCCTTCCCATCATCCTTCCCTTTGATCATTTAAATTTAGGATTATAGTCTGGCATCCCTCAGATGGGGATTATCCCACAGACCAGTTTTGTTTGGCCTGGTTAACTTTTTAAGAGCTGGGTCAAGAGCCCCACATAACAATTTTCAGGAAATAAGTAGCAATGAGCTCTCTAATGAGCTCTCTGGTTTAACACACTCCTCACTCTTCTTTATTATTTATTTCTCAGACTACATCGCTCTTTTGTGTTATCCTCATGGCCTCAGTAAGGCATTTGAGTTCGCAGTGTTTCTCAGGGCAGAGAGTATGTTTCATTCCTATTTTCATCTGTACTCTCTAAAGAAGTTCTTAGGACGTAGAACACTCTCAACTGATGTAGTCATTCCACATCTGTGATGTGGAGAAAGGGAGAGAGAGAGGCAGGTGGGGAGAGAAAGAAAGAGGGAGAATCAACTATGGGCCAGGGAACTGTGCTAAGGAACTATATGCACAGTGTGAAAATAACATATAAAGACAGTGCTTTCAGGGCAGCTTCTAGTTCAATGACTACATGTCTAAAGTAGGAAGATTTTACACTAGGTAAATTTACAGCCCTTCTGGACCTTAACTACTAGAAGTTTAACATTTGTTTAAGATTTATTTATGATTCTCAGGACCACAGCTTTCAGATCTCATCTGGCTGGTTTCTCCCAGGAGTTGAGATGTAAGGGAATCGAACTAGGTCTCTGGGAGGAAGAAACAGTACTGAGACTCAGTCTGGGGACTTTGCTAGTGAGGCAGCATTGGGTGTGCGAAAGGTAGCAGTAGGGACGATCCTGATGTGGGGGGAAGGTGCGCTGAGAGGAAGGAGCTAATGGAAAGATAAGATTCACCCTTCTTCTCAGTGTCCTAAGATTTGCTGCCTTATCCTGTTCCAACGAAGGTAGGAAACATGTTATTGCCAGTCCTGCAACCGTACCCAGTATTGGCAGTGACAAGAATATTGGAAATTATAGCAGCTGTAATTGGTACCCCAACCATAGCCCCTCAAGCCTTATCATTTCTGTGCATGCTAGCCCAACTTCTAATCATGACCCCTATATCTTTTAGCCTAGAGCTTTCCCGAAAAAAGCTTGTGGACAGTCTGCCTACACATATGGCAGAAAAGGCAGAGGTTTAACACTCCTTGGAGAAGCCCTCCACCACTAAGTGTATACATACTTGTGGAGCTCCCTCGCCCCTCAGATGGGATAGCGCTGAGGTGCATGTTTGTCCCACACTCTTCCTAAGCGTCCCCAGTGGGGATAAGCTCCAGCTGCCTACAGTGCAACCTGCTTGAAAGGCACCCTCCACTAGCCTCCGTCTCTTCCCTGCCTCATTGCCTGCATCCCTATAGATGTTTGCTGAGCTCACCTCCCAAACAAATGACTTGCATTTGACTCCTTGTCTAGGGTTTGCTGCTGTGGCAATTCAAACTCAGATAGTTATCTTGTGATATGATACGGGAGGGAGGAGGCAGTCACAGGGAGCTGCCACCCAAGAGAAAAGGACACAAAAGCTCCCAAAGGAGTTGTGGAAATGGGGGATAGGAAGGGCCATTACACATTCTCAACTACATTTTTGAGGGAAGTTTGTAAATTGGATATTATATCTAACAGTCACACTATTTTAACTTTTTGATAACTAAGATGAAGGAGTATTTTTAGAACATTATTCTTTTCTCTTGTTTTCTAGTGCCTACGTTTGATACCTGTGCTTAGTAGTCGCAGATCCTAGTACCATTAGAGTGGTTAATTTCCCTGACCTTCTTTTCTTGTTAGGATGACATTTAATGCTTTTCTTCACCATTCACTTTCGCCGATCCCACATAGTACAAATGTTTGATTTATCAACTCTGGAAGACTTTCAGAAACTTGAAAATAAGAAACACAATTTCATCACATATGATAAAGTTAATGCCTGGGATTCAATGTTAATAGTATATATGCGTGGACAAGATTTTCCAGTAAAGCAGATAGACTTATTGAGTTATCATTCTCCTTTGATCCACTTGTAGTCAATCACATGTTTTTTAAAACATAGCTGACTGAACCAGCCAATGGAAACAAAAAATATATTTATTTTTTTCCTCTATGTTCATTAGTTATTATGAAGTTAAATTATAACCTCGGTTACTCTAACGAATCCATTTTTTTCTACAGAAATTATAAACTCCTTAAGGATGGGAAGCAATTCTTACCTTTTTGAATAATGTTTAAATGCCTAATGTCTGAAACAATGCACATAAAAGGTGCTAAATAAATTTTGTTGAATTGAACAGAGAATAAAAATAGAAATTGAAAGCATTCTGCTTGTGATAAGTATTTGCCAAGTCTTATAGATATTTTCCTCTTTTTTTTTTCTTGAATAATTACAACAAATATTTGACCTCCTTTGATGCCTAGGATTAAAATGTGGTTTCTTGTATTTTGGAACGAGAACTAGTCCTGTGATTCTTTTTACTGATACAATAAAAATGGAATTCCTGCTTGTTAGTTCTATATGCTGATCTGATACCCACTCTAGAGTTCTCTATTCTTCTCGCTAGAAGTTGCTTTGTTTTCTGTCTTACTTTTTACCTTTGCTCACCACAAAGACATCGGTGATGCCATGGTGTCTCTTTGCATCATCAGGGCAGCAGCTTTCATTAAGCTCCTTGTCTCTGGGTCCCATTGCAGTCTAATTAAATAAGTGGAGACTAGTAGCCTCTGAAAATAAACAGCAACTACAAAAGTTTTGCCTCTTAAGAAAACCTCTGCGTTGTGTTCTGCTCTGCCTCATAGATTCTAAGATCTCTACCGCTTCCTTGTGTTCAGAAACCAGACTCTTCAGTTTGTCTTGCTCCAGTCAGACAAATGCTTTATTAAAAATGACCTATATTTTTTTTTTTTAGGCTTTGGGGAAGGAAGGAAAAGCCCTTGAGAAAGTGACTAAGGAGGGTAGTAAGATTGATACTATCTTTGATTCGATTTAGTTGGACTACTTTCTTTGTGCCATGATCTTTTTCTTTATAAAAACGGTAGTGTTTTTGATGCTCTGCTTCAGGCATTCTCCCAGGATGAGTGCAGATGTGCTGAGCCATTTGGCTGCCGTGTGGACCGACTCAGACAGCCTCTCTTCTCCCTAATGAAGTCATCTCCTCTCGGCAGCCCAGCCTCTCCCTTCACTCCATGTTGGAACTTGGCTTTGGCTTACATAGTTCTGTTGTGATGTAGATGGTCTTCCAGTTATGTTCTGGAGAAATCTGCCCAACCATGAACAGGACATTTACAGCAAAGGAGAAAACTATTTTATTGAAAGAAACATTTACTGTAACATTTCGACTTGGGAGTTGGGGAGGAAAGGCTCAGTATCTGATTTCTGGGGAAAATCTAATTTTTTATGGATTTCTAAGGATATTTGTCTGTATTTAATTTATCTGAATAATTTATATACTTCAGGTTAAAACACAATGAAATTGTCACCATCACTTTGCCTTTTGCAGGATTCCTTTTTATTTTTTAAAGAAGACCTTATATTACTTCTGCATTTCCTAGAAAACCAAAGAGGGTTTAAAGTGTTGGATAGAATATCTGTCCCTAATCTGTAGTGTTTTTTTTTTTAATTTATGACACAGTCTTACAGAGTTGGCTTCCTTTTTCCAGGGTCTGTGAAAGTCAATAAAGGTGCATTTTTAATCTGTAGCATTTGTTTACCATTCAAAGAGCGTACTTCACTTCATTGTGCCTAGGATCAGTCAGATCAGGGAATTTGAAACATGAACTCTCTGTTTTTTGAATTTGAATGGGACTGGGATCTTGTCATCCTTACAGCAGCAACAGATAATGCCATGTCTAAGAACACTTCACCTTCATCAATTAAAAAAAGAGAAGACTGAAATGTGATCCTAAAGAACCTCGGAAGAAGGTTTAAATGAAGATAATAAAATTCCCTGGAGACTCATCTGCCATCTATACCTTTCTACTCCAAGTCATTGGCTTGCTGCCCCTGAGCTCAGCCAACTTCCTAAAGGCAAGATCAAAGCAAGGAGGCAAGGCGCATAGCTTCTGACTTATGGTGTGTTTAGTAACCAGGACTATGAATGAAGATCTTGCCTTATCTAACCTAGGGTCTTGGCGTTTACATAAAGAATATCCCCAGTACAAGGACATGATTTAAAGGGAGACTCACAGAATAAGATTTTAATTACACTTTGATTTGAACAGAACGTAATGGACAAATAAATATAGTTTTAGTTATAAAAGCTATAAAAATATATTTTCACATTCAAAAACTTCTGATAGTTTTGTCAGATATTGGGGAATCAGGAATAAATGCTCTCTTATTCTCTTTCTCTTGAAAAAAGAAAGAAAGAAAGAAGAAGGAAGGGAGGGAAAGTAAGAACTCAAGGACAATTAATAGAAATAATACAGCTATAGACTCTATCCTGAATATACCTGGTATGTTTTCCTTTTCCTTTTTATTCTTTCTCTATTATAGACAGCTAGAGGGGAAAATCTGCATAGAAAGCAGATATTCAGGGGGTATCATTTCATTTTAGCTATTTGACAGCCTGGAGAAGTATTTAATTTTCTGAATAATAATGTTACAAGTCAAAGAAGAGAAACGGCACGCAGTATAAAGCTTTTCAATGTTGTTCACATTCTGATTCCTTCAGTCTACCTGAGAAAATGCCTTTGTCCTGTAGAACTACTTGGTCAAGGGCTATACTGTCTACAGACATTACAAGGAACTAAAAACATTGGAGGACTAGAGAAACAAATTTAGCAAGCTAAATGAAAACATGTCAGGATGTAAAGAGTATCTAACCTATAACTTTCAATTATGTACCATTATGCACAGATGGCATTATTTATAGTGAATGTTAACTGTTAGCATTTTCCTGAAAATGGATATTAATTTGCTATTAGTTTTTTGTTCCTGTTCTAGTTCTCCTTTGTGGAAATGTTTGACTTATCTATATTATGAAGGGACAGTAGTAGGGTGATAGACGAATAAGCTTTTTAGACTGACAGATCCGTCACTTACAAAATGGCCTTGGGTAAGTCACTTAAACTGTTTGAAATTCAGCTAGGTTCTCTCAAATTTAGGAATGAGAATAATAATACATATCTTGAAGTGTTTCAGAGGAAAGTCTACCCTAATACCTGTAGTATAAATTTCAGTGAAGACTTATTTGATTTTATTTTTCTCCCTTTCTGAATGAAGTCATCTTGAATATAAAGTTGCCATGAGAAGCACTGAAAAGACCGCTGGGCCAGTGGTCAAGAGTTGTGTTCAGGTAATAGGTCTGCTATTAACTGTGTGACTTTGGGAAGTCACTTTCTAGGTCTTAGTGTGCTTTTATGTTAAATGAGAAGGTCGAAATCTGATTTTGTTCTATGACTCAGTTATTCTAAACATCTAATGGAATCGAATTTCAGTGTTAGGAATGGTAGTATAACAAATAACTGTACTAAGACTAAACAATTCACTGCAAAAATGAGCAAAAATACTTATTTCCAAATGATATAATTAATAGTTATGTCACTCACTGTAGCATGCTGATAAATAACAAAAGAAATAAAAGATGTACATTTTGAGAATTGAAATTGTCCTGACAACCCTTCTACCAGTTTATCATTTAAAATCTATGATCATGAACACATAAGTGCACATATAAGAATAACATCTATTGGATGTTGGGCAGGGGGGAGGGGGGAGG
>NW_012137191.1:10318328-10401780 GCF_000956105.1 Propithecus coquereli | reverse complement strand
CTAGACTTATGTGGAGAGAGATTTGTGGCAGAGGAAGAGGGTTCAATTTGAATCCAACAAGGGATTTGCCTGGGGGAATTTCCTGTCCAGCCCTTTATTACCAGGGTCTTTGTGAATTGTGCCATGACGCCGGGCTCCCCATTGGGCAGTTCCCTGGGAGGGCAGCGGGGGAATTCTTACACTTTCCCTCTAGGTCTCAGAAGGATCTGGTTTTCTCAGTTTCTCTTTCAGGTTGGCAGGAGCTTTGAGCCTGACACTTCCCTCAGATGGGACAAGCAAGCTCTGTGGGCGCGTAAACACGCTGTACCCAAGTTCTTTGCTGATTTTACAGAGTTTTCTATGCTCCCAAGAAGGGCTGACTGCTTTCAATTGTCTGTTCGCTGGCCTTCCCCGCAAGAGCCTGGGGGCTCCTTTCCCCTAACCCAGAACTGGCTGCACGGGGGGCGGGGAGTGGGGGTGGGGAAGGAGTGGGAGGGCAGTGGTTTCCGTGAGCACGGCGCGATGTTACTGAGTGAGTTGTTGAATGGGGAGCGCTGCTGTCCCCAAGCCGATTGGTACTTCTTGTCAGGAAGAAACGCCGAGAGGTGGGAGTGCCTGGGGAGGGAGGCAGGCGGTCCCTACCGCAGGCGAGGGGAGCTGCCTTTCCGCCCCTCCGCCTGCTTTCCAAGCCTGGGCTCTTAGGAGTGGCTGAAGCTGCGGAGCGCTTCTGGAGCCTGTGAATGAACCCTCCTCCTCTCCCTCCTCCTTCTCCTCGCTGAGTCTCCTCCTCGGCGCTGACGGTACAGTGATATAATGATGATGGGTGTCACAACCCGCATTTGAACTTGCAGGCGAGCTGCCCCGAGCCTTTCTGGGGAAGAACTCCAGGCGCGCGGGGGCAACAGCCGCGAACATTAGGTGTTGTGGACAGAGCTGGGACCGGGATCTGCGGCCAGCCCCGCATCCTCCCGCATCCTTCAGCACCGTCCCGCACCCTCCGCACCCTTCCCCAGGCCACCGCGCTTCCTATGTGACCCGCCTGGGCAACGCCGAGCCCATTCGCGCAGCGCTGCGGTGAATTTTTTTCCCTAAACTGCAATAAGCCGCCTTCCAAGGTAATCACGTTTCTTTTGTTCCCCCCTTAAAAAAAAAAAAAAACTTACAGAAAAAACGAGAGCTGAGAAAAAAGAAGTACATTGCAATTGGTAGCAGGCTTTAATTAAGGTAAATAGAACTAGATGTAAGGCGAAATTAAGAAAACGTATGCACTTTAAAAATGCAGGTAACTTTCAAAAGGGCTTTTGGGGAGAGGAATATAGAGGGATCTTAGGGCTGAAAAAGATCCAGACAAAAGAAGCTCGGGGTGGGGTGGGGGTAGAAGGACTAACGGAACTGGGAGAAGGGAAGGAAGGGAATTGTGGAGAAATGCTAGAAAAGTCGTGGGGTCTTGAGCTGGAGAGGAGGGAGGGACCTCCAGCACCTTGATTTTTTGTTGTTGTTGTTAACATGCTCGAGGCAAAAGTTTGAATGAGGACTACTAAGACTTGCTCACAAACAAGTCCCCGAAGCCGCCTGGGAGCAGGCCACCTGGTTTCCCAGTCCCTGGTGTGTGGTCAGTGCCTGGTGTTCCTGGAAAGCCGCTCCCGGGTAGCTCCTGACAGTGCGACCCGGCCCCCAGCAGCCTGGGACCTGCACCGACCTGACCCCCTCAGACCACAGGCAGTCTGGGAGGGGACGTTGGGCTGGGGGAGGTGCAGAGTCCCCAGGCAGTGTCTCTTTGACGACTTGGGGACTGTCACGGCGCTCTCCCGGTGCCCCTGGGTTCTTTTGTCCTGCGCGGTGTGCAGGGGCCAGCAGGGAAGGAGTAGGGAATGGGGGTGGGGTTGTTGGAGCCCCGCGGAGGTCTGGGAGGCGCCTGGGCGGGAAAAGCTTGCCATGAAGCAGCAGGGATGTGCAAGAATTTTTTCTCACCATGAAGAGCGAAATGGGGGCTGTAGCTCCTGTCTCAACAAGCAAACCAGCACTCAGAGTGCACTGCAGACAAAGGTGGCACGGGGACCCGAATCCGGAGCCTCTGGGTGCAGCGCTCCCTCCCGGACTGCAGCAGTCCTCCGTTTCATTCCACATCCCCACTCCCTCCCAGTCCTCGCCTCTAGTTGAGCAACTTCACTGGCGGGTCTAGCGGCTGCGGAGAGCGTGTGCCGGGAGCCCCGGGGGACGCCCTCGGCTGGAGCGTCCCAACGCCCTGCGGAGGCGTGGGCGCTGCAGAGCGACATCCCCGGTGCGTGCCGACCGAGGGCATCCGGGTTGTTCTGCCTCGCTCTCCGTGTCACTGGGCGTGGAGCGGTCAGGGTGTTAGGCAGCGGAGAGCAGGGTAGAAAAATAGTGTCAAAACCTAAACTATTTGCTTTCGGATTCAGCCGCGCCCCGGCAAGTCCCACATGTCCCCGAGAGATGCCGCAAGAAGGGAAAGAAATCTCTGCGGTGCCTGGAGAGCTGTCCCGCCGCGGGCGCACCCCGCGGCAGAAAGACAGTCTCTCTATCTGTGTCCCGTTTCTCATCTTTGTGTCTCCCTCTCTCTCCATCTTCTCTGCCTCCCTTCCCCTCTCCGGCCTCTGCTCTCTCTCGCTCTTGCGTCCCCTCCCCCACGGCTGACAAATGAATGGCTAGTGTGAAATCCCTGCCTACCCTGTCCTCGGAGGCAGGCGCGGAGGGAGGAGCGAGGAGGCGGTGCGCTCCTTCGGATCTGCCCCCCAGTTGGGCGCTTCGGGCTTGCAGAACCTAGATGTCTAGGAATACGGAGTTTTGTGGCGGATGTGGGTGCCCCCTAATGGAGAAATTCAGCACAGGTGGAGAAAAACGAGCCGCTTTCACAACCTTACGTTCAAGAATGGAAGGCCCTAGCTTCCCCTTTTGTCGTTAGTTTTCCACTTCAGAACCTGCGACGTAGGTCTAAGGGTTTGGAGGACCGGAAAGAAAGGAACCTTGTCTGTGCAAAGTGCAGAGGCGTCTCCTCGCGAGTCTGCTGGAATGCACGCAGTGTTCTGGGTCGAGTCTTCAGCTCAGTGGAGGAACACGCATGGCCAGGGGCAGCTCTAGGTTTGGGAGGTCTGGACACGCAATCTGGGGCGTCTCTAAGAAAGACGGTACAAAGATGCCTTGCTTTCAAGGCCTACGACCGCATGAAGCCAATGCTAGGGCGCCGCCCCAGGACATTGCAAAAGAAGGGCCCCGAATCCAAAGCTGAAACTTCCTCAACTTAAGGACGCACGTCGAAAGTGGAAAGAGGGGAGAAGGCAGGCGCTGAGAGGAAAAAGAAAGGAAGGGAAGTAGAAGGAAAGAGGACAGTGGAGGAAAGGGAAAGAAGAAACGGAGCTGGAGCAGATGCAGGCGAACAGCCAGGAGCGGACCGGAGGGTTCATTTCGGGGTTTTGCTCTGAATTTCGAGATTCGTTTTAAGACATTCTTTTTACTCCTACAAGCGATAACAAACGCGATTGGAGCGACGTGCGGGGATGGAGCCGGGAAGGAACTAAGACGAGCGGAGGTGGTCCAGCCCCGCCTACTGGGGATGGGGCTGGGGGCCGCCCGCGCCGGGGGACCAAACGCGCCGCGGCTCCCCGCAGCGCCGGGGCTCACCGGCCGCCACGTGGGTTGGAGCTTCAGCTCCCCGCCCGAGACGGGTGTGACTCCCTAGGCTCCGAGACAGCTACACAGCCGCACTGGCAGTCGGCGCAGCCGGGGTCCCCACCCGCCCACGCCGATGGGGGCGGGGCGGGGAGGCGGGGCCCGGGCTTGGCTGAGCGAGCCCCGCGGGCGTGCACCCTGCGCCAGGGCTTGGCTGCAGCTGGAGCAGACCCGACTTCTATCCAGACGGCGCTAAACACGCTTGTTAAAAGGCTATTTGATTCTTTCTTGCTTCTTTGGAGTGGTAGGAGGAGTATAGGGTTTTTGCCTCGAGGCAGGGGGGAGGTAAATTTTTACTCTAAGCAAACTTTTTTATTTTTGGCAGAAAAATGAGACGAGTTTAAACTGTGCTCCATATATTGACTTTAAAATACATTCAGGTCGGTCTGCAGACCATTTTTAGTCAATTACAAGATGCATCACGTTCCAGACTGTCATAAAGAGCTCGTCTAGAATGGCGAAAGATTGCCATTCGACAGGACTAATATAATTCCATGAGAGCAAACATTAAAGAGCTGAGGGTGTAACTCTGAGGTCCCTGTGCGTCAATCAGGAGACCTAGCTGGAGTCCAGCCCTGTAGTGGGAGCTCAGCACTTATTTGTGAAATGACTGAGTGAGAGAGCTGGGGAAACATGGAGCTGGCCAGACGCAGCTACTTAGAACTTCGTTTTAAATTTTCCTACTTCGTTTTATTTTGGAAGAACTGGGTTTTGATGATCTCTCCTGTCACCTAAGATTCTGTAGCTAATTGATCCACTTTTCTTTTTGTCCTCTTCTAAAACCTGTGACCTAAATTGTTTTAAGTACTTCTTGGTAATTGTGCCAAACCCATTGTGGAAATATTCATACAAAGTCCTAAAATAGGATGTTGTGAGTGTAATATAAAAATAGGAAAACCAATGGAAGCAACAATTAGTTTTCTGAGATAGAAGCTGTTCCCAGTTTGGGGAATAGGTACCTTGAAAGTGTAAGAGCAATGTGACAAGGAGAAGATATCAAAGAGCCTGACTTCTAGTTCTGAGCTCTAAGTAAAGAAAGGAATATTTTATAATTGTATATGCCTGTCTCCATTAATACTGCAAAAAATTCCAATGGATTCCAAAGCGATTGAGCAATTACTTCCTCCAGCAGGAAGTCCACAGTCCTTAATCTTCTTGTGGGTGGTGGAAAGAGAATGAGATTCAAGACAATCCCTTAGGATTTATGTAAGCTTTCAAAGTTTTGTTTTTCTTGGTAGATAAAAAAAAAAATTAAAGTTCTTTTTAAATTGTATTTCCTGCTTTTAAAAGTTACTTTTGAAAAATACCTGTATCTGTACACTTGTAAATTGTTTGGAGAGGATCTGAAAAGTTAACTCAAAACTGAATATGATTTCTGTTAAAGACGCATCCATTGTTCTCTCTTTTCTTACATTATTATGCCTAAACACTTTGTGGTTAATGATTGGTCACTTAATTGAGTAACAGAGCTTTTGAAAGCTCAAAGATCAACTAACTGTGTCTCCCAAAGTCATATAACTAAGCTCTCCTTTCCTGGTGGGATTTAAAGACACATGATTCTTTCAAGGGAAAGAATGAATGACTGTAGTAGGCTATTTCACACCACCCACCTATAGAAACCAGTTAGGACTGACAAATACTCATTGTTAGAGGTTACTTGCTCTGGTCTGAGAAAATATGCTGATTGTTGCATACGTCTGTACTTTACCAGAAAACACAAAGCATGTACTCTCTCTGATTTGGAATCAGAACAAGGGATAGTAGAGATAAATGTCTGGGCCAAGTTCCATTTCAATTAGTGAATTTTTGCCAGTTTTCTCTTGTAGCCTAGATTTGGTAATTTATACATATGTATATATATATATATAAGTATGTATATCATGTATATACATAGTATCTATCACTCTGTGCACACGTGTGTGTGCGTGTGTTGTGTGTGTATCTCCAGGGTTTTTAGACCCTGCTAAGTTCTTATCCCTGAATGTGCCAGAGGTGGCTGTATCTCAGTGGTCAGTAGAAAGAATTTTTCTTTAATTTGCTATTGTCAGTCATGTTTCCTGAAACTTCTCTGGATAGATCTATCATCTATAAAAGGGTACATATGTTGATTGACATTTAATTTATACTTATTTCTGCATCTACATACATCCTAACTCATTCTTCTAAGAATTTTGAAAGGGGTTTATGTCTGTAAAATAAGATTACATATTTTAAAATAAACATATATTTCATAAATTATCTTTTATTGTTAAATTACTGATTTGATATTATCTGAGGTATAGTGAAATGAGCACTAGACTTGAAATCAGAAAGTTTGAGTTTGACTCACCAGCTGAGAAAACTAAGTCAAGATACAACTTCTGGACCTTTAGTGTCATAATCTATTAAATAGATCTACAGTTATAAAGATCAAAAGAGTAAATACCTATGAAAAGGCTTCAAGAAAATAGAAAACTATACAAAAAAAGGATGTTAATATATTAAGTCTGTGGGATTCATATTCATTTAATTCTATAATCTTAATAATAATATATTACCCAAACCATTTATTTCCTCCTAAATCTATAAAATGGGTCAGAGAGGGGCATGTTGTTTTAAAAATTTGTCTATTTTCATTGATCAGAAGATAGATTCCAGAAATTAACTCAAATGAACATGGACATTCAGTGGAAAAGAAAAATTGATGGGTCCACTGAGATTATGAATCGATCTGTACCTCATTCTCATCTTAAAAGAAATTTAAGATGAGTCAAATATGAAATGTAGGGAATGGCAGTTTTTAAAAAATGACAAGAACAAATCATGGGATTTTAAATAATGAGCTAGGTGTAGAGAAACCTGTTCTAAGCAAAACATAAAACCCAGAAGTCACACTGGAAACTATTGATAAGTCTGACTAAATAACAATTAAATTACACAAAAACAACACAATTGGAAAACATTGCAACATATAAAAGATAAAGAGCTAATAATTCTTGATATATCATGAACTTTTATAAATAACTAGAACAAAGGCCACATCTATCAAAAAATGAGTGAAAGTTATGTACAGGGAGTGTCAGAAAGAGACATAATTTTTTTAACTATATGAAAAATTGCTCAGCTTCATTCATAATTAAAGAAATAGTAATTAAAACACCAATGATATACTACACTATTTTTTCATCAGTCAGAGCAGTAAAGATAAAAAAGTTGGATGAGCATTTGTGTTGGCCAGGTTGTGGAGAAACCAGGCATGTCATAAACTATTATGGGAATGTAAATAGGTTCTTCTTCTTTGGAAAATAATTTGGCAATCACATTTTTTCAATTCACTATGAAAGCTTTTTAGAAAATGCACATATACTTTGAGCCAGCAATTCCACTTCTAGACATCATCACCTAAGACATGGATAAGGATGTCCTTTGCAACACTGTTTCTAATAGCAAAAATTTAGAAACACTGGAAAGGCTCATCATAGGGAACTGGATAAATAAAAGTTGCTACATTCATCTAATGGAAAGCTATGCAGCTTTCAAAAATAACATAGAAATATGGTTTGCTCATTTGGAACAGTCTCCGAAATATATTGTATTTTAAGTGAAGAAAGTAATGTACAAAACTGTATACATAGTATGCATCTAATTATGAAAAAATGGGTATATATTCATTCTTTTGATAAGTATTTACTGAGTGTCCTAGGCATTACAGATAAGGGAGTCAACAAAACATCAAAGACTGCTCTCCTGGAGCTTCTATTATGGTGGGTCAAGAAAGGCAATTACCAAACACATATGTAAAATGGTGATACGTGCTATGGTGTAAGTAGAGCATGAAAAAGGAGATACAGCATAGTATGTTTTAGATAGAGTAACAAGGAAGGAGTTCACTAGGCAGAGAACAGAGAGTGCTAAGAGGCAATAATGTGAAAAAGCTTAGCCAAGTCCAGGTTCGGGAATCCAGTTGCAGGTTAGTGATAAATTCACACGACGCCATTGCTCCTGTGCAGTAAATTCATGACATTTAATGTCTAAACCACGTGATTTCTCTCTGCATTACATCAGTTCTTCCTGTGAGAAGGAACCAAGGAGCAATGTGACAGGAGATGCTCATTCTGTGCACTTTGTGGCTGAGTAACTAATTGTCTAGAGTAGCTAATTAGCAGAATGGTAGACAAAACCACTGTGTCTTCATCCTTAAGTCATGCCTCACTCAGCCAGGCTTCCCCAAGATCAAGGGAGAATGCTAAATATCTATTTAATAGAAACTTGGCCCCCTCTCTGAGGCAGCCCGTCCCTGGTGTGGACCTTATCCTCTCTGCAGACATTTCTCATGGATAGTTCTGTTGACCTTGTCTCTTGTGCCTCCCAGGCAATTAAACATTCTCAGCCAGCTCTACCTTGATTGTTCAATGACTTTGTCCTCTTCTCATTGACTTCACTGTAGTGGAAGGCTAAATCTAGGCACTGGCTCTCCTATCTCCTAGGCCTTTCCATGTAGACAGACTTGTTATCACTAACAGACTGTGCTTACAAGACAGACACAGAAAAGCAGAAGAATGGAAATGGGGGTTGGAGGTATTAAAAACAAACAAAGAAACTGTCCCACTTAAGATGAAGCGCAGAAGGCGAATAGTGGGCCTTAATGACCAAGGATATGGACTTAGCCTCAAGAAAATTGCACAAGTAGAATGAATGCCATGGTCTCTGAGGAAGAGGCAATGGAAATGTAGTTCTGAGGCAGCGAAGGTCAGTAGAAAGCCCTCTGAGATATTTACTAAAGAGATAAATGATCATCTGTTAGTTCAAAGGTTGGAAACTCAGGTGTCTACAGGGACCAGGCACGTAAGTGGAAACGGATAAGAGGCTAAGTGGGGGCAGTAAAGATCTCAGGCACACAGACCCAAGGGGAGAGGCTGCTACTAGGTTAGTGTTTATGATCGACCAGCTGAAATATGGACTTAGCACTGCTAGATCTTCTGATTTTTCAAAAGAAGTTAGAGATCTGGGATTTAATGTAAAGACTAATTTTTAACTTGGAGTAGCTTATTCCAACATATTTATGCAACTTATTCAAATGTATTTAAAACTTGTCTGATCTCTCCTTTGTATTTTTAATGCACTGGCTTTCTCCTCTAGCCTAGTCTTAGGGGTAGTCTTAAGGCATGTGAGTATACTTATTATATCTATATAGATGAAGGATCATTCCCCTCCCCCACCCAAAACGCACTAAGGATTAAGCGTGGCACAGAGTTAGGCTTTTGAGAATCTGTCTTGGGTAGGAAATTTGGATGCAGAAGACCCATTCCTGGGTCAGGATCATACCTTCTTTGGTTTTGTTGCGGGATTTGACACTCTAGATATTGACAAACATCAGATATTATTGGGTCATGGTAAATATTCAACTGGATCAATTCAAAAGTATTTCAGGTGCTAATTAGCCCTACTTGCCCATATTCATAAGGGATTGTTGGCACATCACTTCAAAATGTGTTTCTGAATAGGAAATGGAGGCATTGGTTATGCAATTTGGTCTATGAATATTCCTCAAGGGTCTACTCTGAACCTGGTACTGTAGAAATATTGTGAATAAGTTGAATAAGATACTAACGCTGCCTTCCATAGCCTACTATTCTACAGAGGAGATAAAACATATTTACAAATCATGATTCAACATACATAGCAATAAGTTATAGGGTAATTTGTTATAAGCATGAAGTTGTGCATTGCTGCTATAGCGGTAACCCAGGTTGTAATTCTCAAATCCAAGAGCTTCAATTACTTTTCTTTTTACTATTAGTGAAAGGAATCCAGGATTATGACATCTATAGAAAGCTTGAATTAGTGATTTCAATAATAAATATTGTATCACTGAGCTATACTTTATATGCATTATTTTATCACTTCTCACAATCACTTCAATAATTAAGTACTAATTTTCAGTACTAAATAGCTACAGAAAATGAGGTTTAGACAGATATAGTAATTTACCCAAAATCACAGAATGTAAGTAGAGAATGTAGAACTTGCATTAAGGGCTATTTGATAGTAAAGCCCAGACTTTTAAAATTATGCTTATAAAGATTTCCTGAAAAAAAGAAAAAGACAAGAGAAAAATAGAGAACAATTTTTTTCTTACAGGAAAGTAGAAAGTTATTGTTTAAAAGTATAATTAAAGAAAGGTTTCCTGTTTGAATTCAGTTAATACTCATGGAATGCATTTCCTTTAATAGAGTTTTATCATACAACCCACATTTCATTTTGGCTGTGCAATTGATATCTTTATTTTTCCCTGAAATATTATAATAGCATTGAGATATAGGTATATACTTCCTGCTTGTTGTGCTATCTTATAAGAAATCCAGAAATGTAGCAATACTATGGCATTTCTCAGTGTTTAACAAAGTCTATTAGGATACCTTGGTAATTATATGATAAATAATAAACTCAGTTATCAAGATTAATTTAGGATTGTCAACTATATGCTTTTCATTGTGAATCATCAATTGGCCTATAGATGGAAAACATAGCCTATGATGTTTTAGGTTAAAAATGCTCTTCTGGAAATATCTAGAATGATAGAATTTTATGATTTTGTTTTAAAAAGGTTCTAACCCTTATTCAAGATTTATAAAATAAAGAAATCAAATGCAGAATAATATTAAGGAAAAAGAAATAGTTGTCATAAATTATGAAATTGAACTTGAGCACAAATTGGACTTGGATTCTTACAGCACTTTCTTCTTTTCAGTCTAGGCTTCCTAAATAATACAGTTCAGTAATTTTCTAAGTCAGGTTCTAAGGAAGTTATTCAGGGTTTCAACTCAAATATGTGTCAGTTAGGAAGTCTTCAGCTGTAAGTAACAAAAAGCCCTGATTTTATTGTGTTTAAATACTAAAGAGATTTATTATCTCAAATGAAAAGAAGTTCAAAGGCATGTCCCCCTCTAGGTCTAATGCTTGAGGTCTTAAGCTTTGTCCTTTCTGATTCCTTTTCAGCTTCATTCCCAGAGGCTATCTCACATGCTCACAGATGCAAGATCCCTGCAACAGTTTCAGGAGAAATATCCTATTGTGATAATGTCCAATGAAGAAGAGCAACCATCTCTTCCTTTTTTGCATTCTTAAGATTAATCTATCCTTCTAAGGAGTACCTCCTAGGAGCAGAAATCCCCTCACATGTCATTGGCCAAGATTGTATCATATGCCATTCCGAAACCAATCATTGGCAAAGGGAATGGGACCACTATGATTGACTTAGGACATCGGGATCTTCCTCTTGGGCTGGAGTTTGACCTCTAAACTATACGGCTGTGTGAAGGACAAAAGTCATGAGAATGGAACCAGAGTTTTGTTAGAAAGGAGAAAGAGGAACAGCTTATGGGAGGCTAACCAACAATGGCTATTATAGCATAGTGCTAAATGTCACTGGGAAGGCATGACCATGGGTACCAAATACACTTCTGCCATTCTTCTAAGTGTTGGCTCTTTGATTTCTAGATGGTCCTCAATGCTGGTACTTATCCTCCTCATAATTATAGCTTCATAGAAATTGGAGCTGGAAGGGACCATTCTGAGAACCAGATTGTTCAATGTCTTCCCCAAAGTCATGCAACAGGTTAATGGCAAGCCAGAGAAGAGTTTCTTGGCTCTCAGTACAGCATATTTTCTTTCATTCTTTCTTCTTGAGACTTTAGAACTCTTGGAACTGCTTTAAAACTCATGGCAAGCACCGGTCACTTTTGTAATTAACAGCTCCTTATAATACATTTGTTTGTTCAGCCAGCTAGAAACCAAATGCAGTCTGTGCTTTAAAAAGCCTGCTGAGGTCCTTATTTTCTGTTTTGATACCATGTGAATGAACCACCAATGGGTTCCTTTTCCCCTCAGAGTTGATGCAGATTTCTTTCCTTCAACATGTCTCTCTATTGCTCCCCATCTCCTCTTGCTCCATCTGCAACCAGCTTTCTGTTTCTAAATAGACTTCGTGGTCACCCCTTTCTCTTTGTGTCAGTTCCTAGCCACTGGTTACTTAGGCTGCGGTCTCTATTGTTCTTCTTATGGCCTACTCAGTTGTGGTTGTCACACACATCCACGTTGTTATATGTCCCAAATTGGGTTCTGGAATTATTTTGGTAACTTCTGCACTGGGTGAGATTCAAGCTAATAATTAAAGTATTGAGACAACTTCTCGTATTACAGGTTCCCTCCTGTGTTTACAATCCAAGAGGAGCTGCTTCTTGTACTCTTAGTATATACAACACACACATAGCATGTGATTTATGGCCTGCTGCAAACCTGAATGCTTGTGATTTATTATTTTGTGTTTCTCTTCATTTCTAGGACAAGATGTTGATAAATATAAAGAGCATCTTATGGATGTGCTCAACCTTAATAGCAACCCATGCACTACATAAAGGTGAGTGTGGTAACAATTTCTTTGTTGTTAATTGAAATAAAAATTTAAGTACCAGAGGACGGAATGACAATATGGAATTGCTAGGATAAAAGATTGATTTTTTTTTATCCATTCAGTGTTGAAAACTATTAGATAAAATATTATTAGGCTGAAAACAGTGGTTTTAAATAGGTAAGTCAAAACAAAATAACAAGCAGTTTGCTAAAGACGCAAGTGGGCTTTCAGTAACTTCCCAGGGTACTTTCAGTTGTGCAGAAAGGCTCATATGTGGCATTGGGCACATTTTAAAATTTTAACTTCTTTAATAGTATTTCTCAAAGACTTTCTTATACAAAAAAGAAGATTGCTAAACACCCAGGAAACTAGAGTTTGGAAAGAGTCAAGAAGATAAAGTTGACAGCCAAGTTTTTGCACCATCTCCCTTTCTTTTCTTTGCTTCTTATAAAAAGTAACTGGGCATGCACATGCACTGTTTTTTCTAGCTTAAATTTTACTCCCACCTAATAAGGTTTCCTGAATTCCAAGTTCATTATTTAATATATTCAAGGAGATATGAAAGAATTTGAAGAAAGACACTGTCCTGAGTTTCACTGATCTACTTCTGTCCAGTGCACCCTTCACACTCAGATTCCATTTCTTCCTCATGCTCACATTGTGCTTCAGACTCTCTGAAATAATTTACACATGCACAGATTCCATCTTTTCTGGTTTTCCCTATAGATTCCTCTAGCTTGGCACTCCTGTTATTTCCTACAATTCTACTTCAATTCACTCTTCGAGACTCAAAGTTTAAGTATCACTTCATCTATAATCCATTTATTCATTTACCCTCCATCCATTTTCCCATCCACTCATTCATTTATTCACCCATGGACAATATTTTTTGAATATTTTCTTTGCGTCAAATATTATTCTGAGTATCCAAGGGTATACAAGTGGATGAGTCATACATTGTCCTAGTTTTCATTAAACTCAATCCCCTAATTGTAAGAAACAGGAAATAAACAAGTAAACAGAAAATAGAGGTACTTTCAGATTGATGGACATAAAGCCGAGTAACATCCTCAAGAGTGGCCTGGGTTGGGGGAAGTTGGTAAGGCATCTTTGAGAAAGCAACATTTAAACTGAGATGTGAATGATGAGGAGCAAGCCAGCGGCCAAGATCTAGCCCTAAGTTAGGAAAAAAACATAGTGTATTTGAGCAGCAGGTCACTGTAGTTGAAAAGTAGCGATAAAAAGGAAAGTAGGAGACATGGGCACAGAGAGGAGCAGAAACCAGTTCATCCAAATAATAACAACATCTAACACTTGGATAGGACTCCCTACAAGCCAGGAACTCTATTAAGTGAGTAACACTAACTCACTGAAACATCCATTACCCATGTATTATATAGAGGAAACTGAGGCACCAAGAGGCTACGTACTTGCTCAAAGTCCCACATCCAGTAAGCAGCAGAGCTGGGGGATGAACCAAGGCAGTCACAGGAGTGTGTGCTCTTCACCACCGTTTTACATTTCTTATCTACATAGGGCACAGTAGGCTTTGGAAAAGACTAGATTTTATTTCAAGTGCAGGAGGAAGCACTGATGGGTTTCAACAAGTGAAAGATATAAGTTGATGAATTTTTGAAAATTCTATTTAAGCAGCTCTAGGCAGATTTGATTGTAGGAGAGCGAGAGTAGCAGCAGGGATATCACTTAGAAGGTTATTGCAGTCGCCTATGCATGAAATGGGGCAGCTTCTATCAGGTACTGGCAGTGGGGATGGAGGATTCAGACCCCTAATGGATTGGATTCCTGAAAGCCTGAGGGGAATCAAGGGTGAGCTGACTCCTGGGATAGCTGTCCTTTCCTTCCCGGCCTCCTCATTCCCCTTTCTAGCTACTTAAAAAGCCCCTCCTCCATGTTCCCCTTCCCCCCTGTGCTGGTACAGTTATTACAGCACATACTATGCTCTTATGATATGTTATTCTTTGTTTTTGCTCCCAAGCAGACTGCACATTGCAAAAGGGCCTTTCGCCTTCTAGCACAGTGGCTGTCACACTGCCAGCACACAATCATTTTATGCATTGACTGAATGAGTGAATGAATGGATGCCACAGTGGATGACCCAGATGGCTCTTAGAGTCTAGGCTCCATCAGTCAGATAATAACCCAAAAGCTGTCTTCCTCAAAGTTTTCAGAAAGTGAAAGTGAAGGTCCCAGAGAGGCAAGGACAACAGTGCCCAGGGAAGTATGTAGAAAACAACATGGAAAGAGGAGTTGGTTTGGGTAGTCGGCACAGGAAGGGGAATTACAGAGAAAGCAGTAGGCAACCATCCTTCCACTGAAGTTTAGATTTTCCACTCAAGACAAAGAAAGAACCCATGCAATGAAAAACAAAACAAAATAAAACAACTTATGGTGTAGCTCCTCTACAGCATTTTTAAGAATAATCATAAAAGCCAACAAAATTGAGTAATTTCTGTACCCATTTTTTTTAAATCCATGATCACCATTGAAAGTTAATTAATTTGGGGCTAATTTTAGGAGAATTTTATTTTTTCATGTGAGAGATAAAAGTAGAAAACATAAGACCCACATAAAACAGATCTACAAGGTTCATAGAAAGACATACAACAGTAGCATATTGAATCAACACAAGTACTTTTATCTTAAGATTTTCTGTTTATTCCCAGACATTTAAGAGGTTAATGACTAACATAAATGAACATCTTGTCTACTGTTACTGGCTTTATTTTAACACACCAAGAGTTCTTGGCTTTAACGATACCCATTGTATTAGGTTATAAACTATCCTAATCATTGATTATCTAGAATTGACCTAGTTATTTTGATATTCCTCCACTAGTAGAAAATGGAGTCATGCACAGTCATGAGTAAATGAATGAAGTAGTTGGTGATATTTATCACTTTAGTGAGAAATGAATTCCCATATTCTCAATCTCACATTTATGTGGCCAAGGTCTATGTGTATGTTTGGTCAAATTGTGCAGATGGGATTTACATCATGCTTAGTCTGCAGAATCTACTGACAAAGAATGAGGAGTAATTGTTCATTCATTATTTAGAGCTTTCTCCTGTACTTTACTCGTTTAGACTATAAACCATCTGGTGGGAACAGGGAACTTTTTGTTAGGATTCATTTTTATTACTTACATTGTCAGAGATTCAAACAAGTTCCTGTAGGTAGCAGATTTTTTTAAAGCATGCATAGTCTATAAACACTGTACTCTGAACTACTAAATTTCTTTGTTAAAATATTTACATTTAGTGAACTTAGTTTTTGTGACCAAGTACATTAAGACCCAAGATTTGATACACAAAAGATGTGACCACACAGCTCTCTGTTAATCCTGTTGTTAATATTGAGTTCTACATGAATATATATTTATATCCAATCAAAGCTTTTAATTTTCTTGTACCTATAAACACCCAGGACAATAAATAGCCTTTAGGAAATTGCCTTTTGACATTATTTTGTTCTAATGTATCTTTTTGTTATAGCACAGTTACTTAGCAATGCTCTAAGTTTTCAGAAACTTAGTTTCTATCTATTAGATTGGGCTGAATTTCATGTCTGCCCGTATACACTTAAAATTGTGAAAAGAACTATAATTTGGTAATGTATGTTAAAGATTTTAAAGTAATTTATCCTAAACTAATTTTAAGGAGATTATAACGAGTTTCATAACTTAAAACATAATTGAAGTTGATAAAAATGTTTGTTTTTCCATTAAAAAGCAACATTTTATTTGTGGCAAAGTTAATCATCTAAATAATTCTTCAATAAGGAAGATGAAATTTTCTAGAACATATGATGAATGTAAATTTGGAGATTTTTAGATCACAAAATTCTCATACTTTATGTTATTAAAACCCTTACCCTTTGCAAAAAAAAAAAAAAAAAAAAACAATTCCAGATATCTTTGTGATGTCAACATTTCCCTAATTGAGTCCAGATTAAAAGAATATGAAACAGGTAGGGGTTACTTTCAGGGAGTCCCCTGCAAACTTTATGGATTTATTAAAAAGATCATAAAATTACTAAAAAGTTTCAATTCAGATAGTGATTAAAGAATTATAGAAATAGGATGGGTCTAGAGTAGACTCTGAATGGGAACGAAAATGAAGACTTTTGCAACTTAATTTAGGGGCAGAGGAAGAACACCAAAGCTAAATGATTCCTTGATTAGGTGTCAGGAGACATGTGTTCTGGTTCAGGTCTGTCAGCAGCCAGCTGGGAGCTTGTTCTTTCCTCTCAGTGGAGCGTCCTTAGTAAGGAATTGGACCAGTTTTACTCGAAGGGTGAGCATTAAGTTAGAGAATTTATTTTATAAGCCAAGGAGGCCATTAAAAAATGGAATTATTCCCTTGCTATTATATTCCAAAATTCTAATAGTCTTCGTAACATTTTAAAGATTAATTTAATGCAGCTAATACAGACTTCAATTTATTTTTATTTAATTTTATTAAGTCCCTTAAATCTGTTTTGGATGAGCTATATGTAGATTAATAAAATGATAAACAAATGCATGACAGCAATAACCATCATAAATTTAAAATAGATTAGTGATTTCTATAGTAAGTACACTAAATAGAATACTCTATTAATTATTTTAGATTATTTGTATCATATAAAAGATTTTATAGGCCCATCCTTTTTAAGTTAAAATTTCAATCTTTAGCAATAGAGAATTTTTTTCTTAAAGAGTATACTATCTCCATAATATTTTCCTACAATTTGCAAAATGACTTATTCCAATGTTATCAATATCTATATCAATGTTACATTGATATCTATGTCATTTCTGATGCATGTCCATATTGAGATATATGTTACCAAATACCTTTGACCACTAACACAATAAGTGTTAGATACACACCATTTTGTTAATTAAAAATCATTATTTCGCTTCACTTAGAGGCTGCTATTAACTCGTTAACCATATTCTCATGAAGTGGGTGTTGCTTGTGCATTAACGACAATTTCTTTTCTTACCAACACATTGTCTAGCCTAATAACAGAGTCTGGAAAGTAGGGAGGTGGGGGTGGGGAGGGAGATGGTTTCCTATAAGAGTGAAAAGAACATTTTCTTTTGCATGTAATGGTGTTAAATTATAGTCAATGTATTCTTTATCATTAAAAATTTAAAGGCTTAAACAGAAAGACATTCTGCAGGTAAATATTTTAGGAGGGTTAGATGAACAGAAGCCAACTTTCCCCCCCGGCATATGATTGAGAGGTAACATTTCACTGCAAAGTGATTGCAGCTGGATTTGTCCTTATGATGAAAGCCTTTGGTTCAAACATGGACTTAAGAGGGTCCTTCGAATGTTAGACTTTTCCTTGTGCCCGTCCTGTAAAGTACTTTATTAAAATTCTCACTGCCCCTTTGCATTTTATTTTCATTTCCTCTAAGATAATATGGCAATTATCTTTAAAAAATTTTTTGTCTTCTGACCTGTAGACATAATTTTCACCTTTCAAATGCTCTTCCTAAGATTGGCCCAATCTTTTAAACCTTTGCTACTGATTCTACCCACCTTCGTCTTTTGCCCTTGGTTGATTTTCTTCTTATACTTGTCTTATTTTATTGCTTATTTTTTTCATGTTAAAGACTAAGTTGCAAATATTTTAAAATGAATGCCATATTTCAGTACATAAAAATGAGTCTTATTAATCCCTGTCTTTGTTATAAAACATCACTGAAATTATATGCTAGTCTCTTTACACAGGGTCATTCTAATGATTTCACATATTGAAGATGCAACCAAACCATTATAAAGGTTTCTCACACATTCACATATTTAGTAGACTCAATTTGGGTTTTTTAGGACTGTTAATCTGCTATTTTCTCTTTCCTTCAGTCAAAGTGGAAAAAAGCCCACCTGTTAAGGGCGCCCTCTCTGGCAAAGTCAGCCTACCTTGTCATTTTTCAACCATGCCTACTTTGCCACCCAGTTACAACACCAGCGAATTTCTCCGAATCAAATGGTCTAAGATCGAAGTGGACAAAAATGGAAAGGATTTAAAGGAGACAACTGTCCTTGTGGCCCAAAATGGAAATATCAAGATCGGTCAGGGCTACAAAGGGAGAGTGTCCGTCCCCACGCACCCTGAGGATGTGGGCGATGCCTCCCTCACCATGGTCAAACTGCGCGCAAGTGACGCGGGCCTGTACCGCTGCGACGTCATGTACGGGATTGAAGACACGCAAGACTCGGTGTCACTGGCCGTGGATGGTAAGGCTTTCAGAATCCACAAGAAGGTGGTACGATATAACTGGTTCAGAAGCGTTGTGAAATGGTACTCAAAAGTAACTGTTGTTCGTGGTTTGGACAAGGGGGAAAAATACCCATCAATCCAATAGTCTATGCCTCTCACCAAAGATGAACTGTTATTTCTTCAGAGGTCAAGACAGGTGACTTTTTGCGAACTTCATTCATTCCACGTAGTAATGTAGAATATACTGAAAATAATGAATACTTCGAGACATGGTACATAGTTCAATGACCTTTACTCAGTGTTGAGACCTATCAATGATTATTTTTCAAGACTGTAAAGGCTGATATACCGTTTGTTTTAATTTTTTCATATGTGTGTATGCACACATATGAAAGATGTGTGCATACATGCATATACATATATATACACACAAAAACTTTTCCCCCTTTTTCTCACTGTCTCAGTACGATTATTAAAATCTTTGAGTTTGCTTTTAAGAAATATAAATTCTATCTTAACTTACATTGAAGAAATACTGTACTTAATAAAAACCATGGTACAGATCACAGTGTATTAAAAAAGCTAAAACTTAATAAATATTTGAATCAGATCAAAACAAGAACTTCATAAAGTTTTTTAAGGGTAATATACTAGTTGTTTGTTATCCATTAAATCTTGCAATGAGACATTTTAGTTTTACCCTCCTTTCAGTGGTGGTTTATATGTCATTTGAGTTTAAGTTAGGAGACAAAGCAAAGAAAAATTGCTTTAATTGGGTACACACATAATGCCATAGCTCTTGGAAGCATAATATTTTGGCAAGTTATTAAGCAAAATTCTAATACCCAGACATGATGGAACAGATTTTCTTCCAACTCTCCATTTCCCTATAAAATATTTACCTTTCAGAAAAATATATAAAGGGTTTTATTAAAACTCTTTCTTGTGTAGCCAAAAGGAAATATTCTGAATTTCAGATGCAACAAATTCATTTTCTGAACACACTTTTACATTCATGTGTTATTGCTCCCTTCTATAAATCTATTTTTATGTTGTCCAGGCATCCACTAAATATCCTGGGCTCTTCTAATCTCATCATTATTTTATTTAGCCTCAGATGGTACTACTGTGATTTCTCTCTCTCTCTCTCTTTTGTTTATATATCACTTTTTTTAAATCCCCAAAGGAGTTTAAAAACTTCTTACAATTTTTCATCATTAAAGAATTAGCAATGGATTTGCCCCTTGCCCCTCTGAAACAATGAAAATCCTCCACTTAATCTCCTTAGCTCCATGGGGTCTTCAAATTATTCCAGCAATCGGAGATACTTACACAGATTGAAGTTCCCTGCCTTGGTTGAGGAGGCCCCTTTGTGCCTCCTTACACCAATCTTCCATGCACTTGGAAGATTTTTAATTACCAAGAAGACTATTTGAAGCTTTGATCAACATAAAACTAATCTAAAACCACTGAAATTCTTGCTTAAGCCTTAGTGATCATTTTAAGCTATCTCTCATACTTACTGGATAGCAGAGTGTATACTTACTGGCAGTTTTAGAGAGGTTCTATAGAAGGTACAAATTGACGTTTTATTTTATTTTATTTTATTTTTGCAAAGACTTATATTTGAGTCATGGAAGAGCAGAAATGGGAAAATGAATGTTGGTTGTCATTGCATCTACTCAGTGCCTACACAGGTTTTTTGTGTTGGCACTGATCAGAGGTACTTATCCATGAGATGGCTGGTCTGTTCCCCTAAGGTTACTTTACTGGCACATGCTTGCCTTAGAAGACAGAGACAATCTAAGGATGGACACACGGGAGACAGTCTCACAGCTAGAAGTCAGGCTGTGGAAGATAGACTGTTGTCAATCCCAGGCAATTACAAGGAGTAAAAGGAGAGTGGCACGTGCCTTGGAAACCACAATTCATTCCAAATAACAGAAAAAAAAAGTGTTCTTAAATGATATGACTCTTAATGAAATCTCATTCATAAGACCCAGCTACCTCAATTTCTATTTTTCAGCGACTTCCCTGGCACGTTAGTTTGATCCACTTTGGTGTCTTACAGAAATGAGTCACCATATTTACTCCAGTTAAAAATAGAGACACTCTTGTTGAAACGAGAAGAGAGAATCCAAAGCTCTACCCCCTTAGTTGCTCTTTCCTCATCCCTTTGACAATTCCTTGCACCCTAGAGCACAGTTCAAAACCACTCGTTTATACAACCCCTAAAATACAACAGAATGGAATTTGAGGAAAGTATTTGGAGCTTCTACCAGGGGAGTCTGGAGAACTTTATTTCAGGGTTTCTTTGTATAAAAATTATACATTTTATCTGTCATAGCAGAGACCCTAAGTTACTCTGGTCAGGTGGTGAATATGATAAACATTTGGGCAGTACATGGTAGCCTACCCAGCATTTTAAAATCCTTTACCTAAATTCACCTTCAGATCAATCAAATAACATGAACAATATTAGTTCCACTTCACAAAGGAGGAAATTAAGGCACAGAGAGCTTGACCTGTATATAAGCAAGTAGCAAATTTGGGATTGGAACAAGGCTTCTTACTCATACTTAGGCCAGTCTCTTTTCCACCATGGTATATTGTCTCTGAAAGTAAATATCTCAATGTTTTATATTTGGAGAAGTGATGTTAGTGAATATTTTCATGAGACTGGTCTGTTGGGTTGTCCCTGGGTAAAATTATGAAGCAGAAGTTGATCTTTGGGCCCCTTTAATTCTTTGTATTAGTATCTTCAGCAGAGCCTACTCCCTTTAGGTGCCTGGTGTTTCCATGATAGGCTGAATACTGCCTGGAATTAGGACAACTGTCCATCATTTGGGATTTAGTGATTTAAATCTCTTTCTTGGATTGTTTACATGTTAACAGAAAATCCCTGGCTAGGAAACTTTCTAATGGAGCAGAAGGGGACACCTAGATGAATGGCATTTTTGGAGATCCTCAAATCAACATGATTTTGCATAATGCTACATACGGTAAAAATAAAGAATTATCCTGATGTTATTACCATGTTACTAATTAATTTGACGCATTGCTCCAATGAGAAATTTTGCACTGCAAAGTGAGAGATTTGAATGTGCTCATAATTGTTTGCTGTTGTCTTTGCAGGAGTTGTGTTTCACTATAGGGCAGCGACCAGCAGGTATACCCTGAATTTTGAGATGGCTCAGAAGGCTTGCGTGGATGTTGGGGCAGTCATAGCAACCCCGGAACAGCTCTTTGCCGCCTATGAAGATGGATTTGAACAGTGTGATGCAGGCTGGCTGTCTGATCAGACTGTTAGGTGAGAGTTCTGGGGCCATAGGCTTGAGCTCATTAATTTGGGAGTGAGAAGAAAGTGCCACTTATTAGCCATTTATTTCCTTAGATATCCCATTCGGGCTCCCCGAGAAGGCTGTTATGGAGATATGATGGGGAAGGAAGGAGTCAGGACCTATGGATTCCGTTCTCCTCGGGAAACTTATGATGTGTATTGTTATGTGGATCATCTGGATGGTAAGATGTTTAAGCCTCTATAGCTTCATTTGAAGGAAGAAAATTGGGGAAAGACTAGAAGTGCATTGGAATAGAGCACGTCTTCATGCTTGTTTGGATTCCGAATGACAACATTTTGTTTAAATGACCGTATGATTTTGTGGCAAAATAAGCTTAAATTAAAGTGGAAAGAGAAGGAGGAGTGTGTAAATGGTTATGCAGGTTAGAAATGTCTTTAGTTAATGGCAGGTTTTCTTATAGTCATGCTGCTCTTGGACTGTTTCCAATACATTTTTAGAGCATTAAGAATAGAAAGCTGTAAGGGTGGTACCTATTCTGGTGAGAACTTCAGGTAAAAATCCTGTGATGACAAACCACTGTGAATCCAAGTACTGATAAACATCCCAAAGCTCAAATAAATAACTTTGTAAACTAGCCCAGCAGGGATTTTTAACTTTCTCTTCCTGTTTACTTTGTTACACTTGTATTCAGAGCAATCATTCATTCATTGAACCAATCAATGCATTAAATTCCTTAAACCCATCAACACAAAAAACACCTACTGTGTGATAGGTACCCTGCTATCGTTAGGGATCTGAAGCCAGTCAAGATATAGCCCGTGCTTTTAACTCGCTTAGAGTTTGATTGATTTTTTGGCACTATCATTTCTCCTCTGCCTGATTTAGAGATTCTTCAAAACAAGTTTGAGTTCAATAATGCCAATATTATCTAAAGGGCACAATGCAGTTTTATTATAAAGGCACATGGGTAGAAATTTTCTATGATTTTTGGAATGGATTTTCATTCATATTAACAGGAATTTTAGAAGCCTAAATGTATAAATAGTAGTATAAAATTGAATTACACTTTTAATTTTGGCTGTATACACATAAAAAGAATGATAATTTTCTTGTGTAAAATTAGGAGATTAGAACAGATGATTTTAATGGTTTCTTTCAACATTAAAATTTTGTGATTCCATGATTCTATGAATTGAATAAATAACCGCTGTTGAGAGCTGACCCCTCAGTCTGCTCAGAGAGCCCTAATCAGTGTTTGGGAACTGGGCTCTGTCATTTGATGATATATGCATAGTCCACAATGAGGGAGGATTTATTAGTCTTTCAGAAGTCCTTTCCCACCTCCATAAGCATAGTCATTTCTAAGGCAAATGTTATGTTTTTGCCCCATTGTAACTCAACTGGATTTTATAAAATTCCTTGGGATAAATGTTCCACATATTCGATGACTGAAAACTTGTAATGTGGAATACAGCATAACTTTAGTTCATGTATTTATACCAAGTCAATAGAATTTGAGCTTTTTAGTTTTAGAATGTAAAAGTTGGAAGACAAAGATAAAAGAATCAGTACAAACACTAATTCAAGCACTGGCTGAAATTTGTGTCAGCGAAGTAACAAGGCTTTTATTTGTTTCATAAAGGAAACTTGACAATTTGGAGAATATGCAGCACGTTTACAATGGCATTGTTCTTGAAATTTTGTACTCCTTGTTTGTTGGCCCTTGGAATAATTAGCAAATCTTTGGACACTGTTCTTTTCTCTCTTGACTTGAAATTGAAGTGGGATGGGGGTTAAAGAGAACTTTCATGGCTGATGATGTGAGAGGAAGATCACAAGATTGTTCTTGTAAAGTTTCTCTCATTTCTTTACTGAAGTATATGTCTTCTCTTTGAAGTAAAGACCATTGGCTAATCTGTGAATTGACAAAAATTCTTTTGGAAAGTTGACTACATAAAATTATTAATACATCTGGTATTTCAATTGCCACGTTGATAAAAGATTATTTGAAGATGAGCCAAAATTCTTCCTAAGAGACTTTGCCATATTCATGAGTGTAAAAATTCCCACCTATATTTTATTGTATTTTTGGGGAGCCAAGTGTGTGTGTATGAGAAATGATGGGAGCAGTGAAAATTGGAGATATTGATGTACTCAGAATGCACATGATGGAACATATGCACAGGAGTCATGAGCCAAGGCACAATTACTTTAGGTCAGAAGTCATATATTCCAGATGATCTGATGAAAAATATCCATTAAGTATAAAATGAAGGCTTGTTCAAAAAGGCAATTAATTTTGTTTTAATTTAATTATTGATCATGAAAGATATTTAGTTGATGATGTCAACCTTCTATTTTTTTCTCCTTTCTTGTTTTATGATGTCATATTTATTTTGACATATGTATTTTTCTACAAAATTTAAATGTTTATACTAAGTTAAATCCTGCTGGGTTTGGGGGGGAAAATGAAACTGGTTCTTTTTCTATGGTGGCTATTATAACAGTTATGCATATTCAATGAATGTTTAATAGAATATTCAATTCTATTTTAAAAAATAAACTAGTAGGTGTAAAAGAGCAATTACATTAGCTATATCCACTAGTAAGCATTTCAGTATCACCTTGTGTTCTTAGAAATGGTCTAGAAGGTATGAAGGCTTATTAGACATGATTCAGTAATAGAGCACTGTTATTAAGAAATTAATGGAATGAAGATTTTAAAATAGGAATCTAGAAATTAGATCCATAAAATAACCCTTATTAGGAAATTTAATATTTGTTTCCCGGTAAAATAGATTTGGAAAATGTTGAGAGGGTTTGAAAGTAGGGTTGAGTTGATTAAATGATTTAGAAAATTGGGTAAAGGATTGGAATTATTTAGGAAGGGTAAAGACAAGGCTGAGAGAGGACTCTTGGAAAGCAGTTAAGTTCCTCATAATTAAGAATAGGAAGGACCTCACTGAGTCCCAGTTTTGCCATTTGCTAGTGGTTAGATCCTGGGCAAGGTTTTACTTCTCTAAGCTTCAATTTCTTCTATGAAATGGGAACAATAAAAATACTTACTTTTTCATTATGGTATAAAGATTGAATGAAATAATATGTAAAGCTTTTATCACAGTGTGTGGCACAAAGTAAGTGCTTAATAAATAATGGCTCTTGTTATATAGCTTAGGAGAGGTGTTTTATTTCCAATGAATTCATAACAAGAAGAAAGGAGTTAAAATTGCAAGTCTAAATGAAGTTCAATATAAGAAAAACTTTTCTTATAGTGAATACTGTTAAATGTAGAAAGGACCCTGAAAGGCTGTAAAATTTCTTCTCTAGAGGTTTCTTTAAAATAGAATTGATTTGAGCTACTACAAGTACAATGCTGTATCAAAAGTCTGTTTGAGTCACAGTACTTTGAAGAATATAGAGAAGATCTGGAAATGGGCCACTTCATGAAGAAGGGTCATTTTGAATATGATAAATAGCTACATGCTTGAGCATTATTGAATAATTAAAAATAACACTGTGACAAAATAGAATTCCTATACTATCCCTCCTCAATTGTTTGAAATAAGTTTATTCTCTGATTAGAACATTATCTTCCTAAATCAAATGTGTCCACTTTGCCACTGGAGGATTTAAATACTTATGAAAGTGCTTTGTGAGTTATTGCATTTCTATGCTGAAAACAGGCAGTTTATTAGGGAGTATGTTTGTTCAGCTATATCTATAGCAAGAAATAATTCCTAAATAGATAAGAATGTGTTGGGAAAAAATTGAGTACAATGTAAATATTTCAGCCAAAAAAAACAAGAAAAACACTCAAACTTTCTAGGAATCTTCAATTCTTTTTTAATGAAATTAATAGAGTGACTATTTGGTTTCATCATGGTAGCAGGTACATGTAAGAAAAATTTCTGTTTTATAGACATTTAATTCTCCCCACAGATAAATGAGAGTGTGGCAGATGAAGTCAGACTGCCTTCTTTCATGGTTGACCCATTTAGTTCCCTTGCAAATGAGTCAGTACTTCCAGTCTTGTCCCCAGACCTGACAAATGATTAGTCCAGGAGCTCCTTGCCCCTCTGAGTTAGGCAACTTTGGGTACCTACATCCTATCATCCTAAGGCCTATATTTTCCAGGTGGCTCTGCCTTTTGGCTTTTACTTCACCTGGAGTAACTACCACCTGACTATTCCAATTCCTCAGCTCTTACACGAGCCCCTCAGCCCTCTGACAGGCCTGTACTGTAGACTCTCTCATCTCATATCTCCTCCCTAAGTCCTCATTGAACTTTCTCACCTTTACCATCTCTGAACCTTTGACTATATGACTATTATTACCCTCCTGCAAATATCTGCTTTCACTTCCCTCTCTTCTACTAGACTGTGGATTCTGGGAGAGGAGGAACTATACAAATTCATTTTTGTATCCCCAATATGTCCTTGTACATAGTAGGTGCTCCATAGGTGGAGCTGAATAAATGAATGAATTAATGAATTACTGTCCAAACTCCAAGTGCCCACCCTACTCACCGTGCCTTACACTTGCTTCTTGGTATTAGCTTCACAGGTCTCCAGCCCTTATCAGTATTCCATCTGCTTCCTGATTTTTCATTGCTTTAATTTCCTTATAATTTTATTTAATTTCATTTTTGTTCACTTGCATGTAAATTGTAAGCCAAATGTCTTATGGGATGAATGGGACACAAAAGAACCCAGAAAGAACAAATACATGGAAAATGAAAGTGTTAATTTCTACTTTTGCATGTCTAGCCCTGGAATTCTCTTCTGAATCCCATACTCATATTTCTAGTTTGTGAACATTTTTGTGTTTTATCTCTTCTTTTAATTCTCATGAATAGCCCCCATGCCTTTAACAGTTTTTCAAGGGACCTGTTTTACAACCATCAAAGCACTTACACACATTGCTATGTAACTCCCCTATTCAGCATTGTGTGTTGAATTTTTTTGTTGGCTTCATCCACAAGCACATACTCTGCCTGGTCTTCAACGCCCATAAAACCTGGTCCACTGTAACCTATTCCACCTCGTTTCCCTCACTCTCCAACATGACCACACACACGTGTGCCCGGCCCTTCCCGGACCCTGTGCGCACCCTGCCTGCACTCTGCTCCGTGCCTCTCAGGGAACATACACCCTTCGTCTTTCCAACATTCTGATTTTTCCTGTGCTCAAAAACTTACTGCTTTCAGGATTCCTTCTTTGGCTATTCCTGCTTACACTGAGATTTCTAGACTCTGAACTCCTACTTTACCTACAGTTAGTTCTGTGTATTTTGGTGTTTAATTGTTTTCTGGTTGTTTCGTGTCCATCAGATATAAAATGTTATCTATTAGTTTTATTTCTGCAAAATTATTTTAAGCTACTAGGAGAGATAAGACCATAAATGTCTACCTCTCACCCAACCGCAAATAAGGGCCTGTTCCTGTCACGGACACATAATAGTTACCTAAGAAATACTTGGTGGTAATTACAGTATTTCTCCAACCTTTGTCTCTTTTGGAAACTGACTTCCACCACCAGCTCTCCATTTCTGTAACATTTAAAAAAATGCTTGGCTTTGTTAAAGTTCACTAAGGATTTTTTTTTTTTTTTTTTTTGTCATTATTGAATCACCGTGAGGCTAATTTTTCTCTTTGAATTTCTTTTCTTTTTCCTTTGGTGTTTCTTAATAATAATTCCTTCCCAGAGATACTCCTTTCTGGTCTTTCACAGTAATTTCGCTTTCTTGCCTTGTGACCCCTTCTTCCCAGCAAATTGCCCTCTCTGGGATTGGTTCTCTTGTACCTATTTACCAATTACAAGGTATTTCCTTCTACTGCTTCCTGGTATCAAAATCTAGGATAGCTCTGTCACCTCTACAATTTATTTAATACCTCCACGTCACCCTTGGGCGTCACCTAGAACCAAAAATAACTTCCTTTTTGTTATCTTAGGAGATCCTTTAGCTATGAAAAGCTAAACATTTAGGTAAAGGCCTGAATGTCATTAGATGGATCTTAGAACAGGGCTTAATTCTACCTGTTTAGCAACTTTAATTAGATCAAAATCAGATATCGAGTCCGGAAATTGTGTAATTTTCTTCCTTTTTAATTTTAATAGATTTACAATAGTAATCTATAGAATGTTTCAGTGCTGGGGGTTATTTAAGAATTGGTGATTTGTGTCCTTATTGGACTTATTCACTTAGAAAGCCCCATGTCAGGTGAAATTGCTTTTTGCATAGCAGATGATTAAAATATTGATTCTGTATCAGAATCTCTTCGCATTAGTTAAGGTTGGTGCTAGAAGACACTGAAAACTTTTTAGTTATTCTCTGTAGAACTCACAGAATCATGTATCATGGTTGTAGCTGTGGTTTTTTGTATAGGCTTTGGAGATTAACACACCTTGCTTAGAGTTGCTTCTGTTTACAGGGTGAATGTAAACACCTCTGGAAGAAGACGTCCTCATTCGGTACAGGACTTTAGTAGATGGACTGTCACGAGTAGAATAAGGGAGGAGACTATTTATTGTATGGTTGCATTATTATTTAAGTCTTATAAAAACCTTGTAAGGCACTTTTTAAAAAAAAACTCTCATTTCCGCATATAAGAAAACTGAGGCATAGAGAGGTTAAGTGATTGGATATGTCTTTTCTCCTTTTCCACTTCAGTAAACTCCCAGGGTCACCAAAGATTCACCAGCAGGGCAGACAGCCTTGCAAGCCAAGAGGATGTAAGGTGCCCTCAAAACTCTCTCAAATCTGATTTCTCACATAAAAATATCATAATTCTTATTTGAGTAATGATTGCGTTACTGATTGGATTACGATCATTGAAATTTCTGGGTCAAATTCTAACTTTGTTTTTAACTTTTTGAAGAAATTCTAGGCTGTCTTTCAATGTGACTGCACCATTCTACATTGTCATCAGCAGTATATTAGAGTCCCGATTCCTCAACATTCATTGCCAACACTTGCTGTTATCTCACCTTTTGTGTAACCATCCTAATGAGAGTGAAGTCGTGTCTCTGTGGTTTTAATTTGTATTTCTCTGATGGCTAATGATGTTTAGAATCTTTTTATGTGCTTGCTGGTCATTTATATATCTTCTTCGGAGAATTGTCTATTCAGAACCTTCATCCATTTTTCACTGGGCTGTCTTTTTATTATGGAGTTGTGAGAGCTTTGTATATATTCTAGATTAAAATGCCTTTTCAGATGTATGATTTACAAATATTTTCTCCCATTCTGTGAGTTATCTTTTTACCTTCTTGATAGCCTTTTGAAGCACATAATTCAAAGTTTTTAATTTTGCTGAAATCCTATTTGTCTCTGTTTTTGTTTGTGCTTTTGGTATCATGTCTAAGAAAATATTGCCAAATCTCCAGTCATGAAGATTTATCTCCATGTTTTATTATAAGAGTTTATAAGTTTTAACTCTTGTACTTTTATTTCTATCCATTTTGAATTACTTTTTTATATAGTGTGAGGTAGGGATACAAATTAATTCTTTTGCACGTGGATATCTATTCGTCTCAGCACCATTTATTGAAAAGACAATTCTTTCTCCATTTAATGGACTTGGCACCCTGTTGAAAATCAATTGACCCTAGATCGATGAGTTTATTTCTGGACTCTCAATTCTATTCCATTAATCTATATGTCTATCTGTATTCCAGTATCACACTGTCTTTATTACTACTGTTTATAGTAAATTTTGAAATTGGAAACTGTGAGACCTCCAAATGTGTCCTCTTTTTCAAAATTATTTTACCCATTCTGGGTTTTTTGAGTTCCTGTATACATTTTAGAATCAGCTTGTCATTTTGTACAAAGAAGCCAGCTAGGTTCTTATAAAGATTGCACCGAATGTTGAGATCAATTTGGGGTATATTGCCATCTTAATATTAAGTTTTCTGATCTATGAACCTGGGATGTCTTTCTGGGTTTTTATTTTTAATATTCTTTCATTTCATTCAACAATGTTTTGTAGTTTTGCTGTTCTTCTGCCGAATTTAGTCCTAAGTATCTTATTCTTTTTGATGCGAACTTAAATGGAATTTTCTTAATTTCTTTTTCTGGTCATTTATTGCAAGTGTACAGAAATACAGTTGATTTTTAGATATTGGTTTTATACCCTGCAACCTTGTTGAACTTTTTTATTAGTTCTAATTGTTTTTTAGTGGATTCCTTAGGATTTTTTATATATAGTCTCTTTCATTTTATATAAGTAGCACTGTCTTGACATAAACCCTTTGAAGCATGTGACAGTCATTTGCTTTAAGGTTTTGATGTCAAGATCTCCTGGAGTTCTGAATCAAAAGAGTTTCTTTGGAAATATAGTCACCATTTACCTCCCAGCTGTGAAAAGCCAGAAAAACCAAAACCAGGCTGATCCTCTTGTGTTGACCTGAGGTCAGACTATGCCTGTCAAACCAAATAACATGTTCAATCTCTTGTATATTTTGAAGACTCAGAAACCCAGAAATTTTGCAGAGCCTCTTTCTCACTCTAATTAAGATCTGCTCTGTCAATGGGAAAGAATGAGTTCAGACATCCTGAAAACCATCGAAAGATGTTTAAATTTTAGTGGGGGCTTCTTGCATCTTTAAACTCTTTAAATTGACATATGTGAGATCGTGTGTAATAACACATTCACAGATATGCAGATTCATTTTAAAATGAATGTAATCTCATTTAGAAAATGTTAACTATCACAGCAGACTAATGATAATACTCTTAACAGTTAATTAGAGGTTAAAAATTTCATAACCCGAAGTTCGTGCTTTAAGCCACATTATGCTTTACTTCAGCGTAATACAAGTGAGAAATTTGGAAGGTGCCTACCTCGCTTTCTAGTCTCATTACTACCAAAATCAAAACATTGCCAGCCTAATGCTAACTCTGGGTTCTAAAATGAAGTTTTTTGGCAGCCCTAGAGTTTTCCTTTCACTGTTCATAGAAGATTGGCTTTCATGCGGGTTAAAGGATCAAATCTTAGATGAAATTGACATGTTTTTAAATTATCCGCAAATATTGGCCCTCAAAAAGTTATACAGCAGTATATGTCAGCTGTTAACCAAACATGTATAGCTGATGAATTTCATGATCCAGTGGATAAGAAGTATTAGTCTTCATTGCTTTGTTCTTGTGTATATAGATACAGGAAAAAATGAGAGAGAGAGAGCGAGAGGAAAAAAAAAGAAACCTTCTTTGAAAAATCTTAAAAGTCCAACACTTCAAAGCTAATAATTATGTTGATTTTTTGTTATCACCTTGATATTTGATATATTCTAAAAGTGGTTTTATCCTATGCATATTTAGAAGCTTATTTCATGTAATCACTTCCAGCTTACTCATCCCATCTACTTTTGCATACATTTACTACTTACATACCATTTGACCCAAATAGCAAGGAATTGTGAAAATATTTACAAATCTTGAACTTTCATAGTGAATAGAAAAAACAACAGGAAGCTCTGTTCCCAAATGGACAAAGTAAATCATAATTAGTTTATAAGAACTGATTTCAGAACAAACAGTTCTGTATAGTAGGATTGTGAGCACAAATGAACAGAAGAAACATAAACATTTATCACACCACTCAGAAAATATACTCGGCTAGAAAGTTGTGAGGAGAATCTCAGCTTTGACTACCATGAGAGCATCCCATCAACTGCAGTCTAGAATAGAACTGTGTAATTATCTGCGATCAATTCCTCCTTTTACCTTAGTGATTGAAAGGAATTCTCAGTGGGAGAGAAACATCCCATCCTAGCTTTGCTCCAGACTCAACCTCGTTAATAATTTTGCTGAGTGACTCCTGGGTACAAACTCTAGCTTTTATGAACACTGTGGGACATTTTTAATGTTTTGAATTGTTTTCATCATTGCTTGCCATTTCAGTATGTGTCATGTTTGAGTCTGCCAAGAAGCAACTTTTCCATTTAGCGATCAGAAGTATGGAAAAAGGATAGGCATGGTCCACTTTCCAGGGAGTCTTGTAGCAGCTAGTGGTCAGATTAAAGTATTTTTTCCCATAATATTTCTAATGTTAGTTTCCATGATTAAGAAAAATTTAGTTTGTAGAATGCCACTAGATATTAAAGTCTCACCAACAATGTCTCCCAGTTTTTTCTAGGGCATCCCTGGAAAGTTGAAACAACAGGAATAATTCAAAGCCACAAGCATTTAGCTTGAAATTTTAGAAAAATATGGCTTAAGATACTGTATATATATTTTTCATATGAATGTGCCAATTATCCTGTGTATGAAATTCTCTGTTCTGCATTATATTTTATGTGTACACAAATCTGAATGTATATGTATACACCACAATAAATTCTTGTAACAACTTGACATCTTAAACAATGCATCATTTTGCATATATAAAAGATATTTTGTGTATTTCCTGACTTTTATTTCTTGTCTTTAATTAGAGAAAAATGAAATATTCTTTCATAGGCAGATAACATTTTGAAACATGTTCCAAATCTGTGTTGTAATTACAACTTTGATAAGTGTCCTATCAATGTAGTCTTTGATGAAGTTACTCCTGGAACTTGAAAGTAGACTTCTTGTGAAATTATAAAAAAGATGCTTGTTTTCCAGGAGGGCAACTATCCAGTAAATCTAAAAATACACGAAATTGTTCGGGTCCAAGTATCCAGTAGTAGTGACAGAACACGACCTTGTCTTATGCTAATAAAATAGGCATTTTCTGGCACAGAAGGCTGTGCATTCTCCCTCTAACTCTAAAGACAGTGCTAACCCAAAAGGAAATTTTATTATTCCCATCAGAGACAGAAAGTTGCCTAAAAGATACCCTCAGGCAAGGATCTTACATAGCTGGGCCAATTCACTCATATTGAGAGAGAGCAACTAAGTGAATGTACCCAGGTGCTTTGCTTGATTTCCCATGTTTGCTGTGATTAATGGCTTTCCCTTTTGTCTGTTTTTTTGGGTTATAATTTGGTTTTGCCTGTATGCTCTACATTTTATCTTTGTCTATATAACCATTCACTTTTGGACCAAGCCTGGATTTACATTACTATTACTGGCCCAGACTTAATTTCTATCCAATTTCTTGCTACTGTGCTATGGTTTAAAACATATTGTTTGACTTGTAAAAAAATTCCTGACTACAGATTTAAAAATTGAAAGTAGATCAATAGAAACATTGGAAATGTTAACATCTTGACTGCTTTTCTCAGTGTAAGAGTGATCAGTGTTTAGCCTAAAATGCACATTTTTCTGTGGGATATGGGTTTGAAAGACTTACTCCTGAAAATTATTATTGATGAGAAAGGCTGCTGCTTTAATCCACTGTACCTTGGCTTACTTTTTGCAAAATGAGCTTCTTTTTATTAATAAGAAATAAACTCCTTCCATGTTCAACTTAAAATTGCTGCTTTAGACACTATATCAGAGTTCCCTGGTCTGGCCTATCCTCTTTTTGCCCACTTGCAGTCTTTGACACAACGCTGGGAGGCAATTGGCTTCATATATACTTTGCTTTGGACTTTCCTGCATTGATTCTGTCTGGTTACCTGGCCCACTCATTCAGCTTGTATCTTGAGCAAGTTGACACATATCAGAAACTTAATACTGAGTTATGTTTGTTGTAAATCAGTTGAGATTCATCTTCTTGATTGAAGCACACGTCTTTAGAGCAATGTTTTCGAAACTATTCCATGAAACAAATCCACGTACAGATGTCCTGACTTTAATAATAGGGGGTTGACACAAAGAAAGGACAGAAGTTTGGACTTTTAACTTATCACATTTGGTGTAGACTGAATGTTACTTATAAGAGATTAAAGAAATACCAAGATAGTTCTAGAGTATAGATGCTTCACTACAGGTTTTTGAGGTGAGCAAGAGAATGTTCATACTAAACAATTATGATTTAGGAATTATTTTTGGAATAGAATTAAAGTAAGTGTTTTTCTTTGCTTTTGCTTGTTATTCTGAAGTAAAACAATAATTATGCCACATACGATGACTACACATTATCTTAATAGATGAATTCTTTCAATCCTTGGCTTAAAGTAAACTCAATTGATTCCTATTAAATCTTCCTTTTTTTCCATCTGAGTTATAAGTAACCCAATGGCAATGTGTCTTTGAATATGTTTTTTAAAACTTTTATTTGCAATGTTTGAAAAGTTCCTACGTATAAATGAAATCTGAAATAAGCGACCTTGGGATGACAGAATTTAATCAAAGCAGTAAAATCATTCTATGGGCATCAAACATATTAATGACAATTTATACTCCAAATAAATGAATTAAATAGTTGATATAAAGTCAAATTTAGCGAGTTTCCCCATGAAAAGTTCTCAGAGTAGGTTTCAATTGATTTAATAATAATAAAGGAATTCTCTTTTTTAACCTGCCAGCACCTACAGAAACCTTTCTTTCTTTTAATATGGCAAACATGTTTGTTGTTTATAACTGGGAAGCCAGTAACCCATGAAATCATGCTGTCAGTTTTTCTCAACAGCCCTTTGGCTATGAGATCTTACTTGGGGAAGTTGATGTCCCTCAGCATAAAAACTAACAGTGCTGCTTGGAGAAATGGAGTTTTACCCGATCAATTATATTTCTTTGCCCTGCTGTGGTTGGCTGATCACACTTGTTACTGAAGAGGGACAGTAGTTTTGCCCCAAGTGCAAGTATCTCAGGAAATGCAGGAAACTAAGGCAACAAAAATGATACTCCAGCTGTAATAACAAGCCCAAGTGTTCTACCTTTGAGGGAAAGGCATCGGCAGGTTGCCCTCTTTACGCCTGCATCCCTTTCAGGCCCGAGGCCAGTGTGATCCTGAGGCAGCTGCTCAGGGTGATGTGGTTTCTCCACCTGCCTTCCCCCACATTGCTTTGTGCCAAGTCTATAGGTGAGATGAAATGCTTGTTGCAGGCAGTGGCTATCCAAAGCTTTGTAGTAGAGTTAGCTTTATTTAATATGCTGCTTGGGAAGGATGGAAGAAAAAGAGTACCTTATTTCTTAACAAGAGCTTGAAATGTCATTCATTTAACAAATATTATTAAATACATACTATGTAACTGGTACTGTGACCATTATGCTTTTAAAATTTATTAGAAAGGGAGACAGTGTGGGTGTAGGAAGGGCGAATTTGTTCTTATAGTGTGTTTTTTGATTTGAGATTAATGTCATTTGCCAGACTAGATAATTAAGAATAAAAATCTGTTTTCACTTATACCACTTCTTTCCATCAGGTAAAAGTAATTTTTCTTTGTGTTCTTCAAATAGCTCTTATTGAAATTTGGTCCAGTTTCCTCAGTAGCAATTTTAGATAGAGAATGAGACAAGTATATGCATTGGCCATTTTTCCCAAATTTTTCTTGTTTTATAAAGCTATCACACACTCAGAGAGAGTAAATGATGCTATTCATTTTAAGCAATTGCTTGTTACATCTGGATTTAGTCAGGTGAAGATCGAAATCATGAGAGTTCTTTGCGTCTGGTTGTCTAATATATCATAGATTCAGAGATTGTCCTCAGTGAGATGGAAACAGTGTCTGCAGCTGCTACAATAATGGGCTATCAGTGTTTTAGCTTCTTCTCTAGCTCGTTTTTCATTCCTCCTCCTGCGTGCTATATCTGCTTAGGTATTTTCTAATTCTGCCTCTGTCTTTTAGCCATTTGATGTGAAAAGCATCATTTAATTTAAATTAAATTTATTTTACCAAATTTCTGTTAGTTCTCGAAGTCAAATTCCAATTTCACCAATTCCAAAATTTACAGAATATTTTATGGTAACATGTTAAATGGTAATGAGTACACCCTCTGCTAATTGGACCTGGTGATGAACTAAGTAAATGTCCAGCCTTTCCTTGTTAATCATTCTGCAAATATAAAAGTCTCTTGAATCTTGTTAGAGCCCCTGGTAGCATTTATGGTGTCCTTGTGAGAAAAAAAAGTACCCCCTCTGGGCAGACTGATTCCAGAAGGTATCCTCTCTGGGCAAAGCAACTAGAAAAAAACGCTTGCTCCAAAGGGTCCCTTTGGCTGACTGACTGGGAACTGATGTGGGCCCCATACACCTGGGGCCCTGTGCTCCTGTTCACTCCGAACCTGTGCAGCCGTCATGGCAGCCCTGTGCCTGGGACAGGAAGGCAGGAAATAGTATGCTACCCTTTCCTGTCTTTAGACTTCTGGAGGTTTTCTTATTTATTTGTTTGATTTAATGGGAGTTTCAATCCATTTTGTTGGTTGTGATACATGAGAAGGGGAATCAGAGAATTACTATTTGATTTTAGGATAAACAACATGAATAACCTTGGTGGCAGTTCAAACCAGCTTCTCCCTTCCAGGGTGCAGTGTTAATAAGTACCTCACAGACTTTTTCATAGGAGAAATCCCATTTCCTGGGAAAACCCATTCCATTTGTTCATTTTAAAGAATTTATTGGAAAGCTTTATTATCAAATGACTACTTCTATGGCCTGTGGAAATACACACACACACACACACACACACACACACACACACTCACTTATGCACACATAGAATGAAACTTTTTTCTGGTGTGTATTATTTATTATTATACATTAATAATTATAACAAAGTTAAGTAACCATTATGTTCTCTGCTTTAAAGTATCAGAAGCTGCTACCTTGCAATGAAAAAAGTCTTACGCGTTCCCCCTCAAACTGCCCATATTTATCAAAACAAGAAAGGAATGAGTAGTAAAACTTAGGACTTTTTTCCCCCCTTCTTTTTCTAGGTGAGGTGTTCCATATCACTGCTCCCAGTAAATTCACCTTTGAGGAGGCTGAGGAAGAGTGTGAAAACCAGGATGCCAGGCTGGCGACGGTGGGGGAACTCCAGGCGGCGTGGAGGAATGGCTTTGACCAGTGTGATTACGGGTGGTTGTTGGACGCCAGCGTGCGCCACCCTGTGACTGTGGCCAGGGCCCAGTGTGGAGGTGGTCTACTTGGGGTGAGAACCCTGTACCGTTTTGAGAACCAGACAGGCTTCCCTCCCCCTGATAGCAGATTTGATGCCTACTGCTTTAAACGTAAGTGTTTGATACCTTTTTGAAAATTACAGATTAAAAAAAATACTTCGAAGGCATGCACTGATGTTCAACTAGCCGTTGGAATGGATTCCATGTCTCGCAGTGTGTACATGGAATGGAAACAGTTCAGTGATTTTCAAAAGCAAGTACACCGACCAGCAGCGATATGGTTGAAACAAGATGAAGTTTGACAAAAGGATTTTTAGAGGGGATGAGGAAATACAGGGTTAAGGTCTTAACTGTGCCCTGTTGTGCCCAGAGCCACAGAACATATTTCTGACTAGTTATTTTATATTAATTGCAGTCCTTAAATGCAATTCAATTGTTGGTGCTATAAGGCTGAGGCCAATTGTGGCTGAGTTAAATCCTTAATTTCTGCTTATTTTATCTTTGTTTGGTATCGCTTTCTTTGAAATGGTGGAGAATTTTAATTTGACTAATTGCAGGTGAGTACTTGGAGCTGACTTAGATAGTCATAATATTCAATTCATACTTAAAAATGAACCATGCTATCAATAAAAATCTCCATTCGTCTCATTTTATCTCAAGAAATGGAAATATGTGCCTGCCAATGATTAATTCTATAGTATTATATTGAAGTATAATATGCTGTTTGCAATGTGTAACATAAACAGACTATCTTCAATTAAGTTTACTACTTAAAATTGGTTTCGAGTAACATTTCTCAACATTTGTCATACAATTCTTTTAATTTTTCAGATGTCCTTAAATTGTTTTAGCAATAATAATTACGTGATATAGTATCATAATTATAGAATGCTTAAACAAGCAAGTAATCTAGAGTTTCATTGTAATATTTACTGTAGAGCATGTATTGTGCTAGCTAAACAAAGATCTCCCAGAATTTTGGGTGACCTTGAGTATGTTGAAGATAGAGTCATGTTGCATTGAAATACAGTGAACATTTTGACTGAGCTTTCTATGTATCTCGTTATAGCAATATGTAACTAAAATGAGTAGAAAATATCCTAGTCGATTACATAATTGATTTCTAAATTGAAATACACAGGTATTTTTCATTAACAAAAAAGACACGGAGCTGTGATATCTAAGTAGTCAGCACAATAGATGCCAGCGCAGCAAGAAGGTTTCATTTCACATACTTCTGTGTCCCAGCTAAGACGCCTCTGCTTGGATCTCCTCCCTTAGACTCAACTTTCTGAGTGTTAAAGCCATGTGTTGTGTATTAGCTTCATACAAGCTAGCCGATCCATAAAAAAAACCATAGAAAATACCAGCTTTTGTTCTCAAGCCCTGAAACAACAGAAAAAGCCTTCCTCAATCATTTTCAGGAAAACAAACAACAATAACAAAAACTTTATCTCTAAAAGTAGACAGATGTGCACTCCTTTAAGCCACATTCTCACAACAGTGACTTTCAAGTGTTTCAGGCTCTAAAATCAGTTTTGCATTAAGTGACTGATGTGATTAAGGAACAAAATCAGATTGGTGTGTAGGGTGGAAGGGGCTGGAGAGGTTACATTAGGGAAGGAGTAGAATTTTCCACACCGACTACCTTAACTTGATTATATTTTCTTGTGCTTTATAAAACTGGCACCAGAAAACTTCCAAGTAACACTTTTTTTTCTCTCTGAGGGTAAAATTTATTGTAAATCAAAGCCTGTCTATAGCCACAAAGACTATTGTTAAAAAAACTCAATTCTGATGTGTTTTGAATTATTTATTTAATTGAAGAATTCACATGAAGGTATGAAATAATGAGGTACTTAGATTCAAATAGAATAACCACCTACTAAAAACATATGTAAAATTCGAAAAAATGTTTGAAGGTTTAGATCCATATTTTCTCTCTAATTCATTTAAGTGTATATAACTTGGAAATATAATGAATTCATATTTTGGTTTTTTCCCCCACTTCAGCTAGCCAGATTCTTCTATTTCTTTCCTACCTAAGAACTTAATGTATTCAGAATTCATTCAACACACAAGGTTAAGAAAGTTTAGCCATAACATAAAAGCCTTCCTTAAACCATACACAATGCCTGCAGCTTTCCCAAATTTCTAATTCATTCTTCAAGGATTCTTTTAATATATATTTTGAAAGAATTTGAAATATTTTCAAAATGACTGATGTCCACTTTTCCCACATAGTCAAGTAATGATGACATTTTGAAGGTTAAAGTTTATAAAAATTGTGGCCTTAGTTACAATTCCAAAGATGATTTCAGAGATGTACAGGTGGCTGGCTGAGTGGAGAAATTTAGAAATATATTTTTCTTGTTTGCTTTTACCAAATGTGGAAAGTGTTTTTTTAAGCCACTTGTTGAATGAACAGTGCCAAATTTTATTTTCCTATAATTCCCTTTTTCTTATAAAGTCACTGAATAAAATATTAACAATGACTAATAATAATATAATTAGACTACATTCTTGTCAAATAGATTTGAAAACCAGGTAAATCAACGTCTTTGTGAAATAAAGTCTTCCTCTGTATTTCCCCTTGATTATTAAACTATTTGTGAACTTTTTATTTTTCTTTGACCTCAGAATTAAGAAAGTTCTGTGAAAGTTACAGAGTTATACAGGGCTTTGAAAGATCACCCCATATTATATTCCCAAATTTAAGTGAATCAAAACCATTCAAGATGCATGATAATTTAATGTTATTAATGACCTCTAGGAGAGGGAGAGAGAGCACCTTTCCTAGAAAACCCATTCTAATATTCTATGATCATCACCATCAGATAATTTTTCTAATTAAGTCCATTGCATTAGAGTTTGAACCCTTGTTTTCTTTTTAAGTTAGAGACCAAAATCTAAATAATAGCCATTTCTATGGTTGAACACGATTGTTTAGTTATCCCTCAGTCTCTCTCCAACAGAAACATTTTCTTATTTTGAAATTTCAATCTCTAAACCTTTAATCATTGATGTGATCTTGCTTTGATCCTTCGTTATTTTTCACATCCCTCTGGTTACGTTTGGAACTTGAAATAGTGGTCTAGAGACAGCTAAATTAGTTCTCACCACTTCCTATGCTATCTTATGCATTTGTTCATTTTAAAAATTGGCCTGCCTTTCTAAACCATGGTCAGTTCTTTATCTTTTTTTTGTGCCCTAGTTCCTAATCTGACCATGGGTGCCAGAACGAATTCTTCTCTAATTGGTATTTTAAAAATATTTCCTGTTTATTGAGTTTGAATCTGTTAGCATTCAATCACTCATAAAACTCTTAAAAGGTAGTTTAGAATCTAATTCCATCCCTCCTTTTCAATCATTACACTTTCCCCAACCATGACCCAGATTCAACCTATTGAATACTCACTCTATGTGTGACTTCTTCCCATGTTTACACGTATTTATGTATAATAAATCTAATATAGAAGAACCGAGTTAAAATTAGTTATTTCTCTATAATGTAGACAGTATGGGTATGAGTTAAACTGACTATCATACTGCTAATAGGGGTTTTATATTTTATTAGGAAAATCTGCCTCATGTCTCGTAACAGAAGCACAGAGAAGATAGTCCATAGGACAAAAATGCCATAAGTACAGTGATATAAAACATCTGTGGGGCAGACAGCTGCAAAGGGTGGAAAGGAACCTTTGTGGGAAAAGATGCATGCTGATTTTTGTTGGCTTCCTCAATAATGAAGTTGAAGGAACACTGGTAGTTTTCCAAGACCGTAACTTCTCCATGTGAATGCACCTTCTAGAAGGCCACTTTTAAAATAATCTGGAGTTGTGTTTTTACCTTTATATGAATAATAGTCATCATTAATATAGTAGCATTTATTCTTAAGAAATCTTTTTGTAGATATTTGTGCTTTTAAAAATTATTTCCTTTTTTGGAATGGCTGAAACAAATGGCACAGATAATCAGACACACTGAGTTGTGATCGAAATCAGCTGTTAAGTTGAGGAAAAAGCCACTCAAACGCAAAAGGAAGTTTGAGGTTTTCCATTCCAAGTAGTCAAATTAATTAACTTAATTATAAGCAGACTTTTTTAAGAGGGCTCTAAAAGTATTGAAAACCCTTGTTGTTGAAAACAAAGTCACATAAATTCCGGCTTTGTAGGGCAGATTCTCTGAGACATATTGCTGTCACTTTACTGTGCAACAGGACTAGAGGAAGGCAACAGCAAACTGGAATAACTGACAATGAAATACAGTTATTTAGTTTTTAAACCCTGAGTCCATTTTTAAAACATTATAGAAATATTTTGATAGCATTGTAGAGAGTTGCTAGCAAAGGGCTTGAGTTGCAACATAGAAAGACCTGATTCCCAGGCCCTTTGTTTGGCCCTAATGCAATAGCACCTCTTTTTAAGTTAATTTCATCAGCCATGGAAATACTCAGAGGAAAAAAGTAAAACTAACCTTTTTGTTGTTATTAATAATAATATGATTAAATTTTCTCTAATATGCAGCTTGCTAAGTGTTTATATTATGTTTCCATGGGAACTTTTTCTGTACGTATTTTTTACTATTTCCCCAAAGAATGCAGTTATAAAACAAACATGAAATTTGGCAGTTAAATGAGGTAATGGTTATGGAATTTCAGAGGATAGAGAATTGAATTAAAAGAAAACTGGTCAACCATATTTTGGGTCTTTAAGTTGTTCATGTCAATCAAATGAGACCAATGCTTCTTTCAGGAAATGAATGCAGAAAAAGCTTTTCTTACAAAAAGGGATGGAAAGGTTATTTAACGTGTTTTTAGAGATTTTAATTCTTTTTTAGTTTGGTTTTAATATAAAAGGATAAACGGTGACAGGCTTTAAAGGATATTTAAATCTACCCTAATGTAGATGATAAAAATCAATGAAGCTGGGTTTTAAAATGGTCTGGGGAATGACCACAGTTAATAACAGCTCATGCCAGACAGAAAATAAGGAACCTATTACAGCCCTAGTCTGATTTAAAACAAAATCACATCATTTTATGATTAAGTTTTGACAGAGCAGATGGAGCTAAAAAGTACCCAATTTTGTTTTTTAAAGGCTCCTGTTTGGGGTTATTAAAAGTCAGAAGCAAGATACTATATATACTATAGATGTTACAATTCTTATCAGGAAGAACAGGCATTACCCATACAATTAGCTTTAAGTCATATGGGATGTAAGAAAACAACAACTACAGGTGTCCTGAGAACAGTTCCTTCTGAGTTCAGTAGCAACTAGTTTTTCATTTTCAAAAATACTATTTTTTTTTAAACACAATTTTTATATACTAGGCTACTGCACTCTCCCTGTTAAGGAAGAATCTTGTTTACAACACTGTCAAATTTATACATAATTTAGATTTCTTTAAACAGTCCAGGCCATTCTCTGTAAATCTGGAGGCATTATAATGTAGCATTTTATGATGACAGGTTACTTTATATTGCCTGAGCCTATTCTTTCTGATGCTCAGGGTTGTTTCCAGTGATTTGTAATTATAGACCTAAAATACATTATGTGGGTACTTTACTTCCTGTTCTATGGTTGTGTTTCATGCTAAAGTAAGCCTGGAACCAAGACCCTTAGGAAGTACAAACACAGTGTGTAGGACATAGAACAAAATGTACAACTACAGTAGATGCCTACCAGCTTCTGCCAGACACATTTTATAATTTATTAGAACCACGTCTACACTACAGAGTTGAAAGGAATATGAAGACAAATGTTTAACACCTGCAATCAAGTGAAGGGCGGTATTAAAAAGTTTTAATATCCTGTTTTTATGAAACTCTCCACCTTATGGACAATGTAATGGTTTATATGTAACTCAGTTACATTTGATGTGGCTTTTTTGTTGTTTTGCAATCTGAAACACACCCGGTCCCCTGAGATACTATGCAGCAGCTTGAGAAGGAGGGGTTGTGTGGAGATAGCTCCAGGAAGAGTACAGAAACCTCCAGAACAATAGTGTTAAGTTCTCCTACTAGGTTTTAAGTTGCTGTTGTTGCTTCTGATAAATAAACTATCTATTGTGTCCAAACTCTGCATCTATATTGTTTGGGGCTTCTCCTTATCTTAAAACTGCATAATATTCATTTTCCTTAACTAAGAACAGGCATTCATACCTATAGGTAAAAGCAGCGATAACCTTTGCAATATAAAACAACTGATCAATCTGTGACTATTAAGTGTTCAATGTTCTGTTTTTGGGTTAATCGAAGTATAGTTTTTAGACTCCTCTCCATCAGAAAACACTCTTGGGTCACTGCAAAATACACAGCGGCACTTAACAAACACTGGGCATACAACTTTTTACTAGTGACTTGTCTAATCAACTCTTTGAAATTATTTTTCTAGCTAAACAGAATATATCAGAGGCTACAACGATTGAATTGAATATCCTCGCAGAAACTGCATCACACAGATTGTCCAAAGAACCACAAATGGTACCCAATAGAACTACACCAATCATTCCTTTAGTCAACGAATTACCTGTCATTACAACAAAGTTCCCTCCTGTGGAAAGTATAGTCAATTTTGAACAGAAAGCCACAGTCCAACCTCAGGCTGTCACAGACAGCTTAGCCACTGAGTCACCCACACCAGCTGGGAGTACCAAAAAGCTTTGGGATATGGACTACTACTCACCTTCTGCTTCAGGACCACTTGGAAAGCCAGACATATCAAAAATTAAGGAAGAAGTGCTCCAAAGTACAACTGTCATCTCCCGTCATGCTACTGATTCATCGGATGGTGTCATGGAAGATACACAAACCCAAGAATCAGTTACACAGATTGAACAAATAGAAGTGGGTCCCTTGGTAACATCCATGGAAATCTCAAGGCATCCTCCTTCCAAGGAATTCTCGGTAACTGAAACACCATTTGTATACACAAGAATGACCCTGGAATCGAAAACTGAAAAGAAAACAGTAAGCACTATTTCTGAATTGGTGACTACAAGTTCCTATGGATTCACCTTGGGAGAAGATGATGATGAAGACAGAACACTTACAGTTAGATCTGGTCAGACCACCTTGGTCTTTAGCAAAATACCTGAAGTCATTACAGTGTCAAAGACTTCTGAAGACACAACTCATGTTCAACTAGAGGACTCAGAGTCAGTCTCAGCATCCACAACTGTTTCACCTTTAACTATGCCTGACAATGGATCATCCATGGACAGCTGGGAAGGGAGACAAACTAATGGTAGGATAACTGAAGATTTTTTTGGCCAGTATCTGTCTAGTACACCTTTTCCATCACAGCGTCATACAGAAGTAGAATTGTTTCCTTATTCTGGTGATAAAATATTAGTAGAGGGAATATCCACAGTTACTTATCCCTCTCCACAAACAGAAATGACACAAGGAAGAGAAAGAACAAAAACTCTAATACCAGAGATGAGAACAGATACTTATACAGAGGATGAAATACAAGAAAAGATCACTAAAGATCCATTTGCGGGAAAAACAGAAGAAGAAGGCTTCTCTGGAATGAAGCTCTCTACATCTTCCTCAGAGCAAATTCATTTTACAGAGACTTCTGTGGAAATGACAACTCCAGGTGGGTTAGAAGCAGATGGCTATGAAGATACTACCAAGTATAGTGAAGATATCACAACAGTGCATTTGACCCCCAGTACTTTAGATGTTGAAGTGGTCACTGTATCAAAATGGTCATTGGATGAAGATAATACAACCTCGAAGCCTTTAGAGTCTATAGAACATTCAGGCTCTCCAAAATTGCCCCCTGCTTTTCTCATCACTACAGGGGTGAATGGAAAGGATAAAGAAATCCCAAGTTTCACTGAAGATGGAGGAGATGAATTTACTCTTATTCCAGATATTGCTCGAAAGCAATTAGAGGAGATTACTGAGGAAGACTTAATAGATCATGGGAAATTCACAATCAGATTTCAGCCAACTACATCAGTTGGGATTGCAGAAAAGTCAACTTTGAGATATTTTGCAACTGAAGAAAGTGTTCCACCTATCACAAGCACAGAAGACCAAGTTGTTTATGCAACCATGGAAGGAAGTGCTTTGGGTGAAGGAGAAGATGTGGACATCTCTAAGCCAGTATCTACTGTTCCCAAATTTGCACACACTTCAGAGGTAGAAGGATTGGCATTTGTTAATTATAGTACTACCCAGGAGCCTACTACTTATGTAGACTCTTCCCATACCTTTCCTCTTTCTGTAATTTCCAAGACAGAATGGGGAGTGTTAGTACCGCCTGTTCCATCAGAAGGGGAAGTTCTAGGTGAACCTTCTCAAGATATACGTGTCATTGATCAGACTCGCCTTGAAGCAACTGTTTCTCATGAAACTATAACAACAACAGAAACCACACAGGGAACAACTCAGGAAGAATTTCCTTGGAAGGAAGAGACTGCAGAGAAACCAGTTCCTGCTCTCAGTTCTACGGCTGGCATGCCCAAGGAGGCAACACCACCATTCGATGAACAAGAGGGTGATGGATCAGCATACACAGTCTCGGAAGAGAGATTGATGACAGGTTCTGAGAGAGTCCCAGTTTTAGAAACAACTTCAGTTGGAAAAATTGATCACAGTATGTCATATCCACCTGGTGCTATAACTGAGCACAAAATGAAAATGGATGAAATGGTAACACTAACACCAAGCATTGGGCCAAGAGTATCTTTAAGTCCAGAGACTGAACAAAGATATGAAACAGAAGGCAGTAGTCCAACAGAATTTATAACACCTTTGAGTACTACCCAGCTTATAGAGGAAACCACTACTGAGAAAAGAGAGAAAACATCCCTAGAGTATATTGATTTAGGCTCAGAATTATTTGAAAAGCCCAAAGCCACGGAACTCCCCAGATTTTCAACAATTAAAGCCACAGGTCCAAGTGATATCACTGGTGTGTGGGATGTAGTAGACAAACTTCACACAACTTCAGCATTCAAGCCGTCTTCAGCATCCACCGGGAAACCACCTCTCATTGACAGGGAACCCGGTGAAGAAACAACCAGTGACATGGTAATCATCGGCGAATCCACATCTCGTGTCCCTCCCACTACCCTGGATGATATTGTACCTAAGGAAACGGAAACCGATATTGATAGAGAGTATTTCACGACTTCAAGTACTCCTTCTGCTACACAGCCAACAGGACCGCCCACCGTGGAAGGCAAAGAGGCTGTCGGACCTCAAGCACTCTCCACTCCACAACCCCCAATGGGGACAAAATTCCACCCTGACATAAATGTTTATATTATTGAGGTCAGAGAAAACAAGACAGGTAAGTCTTTGCTTTCTAGACATACCATAGAAAGCAATCAGCATTTTATCTTGAAAATTGCTCTTGGGGAAAAAAAAAAATCAACATACCAAATACTGCCATTAGAAGATAACTGGAGTGTGAAAAATAAATGTTTTAGTTTCATATATTTGTACAAGAATTGGAAGAATATGTTAAACAATTTGGAAGAATGTTAGATAACAATTTTATTTTAAAAGTTGTAAGAAGCCCTGCTTTGTCATCTAATATAACCAACTCATCGCTGTTACATCACTTCAGAACATGCAGAACAAAGTGTTTTAATTTCAGTGTCTTTCCATACATTACTACTCAAGTGTAGCACTAGACTGTGTTAACATTCCATTGGTCTTTAACTATTAACCTTGAGTGCTTACAACGTGGACAGCTAAAACCGTTTTGAATATCCCTAGGGTTGACAGAAAGACATCTAAAGGTTTCCTTTGGTTTTTTTTATTCCAGGATTTTATAGGTTTATTATACAAATATGATTTGTGGGGTGGGTAATAGTTCTATAGTTTAAGCGTTATTTTAATGTAAATTTAACTGTTTTTAAATTGTTGTTTTTGGATATTTTAGTGCAGCTTTAACTATTTAGAACAAATATAATCTACCTCAGTTCCAAGTAATGCTATAATTTATTGTATCAAACATTTCAGAAGGTGGATATGTAAGTGTTACCTTTGTTTCCTAAAACACTAGGCTGTGACGTTGTTTATTTTATGATTTAACTGTTTCACCTCTGGGCGTATTTGTGATGACTTCAATTCCCCTCAAATATTTTAGCTCTCTGGCAGAATTCTTAAAAGCTGTTTCTTTACATTGAATACTTGCAGTTATCATTATCAAACATACCTTATTCCTACTTAAAGGTGAGACCACACCATCTTTTGAATTTGGTAAATTGAATTGAGAATACATAGCGCATACAGTTCAATAGATCAATTCAGACTTGTTTGTCTCTTAATTTAGAAGTTAAGATTACTGATTTTAGTAAGGTCCTGTATTCTAGTTTTAATATAAGGATTTAAATGAATAAATATTCATTATTCCTTGACCTGGCTTTAAGAAGCCAGACTGAAGAATGTCATTTTCTCAAGGTTTCTCTCTTATTGCTGGGATATTCCTGTGAGGTCATCATTTTTTTGAAGAGTGATGCTACCCGTATTAAAGTGCCCAGGAGTGCACCTGTGGCAAACAAACAAGTAGCTTTATTGTCAAGTTAGTTTGTAACCAGTGCTCTAGGTAATAATTTCATGGCTTCTATACATTTCTACTATCCAGAATTTTCTCTGTGTGAAAGCTTTTGCTTGGCAGTGAATAGTAGAGAAGAGAACACACCCACAGAGTATTAAAGTTAATCTCTACTTCCCAGTACAGTTGAAAGAGGCCAGATTTGAACATGATTTTCTTGCTAATGATGCTGTTTCTTGGAAACCATAACATATTTCCTCAATTCTACATTCCTTTTCCACCTCTTGGAACTGGAGTAGAAAAGATGAGGTGAGTTGCCAAGAAGTAGAAATGAGGATTGCTGTTGTTAGGGTTGGAAAAGATACAGGAAGGTATAACTGTGAGTGAAAAAAAAAGTATTAATAAAAAGTCAATTACTACCAATGCTTAATTTAATAATTTTTAAAAATACTTCAATGACTATGTGCAATTTTTTTTTCAATTTATATTACTCTGTTGTTCGTATAAATGCTGAGTTGAGTTGAATAAGATAAGACACGATGAAAATTTAGTTCTTCATTTAAAAACTCTTCTGAATGGCAAACTGTGAGTAAAAGTTAGGATGATCAAATTACAAAATGGAAAAAGTGAAATTTGATCTCTCTGGAAGAACTGGCAGTCATCACAGAAAAAGAACGACTTTATATTTGAAATGGAGGGTCGGAGTAACCTAACCCTGAAACAATTCATGTGAAGATGTATATTTATATGTGAGTTGCGGACTTAATTCAGCTAGACCTGGGAGACATGAATAGGTGTTTTCTCTTCTTTCTTCCACTTCTAAAACATGGGACTGTGAGCCACCTTGAAACTAATTTTGTTCTGTGAAATAATAATAGGTCAGAAAATTCCGTGGAATACTTGGTTACCTCCATCAGGCAGAATTCCAGTGTGTGGTTGTATATGTGTGTGTATGGGGGGGTGGTGTATCTATGAAGTAATTATCCATCTACCTACCTCTACCTACCTACCTACCTATTATCTTTTTTTTCATGTGTTCTGTATAAGCCATTCTCCTCAAAAGTAAAAGCATTGTTTATTGTCTTCATAAGACAATGAGGTTTACTCAGATCCAAATGCTTACTTATACTAGTTTTGTTTTCTGTGAGAAATTTAATTTTCCAACATTTTGAATTTTGGCAAAGGAAAATGCTAAAGCAGATGTTCAATTAATGAGTTCTAAGGCAGGTGTATACTTTAATAAGGAAAAGTGCATATGTGCCAGGAGAACCAACCTTTTTATGGGTCAAGGCACAGTTTTCCAGACTGGAAAATCTTTGGTGCATGTGTGAACTTGTATAAATTTATTCACAAGAATAGAATCGGCCTTTACATATACCATGTATCCAGCAAAAATACCACCCATGCTACCCTAAACCAAGGCATTCATAATTTTTTTGCTGCACTCAGCAAGTCATATAAATCTTGATTTTTTTTTTTTTTACTGCTATAAAACAAAACATGCTACTCAGGGCACACTTATGTTATATTTGCTCAAATGGATCTTAATAGCAACTTAGGGTGCTGTTGCTAGAGGGCAACTGTAGTTAGCAGTTAAAAAAATCTGAAGGAACTTTTCAGCTCATAAAAATTTTATGAGCTGAAAAATGCTATGGGGTGTGCTTAACAGTGGTTCAGGGGATACTGAAAACTTGACTCCTGTCTATTTCAGGAGTAATTTGCACACCTGCAGTTTGAAAAATTATTGAAAGGTTTTCTTTGTGAACATATGTGAAGGCTATAGGGTTTGGAGACATAGGAAGAGTTTCTTCAATTCTAGATTTTTTTTTAAAAGAGCACTCCTCTAAATCATCTGAAATATTACAACTTAGTGGAACAAAACTGCAAATGTTTTTAAAAACTGACATACCAGTACCTTTAAATCAAAGAATAATTTGGAAATGTACAGATATTAAATACGAGTGTTATTATACAAATACTCATAGCTGTTACCTTAAAATAGATAGCTTATTAGTTTTCTATAAACAAGTTCATATATTCTACTTACTATGAGTCAGACCTGCTCGACGTTGTCTTGTTAGGTGTTTTTTTTACTGATTTTATAATTCATATCCACCCAATTTATATACAATCTAAGAGTAAGGCAGGAATAAAGCCAATATTAAACTAAAATGATATAAATATTAAGATATTGATAAAATTATTCATGTAATGCTATTAAAGGTTAATCAGATTTTGAGAAAGATAATTTTTGGTCTCTAAATTAGAATTCATTTTGCTCAGTATCCTTATTAAGAATCATTGGTTGCGTTGTAACCAATCATTAGAATCATCATAACCTTATTGGTTACATCATTCAGAAACAACTCCCATCAAATTAATCTCTTCTGCACTTTTGTTTGTACGTAAAAGAAACACACAAAAAGATAAAGGTTGATTTTCTGAATATTATGGTGTTATGGAGAGGGTAAAAACAAGGGACACTGGCACTGAGAGCAGGAGATATCTGGGCAAATGCTAATATTGATATCATTGATTACACAGTCATCACTTGTGAAAGATAATGTTTATACAAGGTAGTCTCAATTTTTAAAATCCCATACTTTTCATTTTTATAGAATTTTGTGATTATGTAGAAAAATTACTTTCAGATTTTTTTATTATAGGATCAGATTCCCTTCTTCAGACAAAATCTTACTGAGGGCCTCCATATCTTGAACAGACAAACGAGTAGCTGTGTTGGTTAATGTCTGAGGGAGACCAGGAGCCTTGCTCTCTTGGGACGTACGCCCCATCTTCTGTGCTGGTTTCTACAATAACATGTACCTCAGAACACAGCTAGGAAGAGAATGATATCATCTAGATAGTTCAAAATAAAGCAAAAACAATTACTCATTCCTGAATGAATTAATTTTTTAAAGTAGAAATGGTTTTAAAATTGGTCTGATTATCAGTACCTTGATCTCACTATAATGATACACATTTACTAACATTTACTTTTGAATAGCTCTGTGCACGGTGCTGAATAAAACAAATTAAGTAAGTATACTTTCAATCTTATCAGTGCCTAGGTGTCATCAAGATAATAGATACTGGCATTTCAAAGTATCATGTGTATGTGCAAAACTAAATTATCATGCAGCTCACATTGTCAGACCACTTTTTCTATATATTATCACATCTAAACCTCAAAAATAATTTGTAAGACAACTAGGGAAAGGAGATGGGCAAATGAGGGTACACCAAGTCTGATATTCGTGGCCTCCGGTCTAATGGTCTAATAGCTTTGGCTCTCTTTGGAGCATTTTTGCAGTGAAGTGATTCTGTCCCCTGATGAACTCTGAGGAACAATAACCCCTTCCTGTTGGCTCAGGTGCCACCCTGTTCAGCAATTCCTGAACGATCATAAACTCTGGCAAAACTGGTTTTTCACTGGCATTCTATTGGCTTTTTAGGAGTGTATGTTTTAAATGTGGTTGCTGCTAATATGGGGGACATGAAATGTTATTCATGTAGCTCGTAGAGCTGCCATGGCAAAGAAATAGCATTCTGAAATTGGTAGCATGCTATTCTGGGGTTCTGGGCTGCTTCTTTCCTGCCAGATTTTGGAGCACATCCCTAAAAGTGGACAGGGCTGGTGCCTACACACATGGGTGGCTCCTTTTCATGATCTCCAGCTGTGACTCACTGCTAGAGAAGCATATTTTTTTCTGCAGGGATTTAGGATGGCTTCCCCCATTCCTCATTGGCTTCCTAAAGTCTAGAAAAGGATTGAGTTCCTCTTCTATTAGTCAAATAATGGAAAGGGAAGAGAATGGTTATCTTTCCTTGCTTTCTGTAGTATGAAGAAAAAAATCGACCTTAATGTTTCTAAATTATTAGTGAGATTAACTTTGTACTGCAGACCAAAGGTTACCTTTTGGAAAAGTCCTAAGTGAAAGATGCACATATGGACATATAGACAAGCACACATAGAATCTCAACTTTTCAAAATGTTCTTTGAATAGTGTTATTAACCCACCAACCTCGAGGAAAAATTTAAGCAACTGAAAGTATTTTCTTCAAAGGTTGAGGTTTAATAATGAAAGATGTTTCATAGATAGACAAAAGGAATTTTACCTTCTTCCTAAAATGAACCAATGCCCATTCTTTCAGAAAATGGCACTTGCAGTTGCAATTTGTCATTATCAAAACTACTACTGAAGTAGGGGCATTATCCAAAGACAAATACCACTTATCTGGTATTGGCAGTTGCCTTCAGAGAGATGCCCACACTCTCTAGTAGAGCACAGTCAATCAAGAATTCCTTCAAGTAAAGCTACAACATACCTAGTCCTTTGACAGATATTAAAGAGAGGCACAAAAGAAACATAAACCGTAGACTCTGCTCCCAAAGTTTTTAAATGCATATTGGGGAGCCAATATTAACACAATCAAATGCAATTGTGGTACTAAAACATATAATTACACATTAGGTAATGTCATATGACAGACTGTGAATGACAGATGAGGTCAGCAAAGGAAGGCATCAATGAAGGCAGGAAGTTAAAGAACATTTCATGAGAAGGAAGAGACTTAAGACAGTCTTTCATGAGAAGGAAGAGACTTAAGACAGTCTCGTTTGAGGGGTATAGTACAAACAAATTACTAGAAGCCAGTTACTAGCCAATTGCTTTCCAACCTAGGCTCACCAGTGGGGCTAAGGAGCCCCAAGTATAAGCAATTTTTAAAAATAGGGCTGAGATCACAGAGAGGGCATGGCCTCCTTCAGAAGCTGAATGCCTTCTTAGGATTTGCCCAGAAACCTACACAGGTTCATGGGAACTAGAGATATTCAGCCAGTTTCCTCAGGAAGGAGTGTTCTCACACTTTTCTGTGCTTCACTGATTCATACATTTTGATAAAGATAGCATGTTCTGTGGGTTAAGTATGTTTAACTTTTCAAAATATATTCCAATGAAGTGTCGTGGTTCAAAATTACACACACATAAAGTTAGAGGGCATAAAACTACTTTTTAAAGAGTGGCTACACATTCTAAAATGTGATTTAAAGGCTAATGACATTTTAAATCAAATGAATATTGAATCAGTATGATTACGGGGAAGGTGCTTTCGGTTGGGGAATCTGGAGTCAGTCTCTCTGTTGCTTATCTGCAATGTGGACCCATCAATTTCTTAAGTTCCCTGTCAGAATTTTTTTGCTAGTAAAATGGATATAAGGCTATTATCATATAGGAGGATATTTCTTAAACTTTGACCTATACTCTTTTTTCAAATCTCAGGTGTTATGAAACAAAGAAAATGTGTGTATGTATTCATTCACACATGTATATACACATAATATACACATGTATTTTTCTCATTTATTCAACAGTCAAATAATTACAATGTACCAACTACACTAGAACTGGATTTTTTGAAGTACACTCTGTCTGCGATATTCTGAATGAACATAGAGAAGTAGTTAGTTTGCTTCATATAGGATACCTGGAAGAGGCAATTGATACAGTACAAAGAATTTTTGGAAAGAGACCTGGGTTCATTGTCAAGATTGGTATGGTTGGCCTCTGAATCCATGGGTTCCATATTCTCTGATTCAACCAAATGTGGATGGCAAATATTTTGGTGAAAAAACACAATAAAATATAACAATACAACAACAAAAAATAACACAAAGAAACCAATACAGCCTAATTATTTACGTAGCATTTGCATTGTGTTTGGTTTTATAAGTAATTTAAAGATGATTTAAAGTATATGTATATGTGGGTTGTATGCAATACTATGCTATTCTGTAAGGAACTTGAGCATCAGTGGATTTCGATGTCCTCGGGGGATTCTGGAACCAATCCCCTGTGGCTACTGAGGGATGACTGTATTTGCGATCTGTTTGGTCTTAAATAAATTACTTAACCTCTATAGGCCCAAGTTGCATAACATTAAAAATCTGTAATAATACTACCACCTCACCAAATTGCTTAAAGAGGAAGGGGATGTCTTTGAGTGCTTACCATATGCCAGTCACTTTAACAGTCCCTGTCACACATGCAATACTCCTTGAGTGACCGAGCACAGTGCCTGGCACATGGGAACTACTTAGTACAAATTAATGCCATCTCAGCTTTAGGAATTATTTCATTTCAAACTTCTAAATATAGAAAAATATAGATTGTTTTGTAGTAAATAGGTCAAAGTCGAATTATCTTAAAATTGGAGGTGATTTATTATTCAAGGGGCCAAATATAATTGCACTTCAGTATCTGCTTGACTGAAAGAACGTGTTAAAATTTTAATTCTATATTGGTTGTGTTTTTAGGGCGATGCCATTTTGGCTGCTAATCAGAAGCAGCTGCAGCCCTTACTTAAAATTTAAATATAGTATTGATTCTATAGGACCTAAGAGTAGAGTTTATTAGCTTTCTGCTCTTTCTCATTGTGTGAAAATTAGGCTTCTGATTTTGATAACTACCATTTTAATTTTCTCTCAAAAAATCATTTTACACATTCTTCATAAATTTCCCCAGGTGTTGGGCTCAGCCTCTTGCATATTCATAGAATACACGGACATTCCCTGCTGTCTTTTTGTTGTTGTCAAGGAAACCCCCAGTTCTCTACACAGGGATTACATTCTTCTTTCTTAATAGCTCTTAGATCATTCATTTGTGCAACGAATAAAAAATGTATTCACAGGTCCAGACAGTGTTCAGAACTTTTTTCTGGAGGGGAGGGGTGTAGCTAACGGGAGAGACGTGCATGGTGAGAGGAGAAATAGGGATAAAAGAAAAGGAAAAAGAAATGCTCTCTGAGTTCCATTTTAATGAGGTAAAGTTGAAAATTTTATGCTTTTAAGAAGACATTGCCTATTTTTGTCAGTTTAGAAAATTTGTAACATTACTTTTCGGTGAGGCCAATTTTTCACATATAAAAATAGTTAGTTTTTAAGTGGCTTTATTAATAGAACAATTCCAAGAATGGGGCCCTGGTCAGTGTGGGTGGGACAGGTGGGGGAATGGTGATGGGTTTTAGTAGAATCTGTCATATATTTTTTCATTTGTATTGAAGTACTTTACATTTTTTTACAACATAATTGAAGTGATATAAAATATAAAATATTCTTTGATCCTAGGGCATCATGTGGATATCTGAGAACTCATTTTATTGCATTTAAGAGTGGTGTTCCTTAAAGAGTGCCAGTATTTAGACTTTTTGAGTATGAATCAGGAGGGAAACACACATCTATTGAAAGAAGAAGGGTATAATTATTCTCAAAAAGAGTGATTCATTCTTTCAGAGGAAAATAAATTATGTGAACCTTCTAAATAAATACCTGCTAGAATGATGGGGTAATGTATAGAGTGTTTCTCCATAAATAATTTAAAGTCTGAATAGGGGATTTTAAATTAGAAAGAAAGAAAGAAAGAGAGAATGTCTGGAGTGAGAGGAAAAGTTTAATTGTATTTCAGCATCTATGACTATGAAAATTTGATCTATGGTGTCCCTGCATTACACCCAAACTTGCTTGCACACATGGATAATCAGCACACAGTGAGTGCCTTGAGTAGCTTTTTGTGACTTCACGTCATCACTGTGTAGCACAGTCTTCCTAGTGTCTTACAGGGCAGTGGAGTTACTTTGGCCACATGCTGCATAGAGTAGGCTTCTGAAGAGTTTGGTTTTACTAAGATGAGGAAAGGAAAAGGAAATAAATAGGCTAATGTACATTTCTAGAGAGTATACTGGAGTATAGTATAATAATCATTTTCACTGCTGAAAGCTTACCTGTCTCTGCTTTACTGGGCAGCGTATCTTTACTCTCTGTAGATAATACATTTTCTGCTCATCTTCTCATGTTCATGCCCAGAAAGTGGTTTGGAGGTTTGCTGAAATAAAGTCATTCAATCAAGCTAGTGTATGACTGGAGAAAAGAAAATAATACAATTTATAATTTTTATAATTATAATTTATAATACAAATGACAAAAGAAAGAAATACAGTTTATAGCTTATTTGGGAATTTATAGCTTAGTTGGGAAGGTAACTTGAAATAATTAGCATACAAGAGAGTGTACAATAAAGGCTAGTTGTTTTATTGAAAGGGAGTTTAGATGCATATGTGAAATGCATTAGGAAACATCTTTAGCAGGCAAAGTCTCAGAACTGATCTCAGAAAAATCTCTGGGCATACATCATCCCATCAAGCATCCACTCTGTTTGCCTGAGAGGACTTAGAGCTGCCCAAACCAGGCACCAGCTGCCTGACCACGCATGCTGCCACGGTGTGCAATGGTCTCAGGGACAGCAGGACATTGATCAGTGCATAAATATTGCCCACATTGTTCTCAACCCTGGTTGTATATTAGAATCATCAGGGAGCCTACAAAAAAAAATAAAATGAATCTCCCTATCTCCCATAAGACAACTTGAATCTGAATTTCTGGTGGTAAGGCTCAGGGATTAGTGATGTTTGTTTCTTTTCTTAACTTTGTTTACTTACTTATTTTCTTATTAGGCATCTGTATTTTAAAATGCATCCCTTGTGATTTTGATGCACAGTGAGTGTTGAACACTACTGGTAAACTAAAGGCTTTCCGACCTTTAGAAGGCCTGCTGAAATGCAGTCTTCTGGGGAGGGGTTTGCTTTAAGCCTCTTTTGGTTTAATCTATACTCTACCAACTTTGAGAAGAAAGAATACGTCTGATCCAGCCTTCCCTGAGTGAGATGGTATTTTGATCAGATTTGGGGGAGTGTTTTTTTTTTTTTTTGTCACAAATGTTAAATGAAACTTGGCATCTGTTAATTAGGAAAAAAATAGAATTGAATATTATTGAAATACGTTTTTAAAAGTTTCGGAAATAATTATAATTGAATCAAAAGTAATAGTGAAGAGTGAGGAGTACATCATTAATTATTCAGAACTGCATACCTCACTTTGTTGTACCCGTGTTAACATCTGTCTGCAATCACAGAAATTAAAAGGAAATATGCCTTTGGCTTAGGCACTCTTTTGGTTATACTGCCAAAGTCAGTTTGTTGAATATACATTAACATTTGAAGAAAACAGTGATTACCACCTTGATATAAGCCTTTATGGATTTGGAAAGAAAATGAATGATGAAAAATATATTGAGACTGTGCCTGCTTATTTAAATGATCTAGATTTTTATAACCACAAAAGTCCTTAGAGTTTGAGTTATTTGTATATTCTTCAGTTGTAGTGCAGACTTAGAGCTGTAATTGCAGCCAAAGAACAACATTCTTCAGTCTGAGATATAAATCTTTCAAAGAAAGTATCAATTCAGCATAATGTAAACTTTTTCATTCTTGATAATAAATAAAGGCATTGACATTCTTCCAGTTAAGTTCCCAAAAGAGAGGCTAAGTGGTTAGAGTATGAAGAGTTATGTGTTTAAAGGATCCCATCACTTTAATTATGGGAAAGAGAATTTAGGCAGGGAGGTGAGATTTAAAAAAAATGAAAAACAGCTAGTAAATTTGGAAATAAGAAATCATATGACTTAAGTCCCATGACATACAAATCAAAGCCATGGCCAGTTTGGGTGGAGGAGTTTTAGAAAAGCTATATTGGAGGACTGAGGACTTCAGCTGGATCATTCACAACTAGATGGGTATAGTTCAAAGGAGAATTTAGGAAGCATTCCAAACTGGGGCTGGGGGAGTCTTCTTGAACAATTCTGAGGTGGGAATGAGGGAGACGTTGAGATAGGGACAGGGAGCTGCTGGGCTCCGAAACAGAGATGCAGAGAATGACGACAGAGAACTGAAGGGGAGGGACATGGGACCAGAGAATTTGAACACCCTGTTGAAGAGTTCAGGTTCAAGAGATGACAGGAAATTACTACTAACTTTTCAACGAAGGAGCGGCATAATTAAAAACTAAATGGTGTTTGGTGAAATTTAGCTTAGTAGATATAATTTTAGGGGATAAACAGGAACAGAAAGGAATTATTTATGAGAGGCTTTTGTTTTTACTTTAGTCAAAGCTTTTACTTATTTTTAAATCCTTGATTCTGACCCAAGCGTGTTTCTGGTGTTAGAATATCTGGTTAATATCTATCTACCCATCTATCTATTTATCCTTGATCATCTATCTGTATAGCAAAGAATTTGACAATGTTAGAGAACTGAAGTGAAAAAGACATTAAAATACTGCCTATGGTTGTTTTTGTTCATTTGCTCTATTTTTCATCTTTTAAGGAAACATTTAGAAACCTACTGGCTTACTTCTCTTTCATATAGCTTTTATCTCATTGTTTGGAAATGCTCAAAGGTTCCTAAATTATTTGATTATGCTCTCCAGGAAAGCTCTTACTCTTTAAAAACTGGAAGTTATAAAGTCCCTTGGGCCTTTTCTATAAGCAAGAAGAGCCCACACTCAATGATATCTCCATAAGCACACTTAGCAGATGACTGTATCTAAACAAATTCTTTCCACTTGAAGGAACAGCACTATTTGAGGATTATCTGAAGTTGGACAAAGAGATGATTCCCATTTATCAATCCCATAATATGTCTTCCTCTTAAAAGTGAGGCTATCAGAAACACTTACATTGTTAATATATGTGTATTACTCTTTCTGGATGTAAAATTCATGAATTGAGACACAATTGGCTCCTTGCTCAGCATGGGAAGGCTGTCAGCATACGCTGACATGCTTGAATAGTGCACCAAATGAACCTTAACTAGCAGAGCTCATAGGGAGACGTGGGTCACAGAACCCAATATTGATCTTCCTATTTTTAGTTTAATCTCTCTGATCTCCAGGAAGATTGAGTATTGATATAAATATCTTATAATATTCAGTCATTGAAATAATTAAGGCTGTAAAAACACCTGACAAGATTTGAGGACAGTGTTTGTACCTTGATTACTAACGTCAATTTTTTTAAACATACTGAGTTGGCACCATTTTTAGTGTATCGAATTTTGAAAACGGTGGGATGTCTAAGACAATCTGGTCCAAATTCATGCTAGGTGGTCTTCTTTGCTTCTTAGGGTGCCAGTTAGCATTTTATTTTAATTAAGAACATACTAAAGGTGAACGGAATTGAAACATTTGTTTCTCTCTGGTAATTGGATCTATAGGTCTGTGTCAGAAAACTTAAAACATCTCAAAAAATTTCAAGCTTTCTCTCTTTAAATTCTACAAGTATTTCTCAAGCACTTCAGTATGGCTGTCTATTGTATTTTTAAAATAAGGAAACAAAAATCTTTTTTGTTACACATTAAAATAAAATCTATTTTAATAAAGAAATGTGATCCTAATATATCTCTGCTGAATAGATTGGTATACACTTACATTTAATTAAAAGCTCTTAAACTAAAATTGTAAAATTCCCTAAAGAGAACATGAACTTTAACCAGCTGCCTATGCATCTTAGCAACTATGTTTTGTGTCTGGTAACAGTATGACTGGAAGACTTGTGCCGTGTCTACAAAACTTTGCCATGAAGTACTTAAAAATACATGGTGAATAATTTGAGGTCAGCTAGCAATAAAGCTTTGTGTGAAATGCCATTAAAAAAACCTATTAATCGTGGTACTGGTATATTCAAGCTGTTAAAATACATTCATATAAACATAGAAAAGATTATACATACACTTGGTATAGTTCTGTGGTTTGACTCTTGAAATCCAAATAAAAGTTATATTAGCCTTAGAGTAAAATTCTAGAATAGAGCAGTCTTTTATAAGGACTTGTTCATCTAAGATCTTGGAATGTCAATCACTCTATTTGGTTGTTCTGTTGCTACTACAGCAGATCACCATTTCGGAATGAGATACCTCCTTTCACAACCGCACAGGTGTCCTCCCATGTGACAAAGAAACTTTTTTGGTTTGCAACAATTATAGCTGTTGCAATTCTCTAATAATGTATGTGGTGGGTGGGGGTGGTGACAGGAAAGGAAGATGAAGAGGTAATTTCAGAGGGTGAATAAACAAAAAGCAGCAAGTAGAATTTGGTGAGATGTAATGGGTTAGTGACAGGAATTAGGGTGACCTGGCAGGAAAGAATTTACCTATCTATATATAGTAGATAAGTTTTATACCCCCACCTGTTCTACAACCATGAAATGTTAAAAGTCTGGGAACAAGCAAGTTATACTAACAGAATAAAATGTAGATTGATATGCAGAGAATCTGTTGGCAGAAAAATTTAACTTCAAAGCCCTTGGTAATTAGCATTTCTCCCCCCCTCAAACCCCTTATTAAGTAATCTAATGAAACCATTTGGAAGGTGACACAACTTATTTAAACAATAATGTTAGTTGCTTGATTGTGAGACTATTCCTTTCATAAAAAGAAAACAAAATGATTTCAACTCTCTTTTTGCATCTTTGTTTTATTTGAGAATTCCCATTTAGTGGAAATTTTTTTCGAGAGATGTAATGTATAACATGAGGACTATAATTAATAAAATTGCATTATATTAGAGATTTTTGTTAAATAAGTACATTTCAGCTGCTCTTATAACTAAAAAGTCATGATGTGTTAATTTGCTTCACTATAGTAACCATTTTACCATCTATATAGTTCTATAACATCGTGTTGTAAACCTCAAATATACACAATAAAATTTGTTTTAAAAAAAGAAAATTTTTATAATACTTATCAAATGAGTATATTATCTTATTTATATATATATAAATATATATATATATGATAATATATAAATTTTCTTCTTGATCAAATTTATTATGATGTGCTGATAGTCATTTGGTCATTGCCAGCCTCATGATACAATGATAAACATAAAATGAAACTGCTTAATATGTTTGTTTTCTACCATTCTGAAGGCAAGCTAGATCAGATACTTGAGAGGTGGGTGGAGGAAGGAATCCTAGTCTAAATTCTATGATTGGTACCTTTGAAATATGTACACTCCCTTTAAAATGGGAGAAAAGAGTTTAGTAAAGCCAGTTTTCTAAGTTATTGGCAAGAAGATTTGTTTCAGATAGAGAGAGAGAGGGGTGCAGGGAGAGACTGGAAGGTATACTTGGGTCTCTATAAAGTTGGTTTGTGAGTGTCTTCCCTAGGGCCTGATACATAATAGGTACTCAGTAGATTTTGCATAATCATTTGGCTACTGGAAAGACAATATAGTTAGGGTGACTTGAATGGTTGTGGAAATAAATTTAATTTTGTGTACACAAACCAGTATGAAGCAGTGCTGTGTTTGGGAAACACATGCAAATTTTATGTCTCTGGTATGCTTTTTGTTGTTGTGATTGAAATTTCTTAATATTTATTTAGGTTAGAGAATGGAATATACTGCATCTACCAGTTGCTTATTTTTGGTGAAATATTCTGATATGATGATCTAAAATGCTAAAGAAGTCCTCAAAGATTTAGGAGCAATAGGAAGTGCTAGAGTTTGTCATCCAAGTGGAACACAGACTAAAAGAATATTATACTTGGTTCACTGGAGCTAAAATCAGAGACTATTAAGTGAATGATATGGTCTTATGGTCTTTCATTTATAGAATTAAGTAGACTTAATATGAGTTGATAGTTAACTAAATTATATTAATTGCTAATTTACAATTAGAGTTCTTCTGTATTTTCTTTCCCAGAAAAAACATTTCAGTGTGCATTGATGACCACCTATCAGTTTCTTGCCATGTTGACATGTGATGCATCGGTATACCTTAGTGTCTTCTCTCTCTGCTTTTCTCTACCTCACTTTTTTAGAGCTACCAACATCATACTTGACAGAACCTCCATGTGTAATTATTCATTAAGAAGAGCATGGAATATATTTATATCAGTCTTATTTTTTTAAAGTAAAGAATTTATCTAGAAGCCAAGACAAATCTATAATAACAATGAGTGTTTTTGCCCTATTCTTGGCCAGGAGTTAGTTCATAAATATACAGTACTGAGCAGTTATTTTCTCATTTACCCTTTTGTTTGTCTGCAGAATTCTAGCTGAATGGCTAGTTTTTACTCCATTATTTATAAAAAGTTACAAAATCTGGTAGGGATTCTTTATATGCTTGATACTGACACATGTTTCTTATTTAAAATTTTTTCTATATTTAAGTGAAAGATACTATGCACTAAATATAGGAATTTAGTGAACTTGTTTGTAGTATTTCTTAATAGTGAATTCTAGTTTTGTTTAAGCCTAATGAAATAAAATAAAAGAGTTGCATATAAAATAATAGCATGAGCAGTTTAAGATAGGTACACTTTTGAAACTCCAGTTAAATTCCATGACGTTGTACAGAATAGTTTAACTGAGTCTGGCTTAATTAAGCTAATTTTGAATTACTCAAATAGTATTAGCATGGAGAGGCTACTTGAATTGGTGGTTAGATAATATTATTGATATGATATTTCACGAGATTCATTTGTATAAAGGCATTTGATGTGTTCTCTCATATAGCTTTAAATATTCTTTTCACATTCTTTTTTCATAGCACAAAACCTACCATCAATGAAAATTGTATTAAGAGGATGTTATTATCTGAAGATTTTGTTCTGTCCCCTTTTAAAACATATACATCGTGGACACTATAAGGTCAGAGTAACAACTTTAGTGACCAAATATTGAACAAACATTCTTTTTGATTATATTTTTTAAAAGGCAAGGCATTTAATCATTTCCTTAAACTTGGCAATTAGTAATAGTTGCAAAAGCTGTGCCAGAAATGATCTGTAATTATTTTATGTTTACACGATACACTAGAGTTATATAAAGTTATATAGTATTGATCTCACTTCTCTGTATGATAGAAATATTTTTTCATTCATTTGAATACTCATATACCTTAGCTTACATAGTTGAAAAGCTGAAATGTATAGGGTGGAATGGAATGAAGATATAAGAAATGAACTGTAATGTGTAAAAGTTCAGTGGGAAGGACACAGGGTGAGAATAACCCAGCCCTACACAAAAGTATTTTAGTGAGATAATTTAGTGAGGATATCGTGGGATACAAAGAGGAGTTTTCTTTCTTGTTTTTGTTAGAACAAACGGCATAAATGTATAATATACGTCTTCCGATTACATACAAGTCTTGTGGTCTGGTTTTTTAAATTTAAAAACAATTAAGGAGCTTCTGTAGACTTTGTATTGATAGTTTATATACTTCCATATTTATGTTGATGCATAATAAACTACAATACAGGTGATACTGATTCTTCCTCAATAGGATTTTTTCTTTTCTGACTTAACAGTAAATGCTAGATGTTGGTATCTCCATACAAGGAACGGAGTAGCTTCTTGCAACACGAACAATCTAGGAGAAAGCTATTTTTTTCCCCGCTATAGATGATGGGGGAGCATGTGGGGCTGGGTTGGCTCCGTCATAATTGTTTCTCCTATACACTTCTCAGGTTCAGCCTATGAATGTGTGGCATGAATTGTGGCTAGTCTGAAAATTAATTCTGCAATATTATGTCCTTGGGCAAGATGGTGAGGCATTGTGTAATCCTTTGCCTTCTTTACGGGTCAGCATATCCACAGGTGCCTTTTTGCACTGCCCGTCACTGGACATAGAGCAGCTCTAGTGGCACGACCCTTTCCTGGGACAGTTGAATGCCATCGTGATGGAGGTGAAGCCTCAGAACTTCCTCTTTCCTGCTGCCTAAGACAAAGAGTTTTGCTGATGTATTTCTGTTAGCAGAAAAGTCAACTGGGCTTAGTGTTTGGTGCCGTATGTCAATTTACAATGTAGGGAATGTTCTGATGATATATGCTATTTGAAGTGTGCTAGATAGAATATTTATATGTGACTTTTGCACTTTGGAGAAAATGTTAATAACAGGAACTAAAATTGACCTGATCCAGGTTGCATCCCAGGAAGGATAAAGGTATAAAGGTATGGAAGCCTCTCCCTGGGCCTTTCAGTGAGCTATCCCCACCAGAGCTCTCCCATTTGGGGTTGCTGATCTTGTGTATGGGATGTGGCTAAACTACAGTGGGTAGAGGTTGTCATTGTGTTGTGAAAGGCTGTAAGTAAACCTCTCTTTTACTTTTCTATAAAACAATCTTCTCTAGGACAGATTATAAAGAGAGCAGAAGGAATCTCTTCTCATTTTCTTTTTGAATAGAAAGTGTCTATTCCCTCACATAAAAGACAACAATCAATTACTTTTTCTATATTCATATAGAACATATAGAAAAAAGTAATTATTCATATAGAACATATAGAAAAAGTAATTGATTCTATATGAAATGGTCTTGAGTTGTCATTTTTAAATTGGTTCTATATGAAATGGTCTGAATTTTTAATTTTTCTGCAGTTCACACAAATATGAATTTCTGCATTTCAAGACTGCAATGTATATGTGATTCCTTGCTGCACTTCAAGGGCCTTGTTGTTTTCTTAAACATGTTGAAGAGTTTTCATAACCTGTTTCTATAATCTTAAATTGGATTTGTTTTTCTTATTGTTAATGTAAAAGCAGCAAATTTGAAGACTGAGAACCATGTTTAGGAGGGTGATTGCACTTACTGTGAAAAGATTTGCATCCTTCTTTGTGTGTGTGAGTGTGACCAGCCTTGCTATCGATTTCTTCTGTCATACACTGTCAAATCTTCTATTTAAGTATTGTGAAAACTCTGTTTTTTTCAGGTCGAATGAGTGATTTGAGTGTAATTGGTCATCCAATAGATTCAGAATCTAAAGAAGATGAACCTTGTAGTGAAGAAACAGACCCAGATCACGATCTAATTGCTCAAATTTTACCTGGCTTACCTGATATAATTGAAATAGATATATACCACAGTGAAGAGGATGAAGAAGATGATGAAGAGTGTGCAAATGCTACTGACGTCACGACCACCCCCTCCGTGCAGTACATCAATGGGAAGCATCTCATTACCACTGTGCCCAAGGACCCAGAAGCTGCAGAAGCTAGGCGTGGCCAGTTTGAAAGTGTTGCACCTTCTCAAAATTTCTCAGACAGCTCTGAAAGTGACACTCATCAGTTTCTAATAGCCGAAACAGAATTGTCTACTGCTATGCAACCTAGTGATTCTAAAGAAACAACTGAATATCTTGAAATTACATGGAAGCCTGAGACTTACCCTGAAACATCAGAAAGTTTTTCAGGTGGTGAGACTGATGTTTCCCCCACATCCCCTTTCCATGAGGCAGAAGCAACAGAGGGTGTAGAATCAATCACAGAGAGAAGTCCTGAACTTGGCAATCAGGTGCATGAATACACTGAAGCTGTCCCTCTGTTTCCTGAAGAGTCTTCAGGAGAGGCTGCCATTGACCAAGAATCTCAGAAAATAGTATTTTCAGGGGCCACAGATGTAACATTTGGTGAAGTGGCAGAAAAAAGCACTTCTATCATGTATACTCCCACTGTAGTTCCAAGTTCTATGTCAGCACGTGTTTCAGAGGAAGGATCAGTTACCCTACTAGGAAATCTGCAGCCTAATGACCCATTGTCTACCCGTGAAAGCTGGATAGAAATAACCCCTAGACAAATTGTAGAGGTCTCAGGGAGTTCTTCAGTTCCAATTGCAGAAGGCTCTGGAGAAGTAGAAGAATACAAAGATAAAATGTTCACCATGGTAACAGATTTATCACAGAGAAATACTACAGATACAATCATTACTTTAGACACCAGCAAGGTAGTTATCACGGAAAACCTTTTTGAGATTCCTGCGACTACCATTTATTCAGTTTCTGAACAACCTTCTGCAGAAGTGGTGCCTACCAGTCTTGTAAGTGAATCAGACACTTCCAAGTGGGTTTTCAGTACATCTTTTGAGGGAAAGAAAAGGAAAGAGGAGGAAGAAGGACCTACAGGTACAGCTTCTGCAGTTGAGGTACATTCACCTACACAGGGATCAGATCAACTCATTTTATCCTCTGAATTAGAAAGTTTGGATGTAGCTACATCTAGTGATTCAGCTACTGGGAAGACTTTTATGTCCTTGACAACACCCACGCAGTCTGAAAGAGAAATGACAAGTTCTACCCCTGTCTTTACAGAAGGAAATGTTTTAGAAGACTTGCGGGCACAGACTACCAAGCACAGCAGTAGCAGTCAACCTGGGATCCAGGAGGGGCTGACCACTCTCCCAGGTAGCACTTTCTCTCTCTTTATGGAGCAGGGCTCTGGAGAAGCTGCTGGTGTCCCAGAAACCACCACTCTTTCTTCATTTTCATTAAATATAGAGTCTGAAATTCCAACCAAAAAGGAAACAGCTGGCACTTTGTCTCCCCATGTGGAAAAAACATTCTCCTCTGAGCCAACACGACTAGTTTTGAGTACTGTAATAGACAGAGAAGTTGAAGAAATTATAAGTCAAACATCCAAGGAAAAATTGGTTTCAGAGGTATCAGGAAAACCAAATTATGGGGCAGAAATAAGGGGCTTTTCTACAGGTTTTCCTCTCGGGGAAGATTTCAGCGGTGACTTTAGAGAATACTCAACAGTATCTCATCCCATCACAAAAGAAGAAATAGTGATAATGGAAGGCTCCGGGGATGCAGCATTTAGGGATATCCAGATTTCACCATCTGCGATACCTACTTCAGTTCGTGTCAGTGGCACACCTAATTCGGAGGGACCCAGTAGCACCTCGATCAGCACTTCAGCCTTGCTGTGGGAAGAGTTCATAGCCTCAGCTGAAGGTTCAGGTGAGCAACTGGTCATAGTAGGCAGCTCTGTTGGCCCAGTGCTCCCCAGTGCTGTGGAGTTTTCTGGTACAGATTCCCCATTTATTGACCAAGGATTGGGAGAAGTGGGTGCTATCAATGAAGCTGATAAAAGATCCACTGTTTTGCCAACAGTAGAAGCTGAAGGTACTATAGTTCCAACAGAAAAGGGGGAAGTAAAGGTCAATGACACAATTTCAATGAACTTTCCCCAAACTATGGAGCCACTCAAATTATGGTCAAGGCAAGAAGTCAACACTGTAAGACAAGAAATTGAAAGTGAAACAGCATCAGAGGGAAAGATTCAAGAAGAAAAGTCTTTTGAATCCCCCCGAAGCTCTCTTGCACCAGAGCAAAGAATTTTCGATTCACAAACGTTTACTGAAACTGAACGCCAAACCACAGATTATTCTATACTAACAACAAAGGAAACTTACAGTACTGATAAGGAAATGAAGGAGGAAGGCATTTCCTTAGTTAACATGTCTACTCCAGATCCAGATGCAAAGGGCTTGGAATCATATACTATTCTCCCTGAAGCTACTGAAAAAACACACTTTTCCTTAGCTACTGCCTTAGTGACTGAGTCTATACCAGCTGAAAGTATGGTCACTGATTCATCAATCGAAGAGGAAGAAAGTGTAAAACTCTTTCCGAAAGGTATGAAACCAACAATTAAAGAGTCGTATACTGATCTCTTATTCTCTGGACTGGGATCAGGAGAAGACGTTTTGCCTACTCTACCTACAGTGTCAGTGAATTTTACTGAAATGGAACAAATTGTTAACACATTATATCCCCAGACTTCTCAAGTGGAAAATTTAGAAACAAGCAGCTTAAGTGATAAAACTGAAGATTATGAGGGAGTGGAAAATGTGGCAAATGAAGTTAAACCACTCATTTCCAAAACAGATAACAGCTCTGAAAGTAGTGAGGCAGTATCCAGCACAACCTTAATAGAAATTTCAAGTGACACTGGAGCAGAAAGACCCACTATGACACCTCTTCCTTTCTCTACAGACAGCAAACATCTTCAGAATCAGACTCTCGGGTGGGCAGAAGAAAACCGGACTAGTAGACCACAAACTATAACTGAACGAGACTCTAACAAGAATTCTTCCACAGCAGAAACTAAAGAAACAGCAACCTCTTTCTCTGTTTTTCTGGATAGACCTTATGGTCTTGACATGGCCAAAGAATTTGTTACCTCAGCTCCAAAACCAACTGACTTATTTTATGAACATTCTGGAGAAGGATCTGGAGAATTGGCTATTGTTGATTCAGTTCACACTTCTGGAACTACTCAGGCAACCAGACAAGGAAGTATCACATTTGTTTCTGATAGATCCCTGGAAAAACATCCTGAGGCGCCAAGTGCTAAAGCTGTTACTGCTGATGAATTCCCAACAGTTCCAGTGGTTCTGCCTCTTCATTCAGAGCAGAATCAAAGCTCCCCTGATCCAACTAGCATACTGTCAAATACAATGTTATATGAGAGGTCCACAGATGCTACCACAGGTAGTTTTCAAGACCATTTCAGGGGACTTGAGGATTCTACCTTAAAACCCAGCAGAAGAAAACCCACTGAAAATATTATTATAGATCTGGACAAAGAGGACAAGGATTTAATATTGACAATTACAGAGAGAACTGTCCTTGAAACTTTACCTGTGCTGACATCAGATAAAAATACTATCATAGATATTGATCACACTAAACCTGTATATGAAGACATCCTTGGGATGCAAACAGACATAGATCCAGAGATACCGTCAGGATCACATGGCGGTAATGATGAAAGCACTCAAGTTCAAGAGAAGTATGGGGCAGCTGTTAACCTTTCTTTAACTGAGGAAACATTTGAGGGCTCTGGTGATCCTCTTCTGGCTAGCTACACTCAGGCAACACATAATGAATCAATGACTTCTAAAGATAGAAGCCAATCAGATCATAAGGGCTTTAACTTCACAACTGAGATCCCTGTTCCTAGCAAGGAAGCAGAATTAGATATTTTACTTCCCACAGCAACATCCCTGCCCATTCCTAGTAAGTCTGCCACAGAGAATCCAGAGATTGAAGAACCAAAAATTGAAGCAAAAGCCCTGGATGACATCTTTGAATCAAGCACTTTGTCTGATGGTCAAGCTATTGCAGACCAAAGTGAAATAATATCAACATTAGGCCATTTGGAAGGGACAAAGGAGGAGTATGAAGAAAAGAAATACGCAGGTCCTTCTTTTCAGCCAGAATTCTCTTCAGGAGCTGAGGAGACATTGATAGATCATACTCCCTATGTAAGTATCAGTACTGTCCACGTTATGGCTCAGAGTCTGACAGAGGCACCTAATGTGGTGGACGGATCCAGTTCCCCATATTACACTGATACAACCTCAGCAGTATCAGCATTTGCAAAGTTGTCTTCTCAGACACCATCGTCTCCACTCACTACCTACATAGGCAGTGGAGCCTCTGAACACACAGAAGTACCCCAGCCAAGTGCTCTGCCAGGTATAGATGCTGGCTCATCTCAGATGTCCCCAGAGTATTCTTTTAAGGAAATTCATGCAAATATTGAAGCAACTTTCAAACCATCAAGTGAAGAATACTTTCACATAACTGAGCCTCCATCCTTATCTCCTGACACAAAATTAGAACCTTCAGAAGATGAAAGTAAACCTAAGTTATTAAAAGAAATGGAAGCTTCTCCCACAGAATTAATTGCTGGGGAAGGAACTGAGATTCTCCAAGATTTCCATAACAAAATCAACGGTCAACTTTTTGGAGAAACAATCATCGTGGTTCCCAGTGTTAAAACACCAACACCTGAGGCTGGAACTGTTCTTACAGATGCCAATGAAATTAACTTAGAGGGTGCTACACAGTGGCCACATGCTACTTCTGCTTCTGCTCCTTCTGGGGTTGAGGCAGGTGTAGTGCCTCAGCCCAGCCCAGAGACTTCTGAAGAGCCCACCATTCCTTCTTCTTTTCTGGAAATCAACCCTGAAACACAAACAGCTTTTATCAGAATGGAGGATTCCACAGCAGCATCAGCAGAACAGCAAGTATCAGCGAGAATTCTTGATTCCAATAATCAGGCAACAGTAAGCACCCTGGAATTAAATACTGAGCTTGCAACACCACCATTTCCCCATCTGGAAACTTCTAATGAAACTGATTTCCTGATCGGCATTAGTGAAGAGTCAGTGGAAGGCACAGCAATCTATTTACCAGGTAAGTCCACAACATTGATAAATCTGTTTCCAAATCTGGAAACAGTCCATTGGTCCTAACATATATATGTATATAATTTTATTGTGCTGTTAAATCAGTGGAGATTTTTATATTGGTCACATAACAGCAGGCCAGGCCACAGCATTGAGTCCATCATGAAATGAAATGAAAGTAGGTATAGATTATTTCTGAGCTTTAGAGTATATACAAAAATACTTTGTATTTTTCTGGGTTTAGGAAATAACATACAATTGGAACATAGAAAAAGTGAAATTGTTAATGGTATACAAATTTGATTTGTTTTGACTTACAACTAGAGTACTGCTTTGTCGTATGTCTCATAGTTGTACTTCTTCATTTTAAAAATGGAAAAAAAATGTCCTATTTTTTAAAAACTCTCCCATTGATGGGTGCTATTGTGGTAATATCAAAATCTGTCAGGCCTTTAACATTTAAGAATAGTAAATAGCTCTAATAAATATTTCACAGTTTATAAAATATCAATTATCCATTCATTCTTTTATGCAATTTCTTTGCTTAAGACAGTCTACATAATGCTTCTAACAGTACCTAGCCATAGTGGGTATTCATTTATTATATTTGCATACTGCCTGTTGAGAGAAGTTTTCTATTTATTGATTGAATGTACAGAAAGCATGAATTTGATTGCTGCTTCATGTAGACCATCTCATTTGATCTTCACAAAAAGGCTAAAAAGCACATATTATTAGCCCTATGTAAAAGGGTAAGACATGGAGATTCAGAGGGGTTCGATAACTGGCCCAAGGTGGCATAGCCACATCATGGCAAAAGTGGGATTTGAACCCAGATCAGCTCACATTCTGATAAAATAGAATTTATTTTACTCTTAGTCTAGCCTGAGAATGTTGAGAAATTGGCTTTAATCGTGTTTTCTTGGAATGTTATTATTTAAATAACAATGTCAGTGACAGGCATCACCACCTAGCTGCTAGCTGCAGAAAAAAATCAGTCCTCTAACGGCCGTCTTGGTTGAAAGTATGTTTTATTTTAATTAATATGTTTTATGTCATGGCTATTGTTAGAACTATTCTTCTGATCATATCAATACCATCTTTTGTGCAACGAATGCTTTATTTTGATGTGCTTCAGAAAGAGTAAAATAGTCAGAGAGTGCAACTTTTTATAAACGGCTTGAAATATTTTGTGAATAAAATTGATCAAAGGTGGTTGACATTGGATTTTTTTGTTGTCACTCTATATTTAATCTGTAAACAATAACCTAGTAATCTGGCCAATGTTTATTGTTTTGTAATTCAGTTGAAATATACTTCAGGTTTTTGAAACTATGATACAGAAATAATTGATAATAACCATGTACATATAGAATTAAGTTTGACAAATGAGTAAGAAATGTGTACCAGTTGTCCAGTCCACAATATTTACCAAGAATTAGAGTTTGCGTCTTCATTACAAAACAAATTTGTCACTTTAGCTTAATTCAGTAAACAGCAGCTCATATGAGATTACCTGGTCTATGTGTTGCAGATTCAACTTTCAGAGCTTAGTACTAACTGTTTAGGAAAGAATAAAATTCATAAAAACAAAACTTTTCTCCTAATTGGAATGACTTCAAGTTCACAGAAAGATCCACTCACTAAGTCCTTGTCTCAAGGTCTCAGCATGGTGTCTAGTGTCTGGTGGGAATAATAACAGTACTTCACACTTGTGTGGCACATCATAGTCTTGCAAAGCACTTTTCATATAAGTCTCATTTTGATTCTGCACAGAGAGCAAGATGTAGATATGTTGTTTGTTGACTGCAGCCTTGTCATCTGGGCAGTGTACTTTCAAATTCAGGAAGCTAACATTGCTAGGGAGAGTTTAAATATTTTTGGAACTGTAGGAGAAAGTGTCCTAGATAAATTGGGGTAGTTTTTGAAAAAGTTGGTGTATGCATCAGAATTAACCTAACTTTAATATGAACCTCAAACATGAGGATGTGTATCTATCAAGTTTTTCCAGTTGTTCAGAATTTACTTAACACTCAGAAAGTTTGAGTTTGATTTTCCCGTGTGAGAAAGGCTCATTTATCATCTATAGCAGCACCTTGTTTATCCTAATATTCCTTAAGTCAATGTTAAACATCTTATTGTCGTGTGCAATTATTTCAGGGTTTCAGAACTTAAGATTCTTAATAATACAGTTATGTCCCACAAATAATCTATTTTATTTCAATTATTTTGTAAAAATTTCAACTCTTATGTGGATCCTTGAACATTTTGAAACTTAAGCAATTCTGAAATAATATGCAGAGAAGAAATACAAACTATGAATGAAAATAGTCATCCAAGCAATACTACAATATGAAATACATGTTTCAAATGATATAAAGTACTTGCATTTAGAAAATATATTTTAAACTGTTTGTCCTCATAAATTTGTCTTTGGCCTTTACATTTATCTCCTAGGAGTGTTGCTTTTATTTGTGTTTTAAGAAGAAAATTGTAATAAAAACTTGGGGTTTTCTTTTAGGTGAGGTTTTTGTATTGGGGTTTGTTTTATACAGTAGAGTTTAATCCATGTGTTGCTTTTCTTCAAGTATAGTTTAAAGGAGTACATTTGGAACGTGTTTTTGGAAAAAGCATATTAATGTAGCAGAAGAGACTTCAGTGCACACTTTCGAAGAAAAACAGTTTCTGAGCATTAAGTGGTAAAAGGCAATAATAATTCAAATGATGATAACAAGCCAACCTGCTAAAAAGAATGCATGTTCTGTGTATCCAGCCATTTCACATGAACTAACCCCGTTTAAAAGAATACATTTTCCATTCACTGTGCACATATGTGTAATCATTTTTGACTAAAATCAATTGCCATTATCATGCCAACTAAATCTGCAATAGAATATATTAGTTGTCAGATACAGTACAAAAAATGTCATTAAAGAATAATCATAATTGAATCCCAGAAATGAATAGATGCAATTTGTAACAATTAGTTATAATGCCAAGAAACACTCCAGAGAGTAAAGTTAATATTAATTTTTATATGTAGTAAATTGCTATGGTAAAGCTTATATGGTAGCAATATGTGGCATTTTATGCTAAAATACACTGAAACCTTAGAGCCTAATTACTTTCCTTACTTTTCTGAACTGGTAGGACCTGATCGTTGCAAAACGAACCCGTGCCTTAATGGAGGCACCTGTTACCCTACTGAAACTTCGTACGTATGTACCTGTGTCCCAGGATACAGTGGAGACCGGTGTGAACTTGGTAAGATGTTCTTGCCTGAAAGAATGCAGTTCTTTTATAGAAGATATATTGGGAGAGAAGTTATGTTGTTGAATCAATCAGAGATTTCAGAGAAACCCATGTGTAAATAAAGTATATGTTAAGTGAAATTAAAATCTGAGAGTAATTCATTCGAGTCTGAAAAACAGGGACAGATGTTTACTGAATTTTGTTAATATACCCAAGACTCAGTGAGGCTTAATGAGGTCAGCTTTGTCTTTTTGTGGTTTTTGTAGATAGACTTTACAAATGTAAAGATGCATAAATATTAACAAAAAGTGTTAATTCATATCGATAATAATTTAAGTACACAGCATTTTTTAGAAAGGTATATTTAAAAATTAGGAAAAAAGCAAAAATTAGGGAGTTTAGTTCTTATGTTTTGGGCTAACTTTCTCTGATGTGGAATGGGAAAGATCCTTCTCTGACTCTCAGCAGCCAGCCCAAACTGTCTCCATGTCAAGGAGTTGTGCAATTGCTGTGCCCCTCCTCTCTTTTGGTTCCAAAGAATATAATTGATTCTTTACTTAATCAGTTCCTTTTACTCCTGTATTCTTATGTAGGCATCCTTTACTATAAAGAAAAAAAAAGCCCTAGTTTTGATTTGGCTAAATATAGACCTCACCTCTGAGAAAGGAATCATGGAATATATGGTTCAGATGTTCCCTTTAGAGGTACCCTGAAGGGTTGCTTACAATGATTAAGCAAAGAGAGCCCACCAATAACACTTTAAATTGCACAGAAATATTGGGATAAAATCCCAATATTCAAATTAAAAGCATACTTGCCTTTAAAAAGTCAACAGAGTTAGTGAGCTCTACTTGTGTACTAATTATTGGGAGTACAAAGATAGCAATTTATGACATCTAAGGAATAATTACATCTTAAATATCAAATTTATATATATAAAAGCATCTATCTGGCTCCCAGTCTGTTTTATATTAAAATCAATTAAAATAATTTAATAGGTTAATATATGTGAAACTCTTAGAATAGTGTCTGGCACTTAGCAAGCACTATAAAAGTGTGTGGTATTATTTTTGTATAATACCATTGCTAAGACCATTTCTTTAGGTAAACATACCTTATATGACTCTTGGAAATTTAACTAGCTTTGTATATTCATTTTTTAAAATATTCTTTTCATTTAATATAAACATTAATTAAATTTTTAGTGCAATTGCAAGATGCTATGGGAATTAAGTCATTAATTTCATCAGACGAGATCATGGAGGTCTGTGTAGAAAGATTACATTTGATGTATATCTTAAAGTTGAGGAGGATTTGATAGGTGCTGGAGGGAGACACCGACACAACAAACAAAAGCACAGAAACCACAAAGTACAGAGTGTGGTCGAGTGACTGCAAGTATCCAAGTACGCCTACTTATGAGTTTGGAGAAGGGAGACTTATTGGGAGAGAATTCCAGAAAGCGGGTTGGGTCTAAAAGGTCCTGACAGTGTGAGAAGGTCCTGAATTCAATGTACTGAGTAGTTTTACTTCATACTCTCGTCAAGTGCTTCTGAGATTGTAACATGCATCAGAATCGTCTAGAGGGCTTGGTAAAATGCAGATTGTTGTCCCCACCCCAGAGCATCTCATTCAGTAGGCCTAGAACTAGGACTGGAAATGTGGATTTTTAACATTCTTAGTCAATTCTGATACTGCTGGTCCAGGAACCACACTTTGAAGACCACTGCCTTGGGTATTGGGATCCATGGAATGTTTGGAAGCAAAAGAATAAAATTATCATGACTGTGTCTAAAAAAGATGACAGCAGAGTGAAGGATATATTGGAGATGAAAGGGCCCAGCAACAATGAGGCCAGTTGGATATTTTGAGTATTCCACACACGGGCAATCAGAGCATGAGCCAGGATTGGAGGTGGGAGGCTTGGGGGATTCTTCATCAGCTTTAGGGCTCGTGTGATTCATCTAGTAGCAATGGCGACAATGACCCTACTCTGAATATCTCTGAATTTTTCTTAGAGTGACCAGCTTTAGCAAATAAAAATACAGAGTGGCGAGTTACATGTGAATTTCAGATAAACAAGAAATAATATTTTTTAGTATAAGTGTGCCCTAAATATAGCATGGTTCATACTTATGCTAAAAAATTATACATTTTAAAATCTGAAATTCAAAATTTAACTGATCATCCCATATCTCATCTGGTAACCTCACACTAAACAGAATTTTTTGATCTATTTTTGAAAGTATTTTTGTGGGCTTTTACAATTTTATTTCAGATTTTGATGAATGTCATTCCAATCCCTGTCGGAATGGAGCCACGTGCATTGATGGTTTTAACACATTCAGATGCCTCTGCCTTCCAAGCTATGTTGGTGCACTTTGTGAACAAGGTAAGAGCCATTGCAACATTTGTATGGTGAATATTACTGATGTTTTTAGCAATTTTGGACTTCCTGCATATTCTTTCCTATAGAGGAAATTCACAGGTTACCTAACTTATTAGGTTTCCTTATTCATGGGTAGCTTGAAACATTTGAAAAATAGTGTTAACTAACTGTGGTTGTTTTGCTGTTAGATTGGAATTGCAGACTGGCACACTGAGCTGAATTTAAAGACATCTTAGTCAACACAAGGAATATTGTTGTATGTATTCTTCCTAGGGACAAACTAGGAATTCACCTCAATGTGGCTTGTGTACCAAAGCGTATTGAATTCAATGTTAGTTGTCTTTGCTTTCTCCTCCTTAGCATTTGAGACTCAATGGGCTTATTTTTCATAGTCAATCATATCTGGAGAATGAGTTGATATAGTTGTTAGAATACATTAGCCATGGTATGGCACATACTATGTAAAAGATGTTATGATTCTACTCACTAGAAAATTTTTCTACTAGAGAAGCATCTACTTTTTTCTGAATGAAAGAAAAACCCATGTTCATGATGGTATGAATCTCATGATCCCTGTAATTTGCATTTTATGGCCAACCTGAGAGTGTATTTTAGGTGGTTAATGGTAACATTTCTTAGTCCATCAATCAGAAACAGATTGCGTGCTCAGCACACTCAGCTTTGGAATGTCTATTTCCTCTACTTAAAGTCATACAGTGGTTTGGCTTTGATAAAAGTGCTCAGTGCCAAACTTCTGTCCCACCAGACAAAATGAAAATGCATTAGACACTCAGAAACATTAGTCTGGACCCACATTCTGCTTTGTGGAGTTAATCTGGACGTCACTACAATGAAAGCAAAGTTAAAAAGGGCATATATTGAATTGCCTTTGCAAGTGGATGGGTGATCGCTACATTTTTAGGTGTTGTATTTTTCTTTTTTTTAATTGCATAGGGTGAGTCTGTTTTAGATTTTAAATATGAAAATAGACCAAGCATGATCCTCTTCTTAAAGTAACATAGTAAGAAAGATGTCATTTGTGGAAGAAAACAAAAGGATGAGACACTGGAAACATGCCAATATGTTAAAATGTTTCTGCCTTCCCTTAGTTCCAAATACAAGGAGTGATTCAAAAAATCATTTGTTCAACTTGTATTTATTGAGCACTTTCTTCCAGACACTTTTCTGGGCAGTGGATATAGAACTGAAAATAAAACAAAGTTCCTGATCTTGGTGACTTAGCATAACTCTTGGCAGAGATTAAAAAGAGACTAAAAATACTATTTGTTTAATACTTTATAGTTTAACAAATGTGTCCAGGTACGTTATCTCATTTGGTTGGTTGGTACAGTATTCCTGTGCATTAAATAGGCTAGAAATTAAGGCTCAGAGATGAGGAGTGATGTGTTCAAGGTAACACAGCTGGATCAGAGAGTGGGAAAAGTGAGCCTAAGTGGCTTAACTCTAAAGCCCAAGTTTATCTCGATGTCTTCATGCTTCTAAAGTAACCCTCAAGGATAAATATTTTATTTATATGTATATCTGGTGGATTGATTGATAACATTCTTGGAAGGGACTTTGGGACCAATTACTTTTTTCTTCTCTTTTAGAAAGGATATTGAAAAGCAAAATTTTTAACTTGTTTCTTTCATTTATGGTACTACCTGACTTTTAGGTACATTCTATTTTATTTTCAAACTTTAACTTTCATCCACATTATTTTCTGAGAAACATCTATCCCAGTCTGTTTACCCAATGCAGCTGTGTTCCTGTGATTCATTGCTAGGATACTGAAAGATCTTTTTCTCTTCTTTTCAGGTTGCTTAAGAACAAATGTTTTCTTCATTAACAGTAGCATTGTTGTCTAACCAGTTTTCTATCCAAAGTTAGGTGACAGTTGTGTCATTGTTTCTTCAGCTGACCTTTTCTGTTCTCTGCACTAGCAACTTCCCAAGTCTCAGTAACTCTGAAATAGGGGGCACATTTTGGGGAATGATAACAGATATAAAATCTAGAAAGGGCTATTGGAACAGGAGAGAGAGAGAGACAGTTTTGTACGTACAGACTGCCCCAGTCAAAGGCAATGCTACATATTGCCAATGAAAAGTGTGGAAAGGTGGACAATTTCTTAAGACATGCCAGTTATATATCAGAGGTGTTGACAACATTACCTGTACAGCATAAAGAGAATAGAATTTTAGTGAAATTGTTTAAGAGTGATCGTTTCATCTTCTGTAGTCATGAACAGGAGTTGTGCACACTGCAAATCAGGGACTTTGTATTGTAACCTACTCACTGCAATGGTTTTAAAGCATAAGATATCTGTCCATATGTTGAATGATTTTTAAGAAAATGTCATCCAAAAGAGTTGCCTTTTAATAAATGAAATGAGTTTCACATTATTTTTTGGTAAATTTGGAAAAATAGATAGACTATTTCTGATACCTTGTATCAGAATAACATCCTGGAAGATGTTGTTTGACATGGGATTCTTCATTACATATTTGTTGAATTCATGAATAATAAAAATTAAGTATATCTGTGTGGATATTTGGCTTTTTTTCACATAAAAAAACACTTTATGCGGTATTTGCACATGTATTTATAATCATTGGAAAGCTATGATTTAGATAGTGCCGATAAATAAATTCTCCCAGCTTGGTTTTAACAGAAACTGCCCCGATTTTTAGACCTGTACTCTGATATGAGTATACGCACCTGCTAACTGAGAAAGGCATTGTAGCAATGATGTGATCATGCATTTAAATTTTATGATTATCTGGATTTTCTTGTTTACATACTTAATAATAACCTATTTTAAAGACAAAAGACTAACAGGAAAACCAAACTAAAACCATTTGAGTTAAAAGTGGTTAAGAAAGAGTGTATAGAAAAATTTTTTTTCTGATGTATTATTCAAGAAGTTAGGAACTCCTAGAAGTTTATACTGTGTGTCTTAAAATAAATGATAATTTCCAAAGTTAAAGAAAGCTATTGTATCACAATATTATATTATTGACTCTGGCAATAAGAGTGTTCTAAAAATTTTTCCAATTCTCCTCCCCTGTAAACTAACTCCCTCGTATATGAAGAATTGTGTCCTCCCTACACTTCCAAACCGACCTCTAAATTTTTCCAAGTGAGCTTCCCAAAGGAAAAATCCTATATGCAAGTAGCCAAAATTTGTTTCATTTTGGGGGCACTAAAGTGCTACTTTTGTACCAAACTGTCTAGTTGTGTCTTGAGTCCTTTCCTATGAGATTTGATGGTCTCGAACAACACTTTAATAAAACTTGAAACTTCCAGTACACATCACTCAAAACAATTAGTCAGCTGGCTGAAACTAAACAACAGGCCTGATAGACTAAACTGAAATAAAGACTGCTCTCAGAGATAAACTGCATCTGTTGCATGATTATGGTCTAAATCACTGCAGCCAGGAAAAAAATTAAATCTCTCAGCATGTGTACTTTCCCACAATTACAGAAAAAGGAGTAAAAGAAGTGAAAGGAAGCAATTTGAGTTTTAATTTGGCCACCAAATCTAACCTATAAAACATGCATTTTTTTAATCTACTGGGGTTGTGTTTTTTCCATCAATTAGTAAAATTAGGAAAGGGGGGTACTTATTAGGTAACCTGCAAGATTTTCTTGGTGCCTGAAATTCTATAGACTTTGCAGTTTTGTTAGTTTTTTTCATGTAACTACTACAATATATTTGCGAGATATATTTTGTGATAGTCAGAATTATTTTTATTGATCATTATTTAACATACGGTGTAACCCCACCTATGGACCAGTGAGTCGGAGGAAGCATTGCCAATGAGCACTATACAGTACTATGAGTAAGCCTACTTTCTTTTGAAAATACATAAAAACTGGCAATCTAGGAAGGGGAGCTGAAGCTTACTTCCAAAGTAAAATTTAGATATATTTGAAAAATGTTTTCATCCCACTGGAATATCATTATGGTGTGTTTATTTCAAAAGAGAAAAAGAGAAAGACACACACACACAGACATGCGTGCACACATAAACATATACATATATGGCTGGGTGGAATAGAGGAGTGCTAAATTAAATAACTTAAGTTGTTTCATTTGCACTGGGAGTTACCTATTTTCTCTCTGTTTTTGGGAAGCAGGCATACACAGTTCTAGCTATATCCCAGAAGGTATCCATGCAGGATTTTTTTTTTCTCTTTGTAAATCTTACTTGACAGGAGCTGGTGACCTCTCAGATATCTCTTTGGGAAGTGGGAAAGGACTACCTCTAGAACCTTCAAAGTTGTTATGCAAATAGAGCATTCATAATCCTCTTAGCCGAATTCTTATCTTATCACTTGAATGATTCTCTTAGGAAAGTTGTGTTGGTAAGGAATTAGCCCCAGTTGCTTCACAAGCAAGTCAACAGACACTGCAGCTTAAGAAGTTTTGGCAGGCCCCTCCTCCAGTTTTCTCTGGCTTTAATCAAGGAAGTTGCTGTTAGATATTGCCTTTTTCAGTCCAAAGATATACAGCCACCCATTTCACATGAATCAGTTGGGTTGGCTTGAAAATCATTTCTTTGTCACTGTGACCAAGTTTTATGAATCAGTTACTTCAGGGACATTGCATAGATATTGGCTTGCGTATCCTATTAGCACTTGGATTGGGGAGCCAAGTTTGAATGACGTAGGTGACTTTAATAAGCTCCTGCCTTGTTTCTTCCCAGACACTGAGACATGTGACTACGGCTGGCACAAATTCCAAGGGCAGTGCTACAAATACTTCGCCCACCGACGCACTTGGGATGCAGCTGAACGGGAATGTCGTCTGCAGGGCGCCCATCTCACAAGCATCCTGTCTCACGAAGAACAAATGTTTGTGAATCGTATGTACCAAACAGACATGGGTTTCCTGAAACGTCACTCATTTTCATCACTTTCTCAGTGCTGATTCAGTTTATTAAATCCCCCATCGATGAACTACTTAAAATCATCTTACCTATGTGAATCCCACCCTTTGAAAAACATTCAACTGTAATATGGGAAGGCATTGCTTAGTCTGCCAGCAATAATTGGTGAAACAGCATGCTTGAATCATAAGAAATTGCTATTTTAGTATTTTTGACTTACAAAAACAACCATTTCTTATGATTCAATATAATTTTTACCATACTTATGGGAAAATTTTGATATTTGCATGTGTTGCCTAAAATTAAAGAGAAAATTGCTTTCAGTTATTTTTATCCTGCAAATTAAAATTGAATTAATAGCATCCTAATCTTATCCTCTGGGCATATTGGTTCTCATTTAAGTTTCTAATTATTTTAGTCCATAGAAAGTGAGCTAAATACTAAGAACATGACTAGGTGGAGATTAAAAGCTAATGAAACTTAATACCAGAGCTGTTTAATAATTTCTTAACTACAGCAAAAAGGAGGGAAACTAGTATTTATGTAGTAATATGTAGAAATTTGTTGCTCCTAAAGCATCATTTGATGTCCTATTAAATATGTACTATCTTTTAGAAGTTTGATTGTTAATTTATAATCTGAGTAGAGGTTCATTTAACTTTATTGCATGATATCCTTGCCAGTGACTCATCTCATAGTAAAATAAAAAATGTTTGAAGATAATTTTGCAGAACTGTCTGTCTGGTCTAGGTGTTCACTTTTTAAAATGTTTTGAGAAGAAACATGTGGCTTCCAAAATGAGGGCAGCATGGGGAAGATCTGGCACATTTTATTGGGTCACTGAACCTTTGCCAATGTCATCTCTTAACAAAAAAAGTAAATGGAAAATTTCTCTCATAAGAATGAAAAAATATTTAATTACAGGAAACTGCTAGGGAAATTGTTGTCTATGTCTGATATTTTAATCTTTCACAATGTTTGCAAATTAGCTTTTTAGTTTCAAACACATTGGGCAGAATAACAAAAGATAAACTAGGAGAGATTTTTTTGAGCATCTAAAAAAAATCAGCCAGAAAAGAGGATGCATGACTCACTCTGAAAATAATTTTCTTTGATATATTTTCATCCATATAGGGGAAAATAGTACAAATATCTGTGTTTTTTCCCATCTCCTAGGCGTGGGTCATGATTATCAGTGGATAGGCCTCAATGACAAGATGTTTGAGCATGACTTCCGTTGGACTGATGGCAGCACACTGGTAAGATGCCTCTGAACACGATGTCAATTCTAGGAACCTGGTACTGTGTGCAGATTGCATGTTACAAAGGGTGCACGGGACTGGGGAGACAAGTTAAATGACTTGCTCAGGGTCACTCAGTGGAACAAGGCAAAGTTAGAAAAGAATTCCAAGCTAACCGACCTGACACCCAGCACACTCCAATACCTGTGGCTCTCTTTAAAAGAGGAGTATACCACATTTCCATTGAACAAGAAAACCAGACAATCAGCAGAATTGCCTCAGGTCCATCTTTCAGGTGGTTATATTTGTTCTTTATAGGTTCAGAACAAAAAGGAATAAAAGGAGAAAAAATTATTTTTAAATACCTTTCCCTCTTACACGATTACACAGGAAATCTGCTATAAGGCATGGCTCACTTTTATCCAAGCAAAAGTGCTCCTTTTTTTAGCTTAAAGAAGGTTGTTGATTTATGATCTTTTGAATCTCTGCCAGCTAATTGTGTATTTGGTTATTTTTCTACTTAAAGAAAGAAGTGACTTGGAAATGCTGGCCACAACTTTGAGTAGACTGCAAAAGGTTCTTTATCAGAATGGGTGAAGCTGTTTTGAGTTACTACTGGTAAACACAAATGACTCTAATTCTTTAAAAATAGTTCAAGTGTGATTGGCTATTCTAGTGGTACTCAGTGCTGGCTGTGCATTAGAATCACCTGGGGAACATGATTGACAAACTGGTGCCCAGGCCTCAACCTGGGTTCATTACAGCTAAACCTCCAGCAGCTTTATTTTCTAAGCGTTCTAGGTGATTCTGAAATGCAGACAAAGTTAGGACCCACAGGGCTAGACAGTAAGTGTAAATTAAATTCTAAATTACATCAAAGAGTAAAAATTGAAAATAATTTTCAAGCTCTTTTTGTGTGTTAATTACTATTACTTAGGTACTTAAATTTCATTCATTACCTGCCACTCGTCAGGATTTAATGAGTTGGCCAAAATGTAAGGTTCATTCTAGAATAGATGCCAAAGTGTAATCCCTGCTTTTGGAAATTCTACTCTGTTCAGGGAAGCTTTTCTGTGCTCCTATGGACACACCACTCAGTTCCTCTCTGTGTCAATCACTATATTAAGCACTTACATATGTTTATTCCCTATAATAACTTTTAAGAGAGTTATTAGGTTTCTGGTAAAGAAAGGGAAGATCAGATTAAGGTATTTGCTCAGGGTCACAATGCTATTAAGTGGTGAAGCCTGTATTTGAACTCAGGCCTGTCTCCAAAGCCAGAGTTCCTTCTGGCTGGTACCTCCTTGACTTTAAAAAAAAGTATCCCTTATATTTTTGCTTTGAGCACCCCAAAATAAAGCCTGTCTTGCTCTCTGTCATCACTATTTATGTTTAATCAGTAATATTTGTCATTCGAGTTCATAAGTAGTTTCTTTGTCAGGATGCAGAAAAAATAGGGAAAGTAGATTATTCTCACTAAGATATAGGAACTGCAACCTCAGAATCAATAGTTTCATTTTCTTCTAATTATCCTATCTGGATGTGTGTCTGTGATTGTTGCATCTGTGTTTTCATTTTGCTGTACCTAAGGGGGACAACAGTGGTCAGTTAGATTAATAGTGGTAGGTGTGGCATGAGTCTTTATATATTAATGTTAATTTAAGATAGACAATTTTGTTTTTATTAGTTTAATTTGTAAGTAAACATATAATTAAAAGGATCCTTTCTATATATTACAGATAGTTAAGACTGTTTTTATAATTTTGTTAATGTATGTTATATTGTATAGGCATTCAGTGAGTTTTCCCTTGTTGAATGCATCGTTCATTGTTGTGGAATAAATTGGGTTTCTAGAATACTCCCTATTAAATCTACCTCCCACCAATTTCCCTTATATATAACCCAGTGAAAAGTGCAGGTCTTTATGAGCTCCCATCTGTGGTACAGAAGCTATAATGCCCAGGACTCAGGTGGCTAATTCTGGTTGGTACTATGCCTTGTACATCCAGGCCACGATTTATCTCCAAGTGTACTGCCTGGCTGTGTTCCTGTATGTTCCAGCCCCGAGCCTAGAATAGCTGCATTTGGCCAGGTGCAACATATGAAAATCTGTTTTTCCTACACACTTTCCTGACTGAGCCGAGTCCCAATCTGTCATTGGTTATATAGAATTAATGTGTATGTTTTTATTCCTAGCGTGTGTATGTGTTAATAGATGTTTATTCTTGTCTCTCCATTGCTGTTCGCCTCTTCAAAGAGGTAGTTCTTTTCCCGGCTTTGTAGTACTCACGATGTCTAGGATAAAGCCTTATTTCTTATCCCTGTGAGTTTGGTTAAAAAATACTTAATATTGGCTTATATCCTGCAGCTATGTGGGGTCTATAAAATATCTTTGGGAATGTATCTTCCCTGCCAGGTGCCATACAGGTGAAGTTGACTCATCAGGTGTTATTATTCATCTCTGCCAAAGCAAGGCAACTCAACCATTGTTTTTGCCTGTGTCAATTAATTTTTAATATAGACACATAAATCCTGTGAAAAAATAACTTAATTACCATTTCCATAGTCTAGACTGGTCCTAAATTGGAAAATTAGTGAGGATTGCACTTGATCAAAAGAGAAATATTGATCTTCCTCTGAAATTTTCCTGTGAAATTTCCAGAGGAAGATAACATAACCTAACATAGATAACTGAGCAACTTAAACAAGAACTTTACTGGTAATTAATTCACACTTTTAATTGAAACCTAAGGATTATG